>NC_142618.1:6279203-6588221 GCF_059453375.1 Lepisosteus platostomus | reverse complement strand
GCTTTCACTTTATTCTTTTTCTTCTGCTGTGTAATTTTTATTTTACAAAAAATAATCAAGGAGTTAAAAATGAAAATGTACTTGTGTTGGTGTTGAAGAATTAATCTTTTTTAGCCTGGTGAGAAGATGTTTCAAAACGCATTCACAGTGAAAAATGTTACACAATACTGGGCAACGCAATTGCTTAAAGAAATAAATCTTCTGCCAAGGCTGTAGTAGAACATTTTGCATCGTTGAATCCTGCTGTTTTTAATTATCAAAAAAGCTTTTAGTATGAATAGGGGCAAATGCTACTATTAGCTGTTCTGTATGTCAGAAAAGCGAGGATTGATTAGAGCAAAGCACAGTCAGGAAACAAAGCTCAATTGAATCCATTTCTTCTTTGTTTCCACTCTGTGGTCTGTTTTTTAGTTTGCAATAAAACTGTACTTGATGATTTGACGGCAGCATTGTGGTTTCTTTTAAATGACTATACAAAGTGCTAAGTTCAGTCTTCCACAAGTAAGAAGACCAAACATGTTCAAATATTGCTGTCTATTAAGGGCCACTTCCAGGCCCTTAATTCAGATTAGCATTTAAATGGAAATAAGATCAGGAGTCACAAGCAAACCTTGTTTACAATTCATTTTATAAAGGAATGAGAGTTTCATTCTTATTTTTTGTAGCTTATACAGTATATTTAAAAAATAACCAGTGCAGCTCCATCAATAAGTGTTGAATAGTCTGTATCCTATAAACATTCTTTTATAGTATTATAATTCAAAGATAAATGTACCTTTAAAGATTTGGAGCTGGTATGTCAGAATGTGCATGTCTTGATACCAATGTTGAATAGTCAGGTACAGTTTCCACTTTTACCTACAAGGGATGGTAAGTATCAAGGTGAATAATTGTTTGGTGCGTGTGGAAAGTTACTGTTTACAACAAAAGCAGGCAGCTGTCTTTGGGTAGTGTCAAGGTTATCAGATTTTAACAAGCTTAATGATCTTATACTGTGACCTAGTGATGCAATAACAGAAGTACCTGATAGTCTGCACAGATAAAAGCCTACTGAAAGTCTAAAAAATGAAGAAAAAAAAAAGGCTGGTTGATTCGAGTTCTAAATTTCTTTTCAAGTCACCCATTTCACATACTGTATACTGTAGACATCTAAAAACAAATAATTTCATTAATTCATTTTTTTTTATTTCAATGATGAATCATAGTAACTGTACACTCATTTCCATTCTAACCACAATTTGTGGAGGAAAATGTTCGGGATTTACTCCAGAAAGCTCCAGATTCTCTTATCAGATGGACTGTACATGAACTTGCACTTCCTTTTGAACTGTCATCGCTACTTTGGGGTCAAACAAATCCAGAGTTTTATACAGTCATAGCACCTACTCCTTTCAAATGGTTTTAAACCGAATGTTGCTTAACAACTGTTATACAGTACAAGCCATAACCAGTCACCAGGAGTGATCTTTTCTCCGGTATCTTTATGTTTGTGATCCACGCTATCTTATCATTGAATTAACAAATATGTGTAAATATGAACAAAAAATATCACAGTATTTTATTACTTGTCCGCCAGACTGGCTAACCACATCTGAAACCATATTTGAAGTTTTTGAATATTTGAAAATGATCATCTTTCTAATGTTCTTTGCATCATGCAGAAGTGAATTTGCCATCTACATTTTCTAAGGCAGCTTTTAACAACTGGTTGTTTAGGAAAAGAAAGTGAAATATATACAGTAAAAACGTATTTGTAGAATATTGCAGGAATGTAAAGCTCAGCATTTTCTAATGACAGTGACGTTTATATAGAAGTATTTTGTATTATTTGCAGATGCTAGGGCTTTCCAGCTCCTGCAACAGACTAAAATTTGTAGCACATGCCAAAGGATACAAACTGAATACAGCAGATATGGAGGCTTGCTTTACAGTTGCTTGTATAAGTATAAATTATGAATTTTACATCATAAGTTTTATAGTATTAGTCTTAGTACTGTATCAGTGTATTAGTATCTGGGATTTGATTGTCTGCTTTCTAACTATATGTGTCTTAAACCCTGCTGCTGTTACATTCATCCATTATATACTGAGTAGTCTAAGAACACTTATAACTGCAACAAATTCTCAAACTATTTTCCTTTTGGAAAATTACAACTGTTTTTGTAGCATGCACTGATATTTCCTTGAACAGACAGAACATGGGTACAGTGCCTACGTATTACAACAAACCATGCTTTGTGCTCATCCCAGTGATTTTAAGTGGCTCATAAGTACTGGGAATAACTTGACATAAATACCAGAGTGTAAAAGTCAGTATTTGGTTGTATATCCCTTTGAGGCAATAACCACAAGAAGTCTGCAACCTACTGCACTCATCAAATTCTTACTGAGTTAAATGATAAGTACACAATTTATGGTTTGTTCTTAAATGATAAATATGTATGCATGAAACTAGCCCAAAATAAAACATGTATTGGAACAAGTAAAGGTTAAGTCCATACCGAGAAGCAGAAAAATAAGGAAGTTTATTTTTTGTAGAAAAAGTACAGTATCATCAAATATTTATTTTTAAAAACTGTGATTTTCACATTTCAGCTCACAGCTAATGAACCCCCCAACAGCACAAATTGGAGAAAAGGGAAGTATTAGTCAGACTCCTCCAACCCCACCCACCTTCCAGCCACTTACTGTATCTTTTAGAAGGTGAAAGGACACACAGTCCCATGCAGGAAATTCAGAGTCCAGGCAAATGAGAGGTACATCCTTTACTGCACCACACACTTCTAGGAGCCCAAGATATTACAGGAGTTATATGTTGAAGGGATCCGAAAAATCTCTAGCTAACTAATCCCAGCTGTAGGAATTGCAAAAAGTTTCAGTGCAGCTCAGTGAATTTTTAAAATGAGTTTAATTATGGAAGGCATCTCCAGAGAGCAAAGCAAATCTAAAAGTGTATCTGTACCTATTAGGCTCTGAACACAAGTATTTCCATGGATGATGCATGTACTGTACCAGAAAAACCTGTTGTGTTAGCATTAATGTTGTGTTCAAGAGACACATTGGCATGGGCATGTAGTTAAATGCAAAAAAGTATACACAAGGTACTGTATAAGAATATTTTAATACTAGCACAGAAGCTTCCAATTTCCTGTTGCTCAAAAATGTCTTATCAATGTTTGCACAAGTGCATCCAGAGGGTTGCAGCGTTTGTCATAAGTTTTCTGAAATTATTTTTTTAAAACAAGTATATGCATCAAGCATATATTGACTGAATTTGCTTTCCTGGCTACGTAATCATTCCTTACTGGCCAGAGTGGAAAAAGAAAAATCGGTGTGTGACGAAAAAAAAATCATTTCATAAGGTTTCCCTCTTGAGGTTTAATCTGTGTAAATTAATTACATTACATTAATCTGTGTAAATAATTAATCTTTTCACCTATTTTCATTATGGGTTTTTGAACATTTGTGAACAGAGCAAACTACAAGGGGACCCAATGTAAGTACCCAGAGTCCTCAGAGGCACTGACAACGTCAACCAGTGATCTTTACTGTCAACACTGAAAAAAGAACCAAAGAGCACAAGTGGAAACTAAGTAGAAATATATTTAAGATGGAGGCTTTTTGCGCTCAAAGGGCCGTGTGAGGATGGAAGATGCTTCTGTCAATCGCTGGAGATATGAGATCCTTGGCTCGATGAGGCTCACACTATAAAAATGGGCTAGATGTGCTTAATGGGTTCCTCTCGGTTGTATGTCTTCTTATGTTTTAAAGTTTTTTTATGAGATTATACCAGCAGGAAGTTTGTATGCTTTTATATGCGGCAAAAATTAGAAGCTGCTGAACTTCATAATCAAAAATCCCCAGTACGTTTAGTTGTTTGTCTTTGAAAATACTAAAGCACCAGATAAAAGCATTCCTATTTTTAGGTTTCAGGCTGGCAGAATTTATAGCAAGAGAAGGGTTTCGTGACTTTTCATATGCTACTCATTTTTAATGTACCTTTAAAAAATTCTGTTGGGAATTTGGGCTATAATTCAAAGATGTCGATAACATGTAAGGAAGAAAAAAAATGGCACCTCCATTTCACAACAGTAACAGACAAAGCTGAAAGCTTTGCAGAAAACTGCAATAAAACAGCTAAATCCCGATGCCAAACCATTATTCTGGGAGGTTTGTCTTAATTTGAGGTTGAAATGAAGGCAAAGTTGTGTGGGATTGAACTGCACATTTAACTAGTTCTACCAAATACCAAAAGGATTGATATCCTGGGTTTGTTCTGGTCAGGGAAGGGGGTAGTACACTGTAAATGATTTGAATAGATTTTTTATTTAAGAAATCTGAAAATATCAGTCTCAGTTAGTCTCAGATGTGGAATAAGTGAGTTATATCTATATATTTGTCTTTTCCAACGAGTAGTTTACTTATCCATCTAAATGAAAATGCTTATTTAGTAGAGCACTTCAAAAAAGTACTTAATACATTTTGTTTACAAATCAATTGATGTGACTGCATTGATAGCTTAGGAAACCTTCAGGCCAATTTTATTATTTACAAAGATGTAAATCAAAGTAATAATTCGCTGTCTTTTTGCTGAAGTATTTCTACAGCACAGGTGAGAGAACACACTCATTATTATTAATATTACAGTATTTCACTTTCTAAGACATTTTAATGTGCCTGACAACTGAAAGAACAAAGAACAATTCAAATGTAAAATTTAATATCAATAACATACAGACACATAAAACATAATAGCATACACAGATAAACATAGAAAATATCAGGTCCAGTTACTAATGAGCAGCTCTGTTTTAGGACCTGCTTAGCTCAACCCTTTTGGGGAGGGGTGCCCAAGGGTCTGACTTATCATGCTTGTCTGGACAGCTGCAACTAGAGGAATCACCCTTGTGGGGTATCCATTACAGAGCCCTTTGAATCCAGACAGGATTCAGATAGGTTTTGTTATCCAACTCAATATCTTCAATATTTCTGAGTACCGTGCACCATTTGATAAAACACAAGCTCCCTGCTAAAGTGCAGCTGCACTATCAAACAGATTGTAAATCATAGACTCCCCAATGATTCTGATTCCAAACTAAACCCACACAAAGTTTAGCGATCGAACTCCAGTATGCTGATGATTCTGCAGTATGTGCATTGACACAAATAGATCTCCTGCCAATGTTGACATAATGAATGAGTCAACTGTTCATCAAAATATGGCAACATATTTACTGAGCCATACAGTATGAGAAAATAAGTATTTTACTTCATATTCAAAACTCCAAAGTCTTTATAAGCAAGTTGTGAATGCACAGCATGCACCTTCATTGATAACAGATTCACAATGAGTGTCTGAAGGACACAGAGCAATTCCCATACCTTAGAAGCTTTTCTTTCATTAAAGGCCAATATTGAGGAAGAAATCCAAACAGCAGAATTAGAACAATTATATCAGAAAGAATTTCAAGTGCAAAATTATACGTTTGACTTTCAAAGGACACTTTTTCTTGGGACTTTTATTTTTTTTCCTAATCGCATGATGGCTTGACAGTGAGTTTTGGGAAAGGAGGCAATTCAGGAAAAAACATGCCTAGTAGCCCGCTAAACTGTGGTATCCTGAGAGATTCCAAGTGAAATTTGTAGTCTTAAACCACACTAAAATACAGTAACGTACCCTTGATAATAATCCCACTTGTTCACTTAGCAGGCCCTCAATATTTGACCTTCAGTGCATATACAGTTCTAGCAAATGCCCCTTGTAATTCCTGAATTCCAAAGAAACTAATCAAATCACAAAAGAAACAACCAATCCCTGGATAGAAATAATTACGGTAGAATGCATAAAAATCTCAATTTCTGATTTTCCATTTCTTTATGCTTCAATATGCCATCACAACTGTTTCAAAAACACTATTATCTCAACATCCCTGACAGCCTGGTGGAAAATCAATGAAATCCTTTACTCCACATTGACACCATGTAAACATACTCCATTCTGGCATAATCCTGACTTTCAAGTCAATAGAACTCCACTAATTTTTAATACATGGAAACAAAAATGTATGACACATCTTCATCACATATAAGAGAATAATAGCTTTATATTACTTGAAAATGTCATCCAGAAGAACGGCATGGGAAGGAACAATAAGTTCAGTATCTCCAGTTAAAATGTGCACTAAACTTCAAACTCAGTATATACTGTATGTATACTCAGCCCTTTCTGAGAGAAGAAAACAGTAAAAACAATAAAATAACAACTTCAAAGATGTTTTTCCAAACTAAACAAACTATTATCCTGTGTTGACTCAGCAATACCCCTTCCAACTACAAAGTGGGAAAAAAGCATTTAGAAGTCTCTTATAGTATAGTCTCTTCTGACCACAAATCTGTAGGAATACCTTCTCTATAACTACTGTAGTAATATTGATTTACAACTCATCCATTATAAAGTAAACCATAGAGCACATATTACACAGCACAAAATGTACACAATTGGATTAACAGCCATAGACAAATGCTCTCTCTGTGCACTGGATGCCACCAATAATTTTTTCATGCCATTTGGCTGTGCCTGCCTATTCATCAATTTTGGAAAAAGTAATTGAAAGAATATCTCATCTTCTGAGCTGCACCATCCCATTATCTCCATCTCTTGGCTAACTGGACCACTTACTAGTAATCAATCCTCCAATCCTAAAACCCACAAACATTCTCATTGACTTTGCAACCACTAAAAACTGGAAATCTAAAGACACACTAGAGAAGGCTTAGCCTTCCTATAGAACACATTCAATGCAGAGCGTGACTGTCTATTAGGAATCAAATTGTACACTTTGAAAAAAGTTGGGCCCATTGTGAAAACTTTAAAATTAAATCTCCTTGAAAACGAATCTCTCATATGAACACATCTTCACTCGTAAAATGAAAGAGGGAGGAGAAAAGAGAAATGACTCTAGTTACTTCAGAAGCAGTTTCTATCTTCCTGCCATACAGAATGTGTCATGTTCGTGGCTGTAAAATGTTAGAATCGGGTAGTGTAAAGTAAAACTTGTGTCTAAATTGATGTGTGCAACAATAAGATTGGGCAAATTCATGCTGCATCTGTGTCACCTGAGAAGTAGCTGTAACTATATCTGTATCTACAGTATGCTTGTACTTGAAAAGGGAAGAAAAAATCCTCTTGGGTATTTACACCTAATTTAAAAACAACATTTGATATTCTGCCCTTCTCAGACTAATGGACTGTTGCTGTTGTACTTTGATGAACCTCTTTTCCTAATGTAAATAGAAATAGGAATAGAAAATGCACAACGTTAAGTGAGACTTGAAGAGGGAATATAGGTTGGGAGCCACCTGGGACAGCAGGCCTATCCACATGAGTGTAGAAGAGTCCCCGCTTGACTGTACCAAGAATTATTCTGGTGCAGCTGGAATCAAGTGCCAGCCAATTAAGTGCTGGTATAATTCCTGGCCACAGCTATCAAAGGGCAGCATCTGGATTGTATCCCTGTGCTTCTGTGAGCTGAAAAGCTCAGCTTGCTTTCCCGGCAGAGAGTTTTAATGAACAACCAACCTTCTGGCTTTTGATAACTACATTTTTTTAACTACAGTATGTATAGCATTCTGCAACAGATAGTCACTTTTCATCCTGTCTTACACAGACGATTATATTGCTGATTATATAGTTTTGACATAAAAACCTGATTTGTAATATTACACCCCTATCTCTTGATTCTTGCTTTTAAAATGTCAGTGTGTATTTCTTAAAAGCCAGATGGAGCTGTGGACATGAGTTTAAATCTTGGTGCTGCTGACTCACTGTGGTCTTGGAAACTTTCAAGAACCAAACTTAAATATACTGTATACTTCTGAAATACAGCCTCTGTTTGAGTGCATTGGTGTAAACCGTGGGATAATTGATTTCAAAACTGCCTATTCTCATTGAAGCACAAGAGGAATGAACATTGGATTATCAGTAGTACACTGTGAACTCAGAGATTCTGTGCTGTAATAAATCTACAGTGTAGCAACTAAAAAGAATGAGTGGCCTTGAATAGGAACATACTGTACATGCAATAGCTGCACCTATTCAGAAAAAGATGTGCTAATGTACACCAATAGCAAGCAGGTCATACCTTTTTGCAATGAGTTTGCTTTGTCTATTTGAAACATGAGGGGATAGTGTGAGCTCATTTGCTGCTCTGGGAAACTAAGTACTGTATGCACAAGCCAAGAATACAGCCACAGCATACTGCATACAGTATCCTCAAAATTATTGAATGGTATCTTGAGCTAATGCAATGGGTGTGCACAGTTTTTGGAACTGACGATTATTTTCATTGGTGAAAAAATGTGTATACTGTATTTTACAGGACTTTTTTCAGTTTTATTCATAATTATGGGACTAAGACAGAAGAGCATCAGTGGTTTCAAAACATGTCTTAAAGAAAATGTTTTTGATTCTCAGTAAGAAGAAAGTAGTTTGAAATCAAATTGACATAATCTTACATAACCCTGCTGTAGCCTTTGCACTGTTTTCAATATCTCAGCATCACAACACAGTATATCAATAAATTATGTACAGATTTATCTTCATGATATACCAAATGTTTCTCCAAACCCTTTTCCTTGTTTATGCTGTTCCATAAATGAAAGTTTATTGATTTATATGGTGTGCCACTACTGATTATGCCTCCAAATGTAAACATCCATTATAACTCAAGTATGTTCATATGAACTGATTTTGTTGCTAATTAGAAGAGAAACTTTACAACCCCCTTATGCACAGACACTGTCTTTCATCATCAGTGTTCCACAATGACAGCTGTCAGCCTGAGCAATAAAGGGTAATAGAGGCCTAGTAGTCAAGACTGTCTTTATTTATGTGGACAAATATTGACAGACATACTGTACACTACATTCTAAAAAAATCACACTTGTTTCATTGTGACTTCGAAATATCACTGGGGAAATTCTTAAATTCTTGCTTTATTAATCAGACTGGAAACTCATCACAAATGACAGCAGTACACCTTTAGAGACTTGTGATTTGCAAAGTAAATCAATTTCACCTTCTAACTCTGCTCACAGGCTGAAATAATTTCTGTATCTCAGATCTAATAAGACTAAAAAGAATTGTATGATATTTGTAGGAATAAATAATATGTGCTTCATTTATTTAACCTGTTCTTGGTGTATCTCTGCATCCTTTGATTTTTCCTTAAGACCTGAATATTTTAAAAGGAGTACAATTGTCTTGGTTGTTTGGAAGTAAACAAATGTAGCTGTAGATAATGGTCATGGTTGCTGTCTGGCTACTGTATACAGAGCTCAGCATTGCACCCATACTCCTGAAGTGCTCCCAGCATTAAATAATTAAAGTTTGAAGGGGTGTTGCATATAACTGTGTTAGATGTACAATATTTACTCACCACACTGTTTTTATTTTTCAACAAACGTGTTTTGGACTGAGTATATGGGTTAGGCATTTAGTTCTGGCATACTGTATCTGTTTTGTTGTGTTTCCTCATTTTTGTGAGGCTACATATTTTTATGTTGTTTAAAGTGTGGACAGATCTGCAGTAACAACTTGTTTTGCTTTGATAGTGCATATAATATGACTATAAAGTGTGTCATTAACTTTTGTGTGTGGTTGCTCGACTTCTTCATTTATACACCATGTGCTTCTGATAAAAGAATGTTGTAATAAACCTGCCAGCTAAGAAACTGACAGCAGGAGGGAATCTCCATATGCAACTTGTCTATCCTTTTCTCACTTCCATCATTAAACCCAGAGGACACAAATAAATATTTTCAGAGTCAAGCAAATGCTCTACCACACAATTCTTAACTTGCACTGAAATTTTCAAAACAAGTGAGGCAGATTTCACTTTAAAAAAAATCAAAGGGATTAAAAGCTACATTGTGCTGAGCTGAGCTCAAAGAGAAATAAAGTCTGAATTGGCCAGTTCCCTTTTCCTGAGATATGAAGCACATTTGTTGTGATTACTTGTCAAATGGGAATAATTAACTTCAATGTGTAGGACTGCATGTAAATCTGTTGTGGCGGGCTAAAATTGTTCAAAATTGAAAAGGTCCTGGAAGAAACATGATAGTTTTCGAATCTCTGGATGCATGTGTAATAAATTGTGAAAATGAGCTTCAGTTAAAGGACCTTTTACATAACTAACTTATAATTGCTTAATTTCGTTCTTTCTCATCCCAAGATGTCAATTATGAAAATCAGAGAATTTGGAAAATCTTGCAGCAACACTAGGAGCTTAATACAATTATTATAATAACATTAAATACTGAAGACCAGATTCTCTTGTCTTTTTTGGCTGAGGAATTACTCACTCAGATCTACCAGGTCACCTTGTTTTGACAGGATATTATTCATCTCAGTGAGATTATACAAACTACTGTTGATAACCCACCTCAACCTCTCATCAATCTTTGATTCACACTTCAGTTTAGAGGTTTAAAATGACACATTATAAATACGAAAATCATTAGCCAGTTATTAATTTTAATTGAGAAGTTTAAAACAAGTGATCATTTGCAAATAAGATTTAAACCAAGGGTTATGGTTTGATTTTGAGCTGTGATCAAGATTAATAATAATTCTAATTTGTATTAATATAAAGCTTTCCGTGGTAGACTGTTTTACAATGTTGCTCTTAGTTCATTGGTCACTGACTTGTAGTGCCATAGAGAAGTTAGTAACTTCTTCATCAGCAGAATTAAGGGGGTCTTTTGGATGTCCGGAATCCATCTAGAACCTAAAGAGGAAATTAGTCTTACATTTATAAAGATGCGATCAAGTAGCCAGATCTTTGGTTTAATACAGTATGTCAACTGAAGGATTTCTCCTTACCCAGGGTTTTACCCTCTGCTGGTTTCCTGAGGAGCAATCCATGTTGACAGTTTTGAGCAAAGCACCCAACCCTTTCAACCTCTCCACAGCTCATCCTCCCATGGCTTGTTAGTTACCCACTACATCACTTTTCTTAGACCAGCCTGTTACTGTCAGACAATATTTTCTTTCCTTCAGAAAATCACACATTAAACCAGTCTATAATAAGGAACAAGTAAGAGGTTTATTTCCATGCAGAAAATGAGAAGAAAGGAAACACAACGATTCGGCTGTGGGGCCTTCTTTGGGTGCACAGCCTAAACGTTGTGTTTCCTTTCTTCTCTTTTCAGCACGGAATAAACCTCTTACTTGTTCATTTGCAACCTACACATGCTGAAGCAGCTATCCACCTGAACTACTTTAGTCTATAATCATTTTTACTGGATTTCAGGAAGTGTGTAGAAACTGCTTTAGTCCTTTCTTTCTCATCCTGAAAGAAAGGACATTTACAATTTAACTACAGTCCTGTCAATGTATCTACAGTATATTCTTTATGAAATGCCTAGCCCCTGGTGTGACCAGCCAATCCATACATAGAGCTACATAAACAAGCTCTTTCTACATGTTAAAAAAATATGTAAATTATAAAAGCCATGTAAATGGATCATAAATGACATTGTAAATGACAAAGTGACTAATTACAATGTCTCTTCTTATAATCCCATATTCCCATTATGGTTCATTCTTGTCCTTTTTCAGCTATTTCCTTTGTGCTACACTCATGAATTCTCAAAGATGCTTGTCTGTTTCTTATCTTATTAGTCCCTCTATTTTTGTACCTTCCCTGGACCATTACTGTACATGTAGCTACAGTGTGGAACTTCAGTGTGTCACAATTGTTCCTTCACCATACAGATGATTTCCCTTCTTTCCTGGCTGTTAATTGTCCCATGAAGACTTTTAAGACTTCCCATATTTCCATATCTAATTTGTTTTACCTCGATGGTTGTCTATTTTGATTATTTTTCTCTTATTGATCTGAGCACCTGATCAGCATGGGCTGGTGAGACATTTTACCAAATCTCCTGAAATGATATGATAGTATTTGAAAAAAAAATATATGCATGAACAAACATACTGCACATTTCATTGGGTTACCCCTAAAAGCAGAAACTCCTTTTGATATGTCTTTGACTGTGCCACCTAGTAATTACAAAAGGGTGCTAGGTGAAATGTCTGTCTGACAGCTCACAATTATAAGGAATAGACTTTGTTTGGGTTCCAAATGTCAAAAAACACCAAACAAAACACAATCCATAGTCAAGGTCTATAAACAAGTCCAGAGCTAGGAAGGACACCCAGGATGAGAACTAAAACGTACTCCGAAGGTGAAGTAGAGAAACAGGCCAAAGTCCAAAACCAGGTAAGTAATCCAGGAAAAAAAAACACCAGGAACAAAAACTACAAAAAATCCAAGAAACGCTAAGGGAACAAAACACAAGGACAAAATCAAGGAGTAGCAAACAAAGGAAGAAATCTGGACAAGAAGGAAAAATACTAGAACAGGAAAACTTCAATAAAGTGAGAGTCTGGACCTCAATGTAGAGATAAACAATGCTGAGCACAGCTTGGTCGGGAAGTTGGGTTTAAATAGGCCTGAGGAGGGGAGGCATGGAGACCTATGAACACTAGGCAACCAAGGATTGGCTACAGATGTTTGCTCAGCCTGCACCTCTGCTGCGCAGATGGAGCAGAAACTAGAGTTTGGGGTGCCCTCTGGTGGTGAGAAGGTAGAACCATAACACTGGGACCCTTTTTTACCTGGCACAGGTTCTTTTTATCACCTAGAACCACCAGTTCTATACCAATAATCCCATAATCCTATAACATGGCCATTCCTATGACCGCTCACCCAATTCACAGAACACATGACACAACACAAAAGTCATAGAGCAATCCTAGAACCCTAGTTACCAGTACCAAATCTCCCAAATTAAATGTTCGGCATTGTCATTCTCCTGAACCAGCTCTGGTCAAGGACCTGATGCGCCTCTTTAAACCACTGTGAAGTTCCAGATATCCTCCTCAGTCCCAGATGTCCAGAGTAATGTGTCCCAGGTGTTCCCCCCTCTACCCTGTTTGTTCTAAGTCCAGTTTTGGGTAGAGGGGAAAGAAGACAATGCTTTCCTCTTCTGCTCCCAGTACTTGATCTCTGAGTCGAGTCCTCTCCTGGGTCAAACCACTGTAAAAGCTGTGTCAAATCCACGCTGGGCAAGAGAGAGATAGAGAGAAGAGGCACCATCACCCATGTTTGTGCCAGATGAGAGCACCTTGTTCTGATCAGTCAGATTCAGATTCAGATTATACAGGTTTTCTTGGCATGACTGATGAATTACAGTGTTGCCAAAGCAGATACAATAAACACAGCATTTACAGACATTTATAGTGCAAACATTAATGGACATCGATACCCATGAAACATAAAACATAACACTTTTGTGAGAGAAAGACTCACTGTCTGTCAGTCAGGCTGTGACAGGAGACATATATTGGGCTCTTGGAGAT
This sequence comes from Lepisosteus platostomus, assembly GCF_059453375.1. NCBI lineage: Eukaryota > Metazoa > Chordata > Actinopteri > Semionotiformes > Lepisosteidae > Lepisosteus > Lepisosteus platostomus. Next base: position 6,574,795 of record NC_142618.1, on the reverse strand, counting down.
CAGATTCTGGCTAAATAATTTGAACTTTGTTTAAGGAAGCTTGTTGTCCTGTTATTTAAATAATGTTCCTTTATTGTGGAATCCTCAAGCTAAAGATGTTCTCTCCTAATTTGGTAACGCATCTTTATAATAGGGAGATAGATTTTCATTCCCTTTTCAGCATTCATGTTATAGAAATGGAAAATTAGAACTGGGCTGTATTCTTTTATACAGTACACAAAGTTAAATATCTCTTGTTAACCTGTCCAAACATGTGTAGTGTAGTGTTTTAGGCAACTGGGTTTGCTAAAACACTACACTACATTTTCTGCATCTGTAGAACATACCGAAAGTCTCTCAAGTGCCCTAGTTTTTAAATAAAGTTCAATTTTATATGTTGTGTAATGTTTGTGTTATTTCTAAATAAATATGTGTTTGTTCTAGTTTGCCTCCAATTTATTACCCTTTTGCCAGAGTTGTACTATATGATAAATAACTCACAAACACAGAACTCACATGACTCAAAATAGACCTACTGCTCCTCCCACTTCCCCTATTTGTAAAAAAATCATTCACACCGTTTTTAAATGAACTGTTTTAAGCAAAGCAATACACATTATATCTGTGGTATTATGGTTTTTAATGGATTTTAAGAAAAGTCCCATAAGAGTAAGATTTAGAAGTAAATTGAATCTTTATTTTTAATTTTAATCAGTATTATTGTAAAGCAGTAGGACTGTGGTAACAATTGAATTGCCATCATTCTCATGCCAGAGAAATCCTTCTGTAATAACTGTAACAGTTGTCATGCCACATAGAACAAGCTGATGTGTCAGGCTTGTGTACAGTTTTCTGCTCTCTGGTGCATGTTCTTTATTTATTTATCATGACAAGCAGACCCAGAATCAGTAATGAGGCTTAGCGAGCAATGTCTCCTGCATGCTAAAGCTGTGATAACCTCGCAGTTGCCGAGGTGACTTGTAAAACATGGCACAGCCTTTCTGGGGCAAAGTATATCTGATTGTTGAAGGCAGTAGGCTGTCGGTTAGTGTCTTATGCACCTAATGAAACAACCTTCACCCCTAGCAGTTAGCGACTCAGAAATCATATTTGACAGAAATTAAATTTAAAGGTGCATTATCAGTCTTTTCACCCACATAACATTTGTTCAACAATAGCACTAGATAACGTACTGTATATCTTTATGGTGATACAAGACTGGGTGACCTGCCTCATGTAATGCATATCACCTTTGTTAACAGACAGATATATAATCTCCCTGAACAAATGTGTAGCATTTGTTAAGCATGTACATGGTTTATTTTTAACATATCAATCCTCTACAAAAAATAGATTATAACTTGCACTCTTGTGCCTCATTGCTCCTAAGCATAGAAGTAATTGTTTTAGATGTTAGATTTTTAGATGTAGATATTAAAGATGTTTTGAATCTTTCCTGAAAGTAAAGGTATCAATTACTTAGAATAGGGCTCTACAGGTTGGGGTGTCAGGGCAATAATTTTCAGCTCATGATAATTTAATTTATACAGTATCTATATAGAATATAAATCCTTCAAGGATTGGTAACCATAAGGACAACATCAGGACAATTCACACATTTGTAATACTTTGTTCTTTTGTCATCTTTCATTGCTTAATGCATGCATTATTATGTTTTAAGCCTAAATGCACCCTGCAGCACAGGTCTCAAAAATCTAATACCACACAACAATAAAAGCTCAGACTTCAAGGAAAACATTATTTTATTTTGTAGAAAATGTAAATTGGATGACATATGACAATGCTTCACAGCAGGAGAGCAAAAATAAGATTCCTAGCCTGCACAATTAAATCTGTTCAGTGCATGTGGCAGAAAACCAGGTAGTTAACCTTTATATGGGCACAGTGAATCCATGGAATGAATAATTGCATCCTATTATAGGTTAACACGAAATAAATTATTTATGTTCCGTGAAGAAATACAGCATAAAGGACGTTGTCTGAATAATTTTAAAATTTAAGAAATAAGTCAAATCAACTTTCCTTTTAGTAACAGCAGTCGTGGTTGCTGGAGTGTCAGCCACATAATGATTTATTTCTTCTATTTCCAATGTACCAGCCTTACATAAACGCTTAGAGACCTTGCAGTAACAGTTCTTCTGACAGGTAAAATCCATGTAGTGCAATGAATCAAGAAATGTCTCGAAATACATGATTATGTAGTTAGTTTGAAATCAAAAAGTGTATTTGATTAATGATAATACATTATACTGATAATAGTCCTGTTTAAAGTTAAAAAAGTCTCTTTTTATTTTTTCTGTGGCCTTTATTGTTTGTGAATTTTCTTCAGGGATACAGTACCTGAGTGCTGTTACCTTGTGACTTAAGAATATTCTGAACACTTTTTATGTTATACGGATATTATAGATGTCTTTTATTTTTCTTCACGGTGTTGAATTTCATTTTAAACTGAGCACCAGAAGAAGTGTCCATGTATGTTTTAAGAACATTAAAACATGCAAATTTGAATATATATGTAATGTTTTCGACATGTTTTCGACTGGAAGCGCCTGGTCCCGTTAAGATTTTAGTTTCTGTTCCCATTCCCGTTCCCATGCCGGTTCTGACCCGATTCCAGTTTTAATCATCTGTCTAGGATGGATCGCCTGGCTTTGGACTTTTGTCTCCTTTTGGATTCTCCCTTGGACTTCTTCCTGGATTGTTTGCCTCGGCCACACCTCCCCCGATCACCAGCGTACCAAGGACACGCCCCCTGTTTTCATCCCCGTATCCTGCATGCTTTTTCCCCGTGTTTTCCCCACTCATTCCCAGATTGTGTCGCCTGCACAGGGTCCTTAAGAACGCTTCATTACAGAACTCCTCTTGTAGTGATTGATGGCAACCTGACTTCTGACTCTGACTCTCTTGTAGCTCTTCCTACAGGCCTCTCCTGATTCCAACAGAACAACGCATGTCTACACATTGCACATGTAACACCAGCTTCCTTATGAAATGCTAGGCCCCATTAAACATTTATAGGATAAGCTGAGATAACATGGTATCTAAGGATCAGAAACCAATAAAGGGACACATGCATATCTAGGCATTACAGTACAAATTGGACAAATGCTATCTTCAGCATGATACAAAGCATGCATCACAGGTCTACAGCTTGCATCACTTCCAGTGGTGACCACACACCTTACCTGCCTGTGACCTTCACCTCCAGGTTCACGCTTCATGTGGTTGACAAATGCTAATCAGCAGAATGAAATGACTCATGTCGTGTCTACCCAATAAAATGCCAGTACACACTTCCACTTATTTTCCTGATATTCATTTTATGAATATACACTAATATGAACTTTATGAATTTGTTGCAATTCTTGGCTTTCTTTTAAAAGCTCATTATACCGTACCTTATGCGCAAAGAACATAATAGAATTCGAAGCCTATGGGAGCTATCTCACTAAAGAAAATGTTATTTGCAAAAACTAGTGTCCGCTAGTTTCTTTCTCCTACCAGTTTTGCATCTCTGCATGCTGTACCATCACCTTTAACAACAGAGGAATGAAGTAGTCCTAGTATAAGTATTTGCATATGTTACAAACAATAAACACATTTTAAAAGAGTTCTTAGTGCTTCATAAAAGACATTTTCAACAGTTCTCAGTTTTCAAAAGAAGAAAGCACCAGGCCACGTTGCCTATAATCCAACATAGTTTTCATCTATTCGTTTCACTGAATGTTCAGTTGAATGCATTTTAAATAAAACAAAAAGCTCTTCTAGTTTTATAAAATTGAAAAGAACACTGTGCTCTGATTCATAATTGACCAAGGTAATACAGCCATTGGTTCTTTTCATTAATCAGGCTTTGAATTTTGAGCATGCAATCAGTATGCTCAAAGAGGTACAGTTCATCTTTAGCTCTTTCATCCTATTGGGGAATATTGTCTAGTTGATTAGAAAGGACACTGATTGTGTGTTCTTTTCTAAACACTAAGTAGTTCAGGTTAAAGAGCCATTAAGCCTAATACATCAAAGCAACAGTGATTACACAAAATCAAAGACATTTTAAAACAATTCCATGCCTGTGTTATAAATTTTAAATTCATAGCAATTTATTTTACAGACACTGTTATTGGTCACATCAAGTATCCAAAGAGTCTATGTGGAAAAATAAATCATACTTAATGATATATAAAAAGGCTTTCATCTGCTCTCTGCATTTTCTTGATTGTTTGTGCAGCAGCTCCCTGCCATCCGTGACGGGCATATTCAAATTTCCTTTAGAATAATTTGGAGGCCTTTCTAAAAGGTGTGCATCTGCCTCAGAACCATTGCTTGTGTTGCAGGAATGCCGAAATATATTCGGAGTCCAGTAAAATTTCAGGTAGATGTGTGGAATCTCCGAAATCACACAGCTTGGTAAATGTAAGCATACACAATCCCCTCTGTGACTGTTCTCTGTGTCTCGGCAGTCTTAAGTCACTGCCATCACATGCTCATGAGCCCAGTTGTACAGTAAGTAAAACTGGGGTTTATACAACTATTACTTGGCCTACACAATACGTACAGTATAGAGGGCAGCACAGTAGCATAGAGGGTTCAATTCCAGACCTGGGGTGCTATCTGCATGGAGTTTGTATGTTCTTCTCATGTTTGCGTGGGTTTCCTCTGGGTGCGCTGATTTCTTCCCACAGTTCAAAAACACACTGTACCTGGTAGGTTAATTGGCCCCTGGGCAAATTGACTCTAGTGTGAATGTGTGTCTGCGTCTCTGCTCTCCGAAGGAATGGGGTTGCATCCACGGCCCTGTCTTCCACCCGGTGCTTGCTGGGGTAGGCTCCAGGACACTCACAAGCCTGATTTGCTTGAAGAGTTCGAAAATGCCTAGTTGGAAGCTAAGTCTAGCTTAGCTGTTATAAATGCAATTTCACAAATTGCAAACATTTCAACACTTTGTCACCATTTAAACTGTGCATCAGAGATCATTATGATTATGTATATTTAAATAATAATCCATCCCTCCTTTTTCAGTCCACTTATCATTGTGAGGGCCATGGTATCATCGACATCATTATCATCATCACATTATTAATAGTATAATAGTAATCATTTTATGTTAACATTGACATTAATTCATGAAAGTTGTTTTTATATTTTAGCTCTGAGTTATAAAAGTTGTTTCAAATATTTTCAATACTTTTTGCCCCTAATTTCCATTTTGTTCTTCATTTGTTAACTCAAGGCTCACTCCACAACCACAATGTTTAGATATTGGGCCAATCTTAGAGACTTCTACTTACATCTACTTTTAGAGCAAATAAGAACAATGCATGTAAATGTGACCAAGACTAAAGAGCTTCTTTTTAATGTGAAAACTGACGGTGGGCAACCTTTGAAGCCAATAGCTAATAGCAAAATGGTCAGTCTGTAGAGGTTGTGGAGAGTTTTAACTATCTTGGAACACATATTGACCAGAGTCTGAGAATACTGAGAATACACTGAGAATATAGACATTATTTTTAAAAAAGAAGCAAATCAGAATCTTTTTAATTCAAAGACTTAAGAACTTTAATGTTAGTCAAAATGTCCTAGAGATGGCATACAGTATAAAAGAACAAGTAATAGGTTTATTCCGTGCTGAAAAGAGAAATGTTGTGTTTCCTTTCTTCTCTTTTCAGCATGGAATAAACCTATTACTTGTTTCTTTGCAGCCTACGCGTGCTGACACAGCTGCCCACCTGAACCATACTGCATAAAAGCCTTGTTGAGAGAATCCTGGTATTTTACATGACAGCTTGGTAGGGAAACCTGAGGTTGAAAAGCAAAACCAAACTGTCTGGGATTGTGAAAATGGCAGGAAAAATAATTAGGAAACAGCCACCTCTGCTCAGCAATTTATATCACGGTACAGTTCTCAGAATGGCAAGCAACTTCACAGCTGATTCCTCCCATACACTCCGTTCTCAATGCATAATGTACCCATCAGGTATAGGGCATCAAATTCAAAAAAAACATTTATATGAAGTCCTTTGTCCACTGTGCAGCAAAACTGCTCAATGAATGTATGTAAATGTAGTCACCACACTACCTATTTATTCATCCATTTATTGTATGTACTATATAATGTATTGTTGTTGTGATTTCATTTACTTTATGTGATTTTATGTGACCTTTTTGTTTTGCTTGTGTGTTCTGTATTTTAATGAGAGAAGGTAAGGACAAATTCCCACAGTAGTGGACATAAAATAGTTATCTATCAATTCATATACCTGAAAAATATATGTCACTGGTGTATCAGATTCCTAAAATTAAAATATTAATATTAAAATATTAATTGCAATGTATTAATATCATAGTATTCACATTAATCTCACAATATCAAATTACCACTGTTTAACAAGTTAATATCATCCTTGTATTCTTATTCTATAGTAATTTGGTACAAATCCACCTGGCTAGTGCTTTAGATATGATTAGGTTTAATGTTTTTTGCTCCAGAAGATATGATCCTAATAACAGCAGAGCATGATATTGTACTGCTACCCTGCCATTTATTAGCAGCACCTGTCCTTAAGAAACATCGAACATGTAAATGACAACATTTTAAGAACTGTGGCAATCTGCAGTTATTGCCGAAGCAATCGCTCACTTTGAATAATTGTATTATCAGCTCCATGTCATGAGTAAAGCTTTAGATCCAGAAAAAGGGAGGTAAAGATAAATATGTTTCATCTCTTACTTATGTCAGTTAAGAAGGATTTTCTTAAAATTCACGTCTAAAAATGAAATACCACTCATCCACATCATTAATTTTTATCCTTTTAAATTCATTTTTTGAGGGAGTGAATAAAGTATATAGGAATTATTTTTTGACATGCACACACAGTATTATACATTCCTCTCTTAGAAAGCATAGGAGAGATGTCTGCTTTTTTTTACTGTCGTCTTCATACTGTTGGAAAGCACAAATTCCCAAGCACAATCTAAAAAGTGTGCTCTAGGGCTTTGCTGGAAACATTGTTCTATATCTATTAATACTATTCTAAAGGATCACTAAAAAAGTGGGATAACACACAGAAGTCACTTATTCTGCTTTGTGATATGGAAAATCCAATCATTATGATTCAGAAGATACAGACAAACCCCATTAATGCAACTGAGATAAAGAGCATTTTTCGATATGTTGGATTGATCCCTCTTGGTATGAGGGATGGCTGCCTGATAATTTAGACTAGGAAGTTGGAACCATTCTGCAATGAACCTGAAGGATTCCCTATTGGCAGTAGTGCAGGAGATGGTGGAGTGTTAGTGTGATGAATGATGGTAAAAAATGTTCAAAAGATCCATAGTTACACCCTAAAGTAGGGCTTCTCAGTCCTGATCCTCATAAATCCAGTGGCTGGTTTTCATTCTGGATTTCCTTTCAGTTGCTTAATTAAAACCCTGCATTGCATTAGTAATCAGTTAATAAACTGTAGCAATAATGTGATTAGATCATATTTGTCATTTTAAACAAAGGTGCTCCTTTTGTTTCACCTACAGATACAGTATCTATAGAATTTTAAATGTAAATTTAATTTTAAAAACAGTTGCAGGGATGGAAACTGTCCAATGGGTGAATTATTTGACTGATCTCAATTTTTTTTAAAAATTATTTTAAATTTTGTGAGTTTAATGTTCAAATGAATAATAAAAAAACAGAACACTTTGGAGTCACAAGAAACTCAATCAAATTATCCTTCCCTTGTGATTGATGGAAATTAGGGGTGTTTTTCTCCCAGACTTTCCTAATGTGCAGCAAAGTAATGTGTGAATGAACAAGTAATAGGTTTATTCCATGCTTTCTCTTTTCAGCATGGAATAAACCTATTACTTGTTCCTTTGCAGCCTATGCATGCTGAGGCAGCTACCCACCTGAACTTCAAAGTAATATGTGGTTCACATTGCATTTTATAAAGTGACTTAATAAATAGGTCATGAATCTTTACATTTATGTTTTTAATGTAATTTAAGATCATTTAATTATATGCTTCATTTGACAACCCCAGTAATATGAAGAAAGGTATTATTATTTTAAGTAATTTTACATGTTAACATACAAATCAGTCCTTCATTATTGTAAGCTGCCATAATTGTAAATCCTGGCTGAGACAGGGACCACCTGAACATGCTGAAAAATGATCAGAGAGTAAATTCTGCACCCTGGAGCTCTAGATAGTAAGAATGTGGATGAATTCATTTAAATTCATTGAGTGCTGCCACATTCTCTGAAAAGCTTGCTTGCTGCACACATAATCCGTACCCAGAATACTGCAAATAATAATGGAGTAAAAACCCTTTTGAATGTGTCAGAAATCTACACATGCCTCATGAGCCAATAGAAAAATGAGCGCCAAACTTTTCCATCTAAATTGTTATTCTTACTCTGGTGTGCAGTTATATTTTTTCTAACTGGGTGCTATTAAAACAAAAATGAAGGACGTATATATGATGATTAAAGCCTTTTCCTGTAGTCCTCAGAAAATCAGAAAAAGATTTAGTTTCAGGATACCTGTAACCTTCCTTCTGTTCCTGGCCTATATCTCTCCCCAGAGGGTAGAAGACCTCAATGAAAAAAAACAGATTACTACACTATTATACAGTGTGTGACACTGTTTCCACTGAACCAAACTAATGTGCCAGTTTTGTTCATGGGATATTACAGTCTAGGAGGTGCCAGTTAGAGAAGGAATCAAAAAATGCCAGCACATGCCTTTGTGTAAAAACAAAGAGGTGTGGAACTGCTCGTCTTTTGGTCAATAAAATAACACAAAATAAACTTTTTTCTATAGCTGTTCCTTAAACAATCTGCTTTTCTAAGGCTTTTTAGTCTTGCCTTCAGGTGTCAGCTTCTTTGATGCTCAATAAGGCTGTGTGTCTCTCGCTCTCTGCCATGGCTCATACAACTCTTCCAAACGTTTCTCTTACGGATGTTTCCCAGGGAACCAGTGCGTCTTTCCTGCAGCTTTACCTTCACACACCTCCTAAAGAGAGCACCAGTGTAGAGAGGACATCAGCTGCCATCTATCAATGTAGTAACTACTGGCAGCTGTGACCTCTCATCAGTACTAGCTGATTACCTGTCACTGTGCAGTTCTTCAAACTGAGGCTCTGACTACATGGTCATCAAAGATGCCTTTGAACTGTTCATAAGGGTAGGAGTTGTAGGGGTGTTAACTTGTGTGTCCTGGCTAAATTCCACTGTGGTCATGCACAACCTGGCCTAGATAAATTCCCCTTTCATTCAAGTGGCGATTGCAATTTCTCTACCTAGGGGGTGCTGCACATTAATTCTAACATATTAATTAATATGTTACTAATCTTACACCTGTGTACCCAGCTTCTCTGTGTCATAGAAAAGTTTACAGTACATCATAGTTTTATTGCTAAAGGTAATGCTGCATACTTTGGTCCCTTGTAAGTGAATGTTTAAATAGCTAATTTTTAAAATCCTGAATTTCTCTCCTGTCTGCCATGCAACATTGCTTGTATGAGCATGTTAGACTTAGTCTCAGAATTTGGTCATTCACCAGAAAAACAACCACTTTGCTCTCTGAGAATGTTCAGATCATATTTAGAGATCAAAATGAACGGCTGTTTTTAATATTTCTGCAAAAGGCACAGATTTAAATGCCCAGCAAGAGAAGAAAATGCTCAAACAGAAAGGAGCCCTGCTTTGGTCCTTTGTGTAAAAGTGACAGATAAAATCAGCTTGTTAATTGTGCTTGGCGGAAGTGCAGCTCTCTCTCCAATTTTGAAGACACTGCCCAAACTGCAAACAAGAATTAATTCCATTATATTAAAAATGTGCCACAGGTCAAATATATAATTTCAAATAAAATACAAAACATTATAAACATTATATTTTTCAGTAAACTGAAATTATATTTGTATTATATTTTACATTTTTCGGTATAAGCATAATACAGTAAGGTACATCTGATTTTGCTTGTTTGGGTCTTTTAAAATTCTGACATGACCAAAATGCAAAATGCTTTTATTTTCAGTAAATGATTGAATTCTGAGATTGAGGATAATATACAGTACTCTATATACTGTATGTAGTGTTTACATTTTGATAAAGTCAGAATTTTCCTAGATGTTTTTCATGATGGGGGGCTATACAATTCAAGTATTGGAAAGGCAAAGGTTACTGAAACTGTGGGTTAGAAGATAAGGGATGTCAGCACTTGAATTTCAAAAAGAATTTAGTACCTTAGGTTTAATCTCTTATTTATGGGATCGCAGCCTTTGATAACATCTAACCAACAGCTAATTAATTCAGAGTTTTATTACATTTGACTACAAGGCCCATGCATGGTTTAGGGAATGGATGAAATTCATAAATAGACTGAATTGTCAGTTATGAAGAATTCACTAGATTTTGTGAACATAAAACATATCTGAAACAGTTTCCATTTAAATTTAAATATTGTGTAATGACTAAAGAGGAGGCTTTGTCTGAAAACAACTTATCTGGGTATAAATGAGACACACCTGGCTTAGTTGAAATCCAGTGGGAGTGAGATTCCATATGAGTACAAGAGCTAATATAATTGGCTCTGTGTGCAATTGGCAACACCCCTGGATTAGCGAGGTGGTGTATATTAGCAACCAGGAGAAAAACTGCTACTAGTCTGTGTCTAGGCTTTTACAGTGAAGGAAGATGAGTGAGTGTATGCCTATCTCTATGGGTTCATTTACTTTCATACTAGCAGACAGGCTTGTGGTTTCCTTGATAGAGTCGGAAGATTAGGAAAAGAGTATTACTGAATGATTGTGATTTGCAGCTCAGAATCAGTTGGGTAGAAGTCAGGTATGTAGTTTGTAAGGCTCCAGCATCTCATTTTAGAAGGTGACTCAAACTGATTGAAGTGGAAGAGAGAGAGATTACTTTATTGGCCATATACAATTTCTTGTATTGGGATTTTGTCTTTTTGGATACTTGATCTCCATGAGACAGACAGACAGGGAGAGAAGCTTGGGGTTCAGAGAACAGGGTCAGCCATTTATATGGCACCCCTGGAGCAGTTGGGGTTAAGGGCCTTGCTCAGAGGCCAAACGGAGTAGGATTCCTCTGCCGGCCAACGGATTCGAACCAGCACCCTTCCAGCCACAGGCACAGATCCTTAGCCACAGAGCCACTGCACCGCCCCTGGGTGTGGTATCATCCTGGGTGATACCAGGGTGTCCCTGTATAAAAGGGCAAGTTTCAGTGGAATTCTCCAGTTCTAGATTTAAGATTGACTGGTGGGTGGAATGAGCTGGAAGGTGGACGGATTCAAGTGACCGAACTGCTGAAAAGCCCTGTGGGAAGAATAGTCAGTGCACTGAGCAGGCTTCTCTGGAAGAGGTCCACTCGTTCATCTAGGAGCCTGGAGGTGGCCTGTCCACTAGAAACTGATGGGTCAAAATGTGCAGATTTTAAGGTGACGGCGACCTTGAGCAGCTTTCTGTGGTTCAGGTGTTCACCACAGTGCACATACGGTAAAATATAACTTGGCTGGGAAGACGTACTACATGTGATATAGAGCAAAACCATTGTTTAAAATTTAGTTAGTCTAAAATAATGAATGCGACTACGGTATATTGGTGAGGCAGTTGTATCAGTTGGACTAAATGGACGATATTTAGAAACCCTATTCTGCCTGCTTCTAATCATTTCTTATTTATGAGTCACTTTGCATTTTAAAGGCAGCTTGCATAGTTGTGCTTTATATAACAAGGAAATAAGCACCGCATTGGAAACCTATTTTCCAACTTTGTTTTAGATTAAAATGACTAATTTCAAAACCAGTTTTTCCTTTCATAATGACAACATATGTTTAATATGTAGTGTCCCGGAATATATTTCTGCTTATTTGTCTATTTAATTATAGTCAAGCCACATGAACTCTGCTCAGCAATAGAGGAGAAGGCTGGGAAGGGAAAGAAATCATTCAAGTGGAAAAAAGTATGATTTAAGTAGTTAAACCATAGATGCAATGCACTCTTCCTGTCAGTTGTTTTTTTTATATATATTGATGATAATAATGACGGCAAGAAGAATAACTGGTAATATTTTGTAGCTCTTTTTTTTTTTCCTTTGCTCATTCCGAATGCTTTACATGGTGAAGGAGACACATTTCCACCACTGAAGTGTAGCACCCACCTTGGGTGGCACAAAGCAGCCGTTCTGTATCAGCAGCCCTACTCACATCAGATGGAGAAGTGAGAAATTGCTTCACCAGTGGTTTTAAGAATCCTGTAGGTAGGACAGATTATACTAGCCCACAGTGGAATTTGCTTAAAGCATAAGGGTTAACTCTACTAATTTTATGAGCGGTGTCCTGTGATCTTTAATGACTCAGTAGATATGACCTTGGCTTAATGCCTCATCCAGCAAAAGGCATCTCTCATGTTAGTGCCTCAGGTCATTTTATTGAGGCATTAGTTTGGGAAATCTGCAGCAGGGGGAAGAGTACCCACCACTGTTCTACCAAAACAGTTTACATTAATAACCAGTAGTGAAGAGGCTCCTACAACTTATAATGAATTACACACCTAAAGAAGGCTCCGCAGCCAAAATGTTGTCTCTTTTTCTTTTCAGCATGGAATAAACATTTATATGAACAATTGGTTTATTCCGTGCTGAAGAGAGAAGAAAGACCACACAATGTTTCGGCTGTGGAGCCTTCTTCAGGTGTAAGAAAGATAGGGCAGTCAGCAAAGATAATATAGCATGGAAAAACAAAAGCCAGGAGAGAGGAGGAGGCAGCAGCAGGGGAGAGGCAGAGTGGCCAATCAAGTGGTGCGAGGTCGAGAGAGGTGAGGATACACATGCTGATGCAGCTACCTAATTGACCTTATAACGAACACCATCGTGATATTAATCAAGAATTAGCAGCTGGTATGAAATATGCAACTGAATATTACCTCTCACAGATCCTATACTGGCAGACAAAAGGAACAGAATCTTTTCAGTCTTGAACAGAGAAGTTTACAAGGGAACCATTTACAAGTACAGTATTTAAAATCCCAAAACATGTTATGAAGTCAAACGGATTTCCTCAGAATGAACCTAATAATAATTTTTCAATAAAGAACCTGAGTAGCACTGGGTAACCAATTGTCCCAGACAAGTACTGCTTAAAAATAAACCTCAAGGGGACAAAGAAGGTAGTGCCGAAAGAGGTGAAACGAGAGATCGGGAAAGCTAAGGATCAGTACAGAGAAAAATAGAGAAAACTATACCTCTGGTTGATTGGGTGATACCAGGATCGTAGGGCATCAAATCCATGGCCAACATCTCTCAGAAGGTTAATGCTAATACTATTTCTGTGTTAAATGACATGGATGGGCAACAGCTGGCAAATACCTTGAATGTAATTTGTGAAATATTTTCTTAACTTCTCCTAACACTTTTCCACAAAGTGTTTTAACACACTGCCATACGTGTTGGTTTTGGCAACATCTGTATTGCTATAGGATGGGAATATTAGTGAAGATAAGCAGCACAATTTGGGGGGTAAATCAGATCACCTAAATTCCCTCTCAAAGAGTTGTAAAAAAGACTAAGACCATTATAGTGTGTGGCACATCCCCTTCTCTGTGAAGCTACACTATTCCCATCCCGTTACACTATCTAAGGTCTCTGTTTCACCAGCAGTAATGGTACTCTGGAAATCTTCCATCCCCTCAGCAAACCAACTTTCAAACCATGCAAAATAATTCCTATCTCCTGAAACACTGCTGTTCTGTATTTTTTGTTGGTGATGTTTGTCTGTTTTTGTTGTTTTGTTGTGTTGGACTCTGTCTTAAAACACATTTTCCCTCTGTGGGGAAACAGAATTTGAATTGAGACTTAAAATTGAATCGTGAAACACGAAATAAAGGAGAAGAGTGGAAACTATGTGGAGGTGCTGTCACGATTGTAGTCCCTCCTCCTTAAGGGCGCTCCGGCCCTTTCACTTTGGATTTAATTCTGTGCACCTGACCCCCCCCCTGTTCCCAGTCCACCTTAAAAGCCAGGCGCTGACGTTCATCCAGGCTCTGCATCTGATCTCCGTATCGTGCGAGTCCGGGACCTGGAAGCGCCTGGTCCCATTAAGGTTTTAATCTCTGTTCCCGTTCCCTGTCCGCCGGTTCCGACCCGGTTCATGTTTTTAATTCCTTGTTGGATGGATCACCTGGCTATGGATTTATTCTTGTGTTTTTGGATTACCCTCTGGATTACTTTTGGATTGTTTGCCTCGGCCACACCTCCCCCGTGCACCAGCGCGCTTTGGACACGCCCCCTGTTTTCATCCCCGTATTCCTGCATGATCTTTTTCCTAATGTTCCTCACTATTCTGGATTGTCGTGCGCATAGGGTCTGGATAGAACTGTTCGTTACAGGTGCATTCAAAACTGAGATCAGGAGGTAGTTTGTTTTTAGACATGATTGTAGGAGTTTGGAAGAAACTACCCTGCCATGATGTTAAAGCCAATACCATGGTTTTCTCAAGACACAGATACAGTAAATAATTTCCTCGTATCAATTCCCCAATAACAACCAAAATGGCCTCCTCCTCTCATTTGTAACCTTTATTTTGTTCTTATGTTTCACAGTGCTCAAAATCAGAAAATGGGAAGCTTCCAGACTTCTTATTCTGATTTGTAAAGTAGAAAACAGTTCACCTGACCAAAGTAAGCTATGCCCTTCTTATAAAACAGATGTCCATGCCTGCTACTCTTGACTTCATATACAGTATGTTAAATTGAATTCTACTGGGTCCATTTTGTATTGTATTGTGGCATTGTATGCTAACAATTTATTGATACAAGGTTCTCTTCCAGCTGCTTTCTCCAGGATTCCATACTCTTCTATACTGTAGATTATCTGGTACAACCACATGACTAAGAAATTTGTTCCAGACCCTGACAGCCTTTTTTGTAAAGAAGTAATTAACGATTTCAGTCATAAATTCACTTAGAACTAAGTTTCCACTCAAGTCCTTGTAGTGCCTTTGGTTTTGACATATGTCTTTGGGAGGGCCATGTTAATCTCTACTAAACATTTTAAATGTCTTTATTATTTAGAACTATACATACAAGTGCCATTGTTGTATATTCTGCTCACACTTACAGAAATTCATTTAGTTTAGTGATGCAGTCCCATAAATGCATGAATGACACTTGACCACTCACATTTTCTAATTAAGAATTGTGCTTAATTTTCAGAACACTCTAGTAATCTAGAAATTATATAAATGTATATGCAGAATAAAGGGAACAAAAGAATAGTTATGAATAGGACCTTCAGAAAAATTGGATTTATTTTGTGAAAAGATGAAGTCAAAATATTCCTATTCTCAATTTTCTGATTCATGCTGTTTTATGGATGGTATTCTGTGCTTAACAATGGCTACTGTGATTATATAATGAATGTATTATTCCTGAAGCAAATTATTGTAGAGAATAGCATAAATGTATTGAGTTTAAAAGCATGTCCCACTTACCTTCTTCCTCAATAATGCAGGTTATTTGAAGTGACCAAAAGGCCTTTGTTTAAACATGCAACTTTGACTGATATGAAATTTGATTTGGAAATGTACTGCACATTACGTGATGTAATTCATTGAATCCTTGAGACTGAGAGCTCATTTTTTAAAGATTGCTCCAAACAGACACCAGTCAAAAAAAAGGATAACAAGCATCTGGATGTGAAGTAATTTTAGCAAAGAAATATTAACTTGTGGATACAGTAGGTTAGCACAATGTGGAAAGCAAATTCGAACTTGGGTATTGCTATGGCTGAATTTCATAACAGGATTCCTGTGCTGATATATAGCACAATGTTTGCTTAAAAGCAAAACTGTTGTTGTTTTTAAAGCAGTGAAGATTCTGCCTCGTAGCTAGAAAATGTCAAAGCAAAGGTTGGGAAAGTGTATGCTGTTCTTGGTTTTAAAACATCCACATAGTTTCCTTTTGTGTCCTCTATTTTGTGTTTCACTGTTCATTCTAAAGACTTCCTCTATGTTGACTTTGTGAGTGCCTGTGAGGATTTTAAATATTTACGATATGATTATCTCAAGTAGGTGGCTGCGTCAGCATGCGTTGGCTGCAAAGGAACAAGTAAAGGTTTATTCCACGCTGAAAAGAGAAGAAGAGAAACACAACGTTTCTTTGGGTGTGTGAGAGAGAGGGAAATCAGCAGCTGATAAGGCATGTGAGGATAAAAGGCAGGGCTACTTGCCCCCTCCTCTCACCAAACCAGCAAAACCCGTCTCTTCACGGCGATCTGTTCCAAGACCAGGCTTTCTAGCCACCTCCTATTGCTTTATAAATGTCGTCGTTATAATATCATCACCCACTCCAAAGCCAAAATGTTGTTTCTTTTCTTCTCTTCTCAGCGTAGAATAAACCTTTTACTTGTTCCTTTGCAACCTATGCAGCTACCTATTTGAACTACATTTGTTTAAACGGCTATGCCTTTCTGATATTTTGGGAAAACATGCTTTCCTTTATTGAGGAAGCCCCAGGCTAAAGACGTTCTCTCCAGGTTAGTGACGCATTCTTAGAGTAGGGAGATATAATTTGCTTTGGTTCATCCAGGTTTATAGGAAGGTAGATTTTGCTCTGGATTGTGTTCTGTTTTATTTTGAATGCAGGTGTGACTTTTTTTTTTGTCTGTTGAGGTATTATATAGGATTTCTGACTGCTGCCTTAGCAATCTGGGATTTCAGGGATGGTCAATAAATGGGCCTCAGAGACACTTGTCTTTAAATATTGTAATTTGTACATTGTATGTTGTTACTGTATACTGTATGTTGTTTAGTTTGTGTTATTGTTAGTGTTAATAAATATTTATTTGTCCTAGTTGAACTCACATTTATTACTGTTCTGCCAAAGCTGTGCCAGGGAATACTGATCTCAGGTGCCGCAAACTACACCAATAGCTTGGGTATATTCTCAACATATCTTTTACAATGGAGGGTTGTAATTATTGATTTTAATTGTTGATTAGCCTGCTCATTTTTCATGTATTCTTAACCCACTAGTTTGTGACAGTATTATATAATAAAATATTGTAATCTTATGACTTCAGTTTGGATGTGAATTACATGGTATGATTTTTTTTCCTTTTTGAAAATAAAACCTGTGCAGTATAAGATCAGATAATGTCTAAGTTTCCTAGTACCTTAATCAGAAGTTGAACTTTTTTAATTTTCTTGTTAAAGCTATTCAGTGTGTTTAAATAGCATTTAAAGGTTATCTTTTGTATCAGGAGGATAAGAAGAGAATGAATCAAT
This sequence comes from Lepisosteus platostomus, assembly GCF_059453375.1. Classification (NCBI taxonomy): domain Eukaryota; kingdom Metazoa; phylum Chordata; class Actinopteri; order Semionotiformes; family Lepisosteidae; genus Lepisosteus; species Lepisosteus platostomus. The sequence continues at coordinate 6,557,495 of NC_142618.1, read as the reverse complement.
TATTGGAATGTCTGTGTTATTTATTATGAAGGTTATCAGCTGACTATACAAAATTATTCTTATCTATGGAAAAAATCCAATTGAAAAGCTGTGAAGAGTAAACATACATCAAACAAATGAAGATTAGCTGTCAGAGACAGGAAAGGGAGTTCTTCTGAATTTTCAAATGAACTTTCTACAATTCATGTTTTAAATCTTTAATGGGATATTGTAGAGCAAATTCATATTTTTTCTACTAACTACTATTACCATTCAAATGTACTGTAGTCTGTTCATCGATAATTTATTTTCATCCTTTGGTTGGTGCAGATGTTTTATGAAGAGTGTTTCTTTGGTGAAGAATAACCAACATTTTCATTTTCTTGTTTTACATACCCATCTCTTCATTAATAGAATAAGAATTATTCACATTTTTTAACTTTAATTGTTACTGTGAATTAAGCGAAACGCACAACTGCAGTATTAACACACCTACAGTACCACACTGAAAAGGGTGATAGTTAATGAAGTAAGAATAATACATTTTGGAATTACTGTAAATTTTTGGGGGGTTCTGTTATGCTAGTTTTTTTGTTACATCAATTCAAGTGCATTTGTGTATCAACCACCAGCTAAAGAGCTTATTTTCAAAAACTGCTTCACATCATTCATTTTGAATCCATACTAATATTTAGCAGCACGGTAATAAAGGTGTAGGATCAAGGCCTTCTTTAGTGTCAAAATGTTAAAAAAGTAAATACAGTATATAAGAAAACAAACTTTGTTTTAAAACAGTCTCTCTGAAGAAATAATATATTTTACTTGCTAAACGGTCATAAAATATAAGAGTTCAGGTGGGTAGCTGTGTCAGCATGCATAGGCTGCAAAGGAACAAGTAATAGGTTTATTCCATGCTGAAAAGAGAAGAAAGAAAACAACGTTTTCGGTCGTGTGACACCTGAAGAAGGCTCCACGGCCGAAACTTTGTGTTTTCTTTCTTCTCTTTTCAGCATGGAATAAACCTATTACTTGTTCCATAAAATATAAGATGCTGGATACGTTTGTAGGTTTTTCTTTTAACATTTTATTCATTGTCCCACTACTTATTTTTACACATACTATGGAAGAAACAAGATAAAGGAGAAAGCAAGATCATGTTCTTCACGGCGATCTGTTCCAAGACCAGGCTTTCTACTGGTCTGAATTCTTCAGAATCTTTTAGTGTCAAGTGTTACCAAGATAAAAATAGGATATTCAGTATATTTGGAAATTAACGTAATCCATTATTGCTGGAGCATGAATGTCAGTACCCAGTCATTGATTAACTCAAATGCACAATTTTAATGTTCATTCTAAACCATTTTGCCAATCTAGCTCATTTAGTACCTTGTAACTAATTGATCCAAAGATCTCATCCAGTCATTTCCAGATTTCCAGAATCCAGATTAATGGCTTCAATAACATGGGTGTAGCTTGCTCTAAACGCAGACAATACTTTTTGTGCTCTGTGTTGGGCATTCCTTGATCATGGGAATATTCTTTGGAATGATTTAAAGGTACAGTAGCACAACATTTTGTGGAGAAATAAAATTGTACATAATTTTATTACAAAATTTTGATTTTAAATACATTTTGTGGTGCCTTGTAGAATTTTAACCTAGCATTATTGAATTTAACTTCTACATTACCTATATACTGAATATTTTAATATCCTGTTTGACTATTACTTTCATACTGTACATTGGTCAGATGAGGATAAGGATATGCCTACTGTACTTCAAGCTTGTTGTTTCTCATATTATACTTGCTGTATAGTGCTGTATAGTTGATGTTTCTGCTACCCGTAGGTAACACTCAACACTTGTTTGCAATTAACATAATCTGTTGGGTGTTTTGTCCTCATTTTGGTCAAAGTTTTTTTGTTGTTCCTTCTGCAGCTTCTATAATGTTTTCTAATCCTCCTATTCTGGAAGCACCTGTGAACTTGACTAATTTGTTAATTATCTAGATCATTCATATTATTTAATTGCAAAGAGCAGTGATCCTAAAATACAGTAGATCCCTTTAGTACTCTACTAAATATTTCAACTAAAGGTGGGAAACTCTACTCAGATCATTCCCAAGTACAGAGATGTGAGACAGGAGATGTGAGACAAAGGTGGTTAGCACCATGCCCCAGTGCCATTTTGAAAGAAGAAGAGTGGTTTTAAATTTGTTTTAAATAATTTGTCAGCAGATGACATATTACACCTCTTCCCTCTGCCCAGCTGTGTTCCTTACATTGGATGATGTTTATGACCATGAGCCTGCAGGTGTCTTGACTAACAAAGGTGGCGGTAGTTTCAGTGCTGCCTTTTAGGTAATGATTGGGCCTAACTGTCACAATCGTTTTTTTCAGTGCACTCCATGGGAGAATGCCAGGGGGCTGATAAATTAAGAGATCAAGCAGCATATGACAAACCTCACTGATTCATACCCAAGCAATAACATTTTGATCCCTCCCTGTTTTCTCTGGCACTTCCCCAGTTTCCTGGATGCAATCAGATAGACTGAAAGCAACTACTTCTCTTGTTTCTTTTGCTTGCTTGTCTAAATGTTTTGCAATTCTTGTGATAACGATATTTTTTTTTTCTTGAAGAAAGAGGTTGTGATATCTGTAACTCCATTCCTAGAAACAAAATGTCAAGGTCAAGCTCAAGTTGCAGTCTGAAACGTGGGCGGACTACGGAAATATATTTTTTTACTGTAAAGATAAGCTCTGCCAGATGGACTAGAGCCAGTCATTTCTGAGAAAATGAATCCTTAATAAGGCAATGATTCACAAGTAAATAGATTTTACCCTGCTACAACGCATATTGCTCTTTCCTTTTTTTATTTAATTACTTGTTCTGATGACCAAGCTGCAAAATTCCTAATGGCATCTCCGTTATTTCATTGACAGATTTTCAGAAGATGCTGGTTAGTGTTGAAGAAGGCATCAAGTAAAGGTCCAAGACGATTAGAGAAATTTCCAGACGAGAAGGCAGCTTATTTCCGAAACTTTCACAAGGTGCGTGGGAATTTCTTGTTTCAGTTTCCCCTGTAGTGGTTTAAAGCAGTGTGTCTCAGTTGGGAGTTCTCTACCTTCCAGTATTTAGCAGTGTTGAGTAGTGGTTAGGGTTCCAATCTTAGAATTAAAAAGTTAGGGGATTCCAGTCCCAGTTGTCCCCTTGAGCAATGTACTGTACATCTCTTGAGTTATTCCAGTAAAATGCCTGCCCCCTCCAGTGTAAATGGGCGCAAATGTAAAATGTTTTGCATTCACACATCAGCCAAAATTATAGTAAAGCATCATTATCTTATGACAAAATACTGTTCAGATCTATTGATGAGCCTTTCAACTGTTACGAAAGCCTGATATTGCCCTGAATAGATATAAAATTTAACTAACACTGTAGATTTAATTGGTCTATTCTGTTGGCGTTTTTCCATTTTTAAGGTTTGCCAAATTCATTTCATAGCGTGTTTACATGACAAAAAAATGGACAAAAATAAATTTCAGAAAATATTATTTGGTTTAAGAAGGGCCAAGAGCTCATCTTATTTTTTCTTGTGTAGGCTAGGCTATGTGGATTGAGCTCGGCTGCATCCTCAGCGCAATGTGTTTTTGGAAACTATTGTTTCATTTAAGTCTGGTTAATATGTGGTGGATTTTCAAAGATTGCAGGAAAAGAACAGCCGTTGTTGATCCTTAAAAATATTTTCTTCCGAAAAAAAGCAATGCAGAGAAGACCTAGAAAGATTGTGTGGCTCCACTGGCTTTCTGCCTAGAAATAAATTAGTTTCCTAACAGTAGCAGTTGGTGTTTATATCTTGGGAAAGACCTCACAATCTGCCTCCAAGTCACAGATGGCCAATAGCTTCTTAACGTGTAAATATCTAGAAATAATCTTGAATGAACACCAGTCAACTTAAGCTAAAATAAGATCTTTTATGAAGAATGACACAGTAAATGAGAATGCGAAAGTAGATTCAACAAATTTAAACATTCAAACAATGTTAGTTTTTTTCACAATACTGTTAATTTACTGTAAATAAACATACTGCATACTGTAGATGTACGGACTGCTTCTCCAAAAAGTGCCATGACAACGGTCATGACAGCTCACATGGACTTGCGATTCACTGGTGTTGAGTACTGCAAATCTACTCTTTGTTTCTAAGTGCAGCACAAGCCCTGCATATTGAGTGTTCCTTATTTAAATCCAAGTTGTGCTTTGGTCAGATGCTTTCAGGAGGAACAATAAGCCAAGGACACTATGGGTTGTATGACATTTATTGGAGGTCTCAGTTTATGCACTTTTTACCTCATCTTTAGATACGGATGCAGCAAAATGGCAGTTATCACAATAAGTGTGTTTTAGATTTAAACTCCTGTTGTACTCAGAATGAATTCTGATTATCTAACCTCAACCATTCAGAGCCTGTGTGAATTCAGCTAGCTACTGTAAGTATTCTTAAGAGTGCACATACTGTATACAGTACAACTACTGTCTGCGCAACTGAATCATCTTTGCAATCAATAGTGATGAACTATAAATGTAACCCATAACACTTGATATTAAGGTGGTGCTTCTAAATATTTGATTATTGTTTTACAAAGTACATAGTTAACAGATGGTTCATTAAGAAGTAAAAGTATGAATAATGTGTGATTAATTTGTCTATAAACAATTTCATCCTAAACATGTCACTGGTTTCCATGAAAAGGAGAAAGACATGAATTTTATAACACAGATGATATCCCCCCATTCAGTTAATCCCAACAACCCCATTCAGAAAACCATATAATGTTTGTGTTGAGCAAGGCATCCACAAAATTTTAAAATGCGGTATCTTGTTCTTCTGCATGTTGTACAAACTGTACTGCAGATGTTTATCCCAGACTTACAGGATGACAAGGCTTCAGTATACAACATACTCTGCAATGGAAGCTAATTGCACGTGAGATTCATTTTCATACAAATTTTTCAATCAAAGTACAGTGTAGAGGAATGTGCTTTAACACTTAAAAAGGAAAAAAAATAATTGGCTTTCAATAGATGGTGCCTGTACCCTGTAAAATGTTCCCATAATGCTATAATCTATCCTAGACAGCTATATTTAGCTAACCATTCCTTTTTACTTGTCCTAAAACTGATTCATCATCCACACACTTCAGTTGCTTCACCCCTGCACCTTAATTAGACCGCTGCTTGTGCCTGGATTCACAAGCCTATCTGCTGTATGTAGAGAACACATTGCTAACATGCCAGCACTGTCATTGTGTCCTCTAGAAAGATAACAGTTATCTCAGCTTTAATGTGGAGGAGGCTGAGTTGTAGATTTACATCAATCAGAAAGCTGCAAAGGAACAAACAGAGGTTAACTCCACATTGAAAAATTATAAAGAAAGTCACACCAGGATTCATAGGCACTGGTTTAAATTTGTCTTTTTTCCCTTTTTTCTTCTTTTACCCTTTAATTATTTGTATTCTTCAGCAGAGAATTATCCTCTGCTTGATATTTTTGAGATCCAAATCTGAGATATTTAACATTTTCGTAAACCGGAAAAAAAAATACAACATTTTGTCTGTTATCTTTGTTCAAAGCAAGCCACAGAATTGTTTCTGCAAAGGCATTCATTTCATTTTCAGTCCTTCATAACCACAAATGCCTTTCGGACTGTGCAACTGCATTCTGTCCCAAGTTTTTTGCTCTACCAGAAACTACCTCTGCTGTTTTCTGATCCTAATCCAGTAGTAACACAAGCCTCACGGACATCTAGCTGCAGTGGTTTAGCTTTTATACTGTAGATGAGTGCGGACATTTATTTTGTAAGAGAAAAGATAAAGTGAATAGCAAAATAGGAGAAATACAGTCTGAATATCTGAATATATTTACTTGCTCGGGTTCAAGAATTTGTAGCCAATCACTTTGGGTAATGTGGTGTTCTGTCTTTACTTTGTATGCAAAAAGTCTTAAGAACCAAGCACCATGAGATTGCCCTGATCATATTGTGTTCACTGGCGTATTTAAGAATTAAATCAAACAAAGCAGATCTGCTGTCTCAGAATTTCCCTGGAATAAACAAAATGTTATTCTTACTATTTTATTAGCAATTTATGCAGAAGACATTATGTAGAATACTGCAGATTTCCCGTGAAAAGAATTTTGCTGACACATTTCAAAACACTAAATAAAATAAGAACAACATCAATACCTGTGACCCACAGTTTCAGGTGAATGAGTAACAAAAGAGTGTCATAGAAATCAGCCTGTCAGCAGGCTGTTTTAATGGTACAGGCATATTTTCACACTTAAAAAAATCCTTAGAAATTCTTTAGTTTCTACCCTTACTGTTAAATGCTTACAAATGCTTTTTTGCAAGGTCTGTGCAATGTAAGCATTGCTGATTGAGTATAATTTACACATTCATTCTGTCAATTGCTTGTAAAAGATATGTTCCTCGTAAAATACGATCTTGAAACAAATATAAGTAGAAACATGAAGACATAGACTGCAGAATTTCAACAGAACACATAAGTAAAATGCTGGTCTCCATTTAAACAGCTGGGTAGACTGGAGCAACTGGGGTAAAGTCTGCAGTGTTTGCAGCAGAGAGTGGAACCTACAGCCCACCAGTTACAGTAATATTCCAGAGTCTTTCTTAAATAACAAAAGTCACGGAGTCTGTAATTGGTTTTGGCAGTGAGTTCCACAGTCATGATGTAGCACAAGAGAAGGTTCTGTTGCATGCAGTGTGGCACCATTAATACTAACTTCTAACTTCTAACTTCTAATTTCTAACTTTCCTCAGGGGCTTGACTTCAAAATCAGCCTCTTCCAAACCTGATGCTGGGAGCCTCACGGTCTTGTCACAATATAGCTAAAGAGATCTGTAGTAATAATATATTACCCATATCCGAATGTAATCACATAACAATAAAACTCAACTCTCTGCTAATAAATAAACTGACTAACAAGCATCATATAAATATTAAAGTGCAACTAAACTGTGTGATCCAGCCACAGAACAATGTGGATCATCCTGGATATGTGGACTTTCAGATAAGGAACTGGAACTGCCACAATAGCCAATTTTCTGAGCCTCGGATCATTTTCCACATTGCTCAACAGGATGTTGTGATCGACAGCATCAAAAGCTGTACTCAAATCCAGAAGGAGAATACTATTAAAAAAATCATCAATAAGAAGCCATCAGCAAATCATTAAGTATCTTAACAAGGGTTTTGTCTGTGTCTAAACCCCAAGAGAAGAGGTTTAAAGAGCTCATTAGATTCAAGATAATATTGAAATTGACCAGCCATTCTTTGCCAGTTCAGACGTTTTGAGAGAAAATGGTCAATTGGAAATACAGTGGTAGTTGTTAAGCTGTTAAGGGGTCCAAGTATGTTGTTTTTAACACAGGAGTGATAGAAGCACACATTTAAGAAAGAATGCTCCTCCATTCTCTCTCACTCTTCTTGACTAATCACATAAATACTTCTTCTGCTTCCCCCTCCTCACATCTATGTTTCTTTCCTCCACCATCATATTAACATCAAATTGACATATACAGCATTATATTAACAAACAACTTTGCTCCACTACACAATCTTGACTCAAATAACCAGGATTTGGTGTGCTCAAGTCAGCAGGTGCCAGGACACCTTGATTTCTGACCCAATTATAATTACTGCTAGTACAACCCAAAATTGCCAAAAGAGTGCAAAACTGCTAAAGACTCTGTGCTCTGAAACACAACAAACAACATATGCATCTGGAACATTAGGATGACTATTGCATGCTCTCTCCTTGCAGCTGAGGTGGCTGATACCATGGCCATGACGAAGCAGGTGACAACCCAATGTGTTATATGTGTAGGCACAAACAAAATCACTGCTGTAAAAAGTCTTTATATCTGTAATAAATTCAATTATCAAGGTAACAGACTTGAGGTATACTGTAGGACCAAATCTGTGGTCTCCTCAGGAATCCAATTCAAACTCTTCCAGACAGGAAAGATATAAAAGAGGAAGATGAAGTGCTATATATCAATAAGATGTTTCAGGCTTAGATCTAAACCCACTGTAGAAAAATAAAAAGTGTCAATCTATAAGGAAGAGACTCATAGAAATCATTCTAAAGTATAAAGAAAAATAATGCACTTCATAAATGGTTAAAAACCAACAGGATCCAGTTAATGAAAAAAGAGCACATTGTCAGCACAGGATTATTTTAATGAATAATCATTAAAAAAGGGAGAAATGATTCTGGTACTAGAAACATTCAAGAATAAGAAATGTACAGGACCTGATGGCATGCTACCAAGTCTACTCAGGAAACAGTACTTGTCCATATCAATTTTATCCATAAACCATTGAAGCAACTCTTCCAATAGATGTTCTAGACAAAGCCACTACACAGGGACTGCAGATTTGTTAATTCCCAATAAGGCTGACTTGTATTACATGACTTTCGAAAAGGTAAATCTTACTTAATTGAGTTGTTAAACTTTCATTCAACGAGCTTAGTGGAGATAACAGCAAAGTATGTTTAGATTTTGAGAAAGTTGTGAAAGTAAAAGTGAAAATATTAATTCTCAAATTATATAAAATAATTATTTGAGGAAATGCATGTTTTTGGATTTAGAATTGTTTGAATGAAGAAAGAGTACAGGTAAGGAGTGAATCTTCTGACTAGGGTGATATCATTCTTTAAGCATAACAGGCATATGTATTTATTCATATTCATGTATATGAATAAACTAGATTCTCATACAGTACTGTAAGTAAACTAGCCTAACTCTGGTCCTGGAGGAACAGCATATCTGCTGATTTTCATTCTAACTGACCTCCAAATCACCACCGCTAATTATGACGTATGTGATTTGTTTTCTGGTGTATTATTTAATTTTACTTGTTTATTCAGACAATCCTGAGTGTATATATACAGTATAGAAAACAACTTCAGGGATAGTTTTCAAAACTTAACCATGCTGCCCTTTACATAGTCTATGTCTATCCTTAACTTGAGTTCTGTTACTTCCGACACTGGCAGACATTTCCACTAAACTAGTTGGGTTTATAGACAATAGCAGTATGGGCTGATTAGTAAACACAGTAGAAGCAGGAATTACAATTTTAAAAATCCAGAAAAAAATCAAGACTGGCCGAGCAGCCAGCATATTCCAATTCACTGTGATATAGTAGCAGAGTATTGCATACACGTATCCAAAACAGCTCAGGTCTAACTAAAATTGTAAAATACTGAGCACAAGGAGGATTCATTCAACTAGGACCTGGTTTCTTATATTGACACATCATATACACAATGTGAAGAAGCAAAAAAGGAAAACAAAATGTTAAGATACATAGTTAAAAGCCACACCTTTTAATCAAGGGTTCTCCAAAAGCATTGACCAAGTCAACATGGTGGACGTCTTCTGAATAAACATTAAAACACAAACCTGATGTCACCAGTGGAATCTTCACAGGGGTACATTTAATACCAAGAACAGGAGGCACATCTTTACAGAAAAGGTTGGGGGAGCATGGAAAGCTGTGTTCAATCTCACTGCCCTAAATTATGACAGATAACATCCCCTCGCTGATAATATCCTGTCTGTTTTTCTTTGCAAGGAATTCAATTTGCATTCTATTCGACACTTACCATTATTTTCTGTTCTGGTTACTATACATTCATATGTTCCAAATGTGCTTCATAGAGCTTTACTTGTATTTTTAATACACACAAGACCCCGTGAGAACCTGCTTAATTCCACATCACCTTTGTTTGCATGACATTTCCTCATGAGAGTCCTTCCTGTGACCATGGCTTTGGTCCAGGGCTTTCTTTTTCCAGACTCAATCACTGAATACAGAGCTGTGGAGCTGGCAGGCGAATTGGGAATGAGAAACTTCAGAACTGCACCCCTCCTGATTTATAGGCATTCAAGAGTGGTGCACAGCTATTCAAAATTCATACATGCCATAACATTAGTCACATTACCATAAAATTATTGTATAAACAGCAGGACGTTACAGTATGTAACTTTTAGGCAATACATAAGACATTTCCCCTGTGTGTTTTTCTAAATAGAATCTTTGTATTTATTTAACACACAGTAAATGTCTTCTTGGTGGACAGGTTTTACATTAAAAAAAATAGAGTGGAAGTGTAAACAGAAAAATAAAACAACCTTATATCAATGCTCATTATTGAAATACACAGGGGCATTTATTTATGGTTTTCTTTTCAGCAGAAACTATTATACTCATGGAACTAAAGAGTATTACCTTTCACACTTGAAAATAATCCCTACAGAACATGTTGATATCTACCATTGACAAAAAAAAAAAACATGACTGGCTATTTATACCCAGATTCTAATTTACTGTACATATACTGTATGACTCAGAAGCTGAATTTCCTTCGGAACATACAGTAACACTCTGCTATTGCCCCTGTGCTCAACTTCACACTCTTCTCATGCACTCAAAACACACAGTTTGTCTAGTCTTCACTACAGCTAGTGTCATCTCCCAGAACCCTTTCTTCCCCAGCTCAGTGGCCTCCTCACAGGTCTCCCCGCCGTCATCCACGCCACTCTGGCCTCTATCCGTTCCTGCGTCACCCACACCCACTTGCCTGCCGTTCCTTCAGCATCGAAGTCCGCTTTCACCCCATCTTTCTTATACGCACATGTCGTTTCTCCAGGAAAGCCACACAGCCAACTTTTCCACAAGATCTGCCAGCAGCTTGATCGGCCTGTAGCTCACAGCTGGCAGCCCACTGAAGCTCAGCAGGTGTGAGCCTGGCCATTATCTGGATGGGAGACCTCCTCTTAAAGCTAAGATTGCTGCAGGAAGAGGTATTAGTGGAGCCTAACCTGCAGAGGTTGCTCACCCTGCGGTCTATGCAGGTCCTAATGCCCCAGTATAAGGATGGGAACACTATACTGTAAAAAAAGGTGCCATCCTTTGGATGAGATGTAAAACCGAGGTCCTGACTCACTGTGGTCATTAAAATCCTAGGTGTTTCTTGAAAAATGTAGGGGTGTTACCCTAGTGTCCAGACCAAATTTGGCCCTAGCATTTCCCAATCATGGCCTCCCCATCTATGAACTGGCTTGATCACTCTGTTCTCCACCCCACTGATAAGCTGGTGTTTACTGAGCTTACTGGCACACTGTGGCTGCCGTCACATCATCCAGGTAGGAGCTACACACTAGTGGTGGTGGAGGGGAGTCCCCATTACCTGTAAAGCGCTTTCAGTGCAGTGTCCAGAAACATGTCATAGAAATGCAAGGGATTATTATTATATTGAAGGGGAACTGCTTGCCCCACATTTTCCATTCCCCATGTTCGTTTTCAGTACATTATCAGTAAGGTGAAATACATACTGTACTAGATATGTTGCATGTGACAGTGGAGCTGAGTGTCATATAATGAAAGGGAGGTCTAGGTAAAGCAGGCACAAGAACAGCTGTATGGTACAGATATAGTACTCTTTAATTTAAAGAAAGAGACAAAATATCCAAAGCACAAACAAAGCCAAAGTTCCTCTTTGAGCTTCTTCGCTAGACTTCTTCAATTTCCTCTCTAAACAGCCAGGCAGTTAAGCTTCTTAAATCAAGAAAGTCTGTTTTGCTTGGTCAGCAAGATGCTTACTTCTCTCCCTCTGGTGCAGATTGCCTTCAGACAGCACATAATAACCAACCATGGAATCTACAGTTTTTTGGTTTTTAAATTGACACTGCCAATTGCCTTATACCAAGTGCTTACTGTACTGTAGGTGAGTGCAGATGACAGGTCATGCCTCGTAGCTTTCTGAAGAATATAGTTCAGATAAGAGTCTACATCTGCCCTCTCAAACTGCATTCTATGTACTGAAAGTTATTCTTAATTAACATTAAGAAAACATTTTAATCTCAAATCAGTAGTGTAAGTACTGTATTTTACCAGGTTTATATGTCTTAATAAATAACAAATAATAACGTAAAGCTGTTGAATAATAACAGCTTAATAATAATAATAATAACGTAAAGACCACAATTTGGCAGATGTATAGTAAATGTGCATGTACAGAATTGTCATTCTAGAATCTGACCATTTTTCTCTTTTTGGCTTCATTGCCAGACAAACATAGCAGGATTACAGAACTGTCTTTTTTATATTAATCTTATTGTTATCCACAGTCTAAATCAAGATACTGTAGTTTTAATCTATATATTTAGAGGCCTGAAGCTCTTAATATCATTCTCAAAAGCTTTTTCATTCGCCAGTGTTTTGGTATTCTGTCTTATATACAGAAGTGAATATTATGGATGTATCTACTGGTGTGATTTAAAGTCTCTTCTTACAAAACCTCAAGATCAACATGTATTGATCCAAGACAGTTTTCTTTCTGTTCATGTAATCATAGTGGTTGTATAGTACCTTTTTTTTAATGATAGTTCATGGATGTGTATATACTGTACAGTATATATAAAAAAAATTGCTCACAGAAGTCTCATAGAACAGTGAGGTAAAAATCTAGGTCTTACACTTGCTCGCTTTATGTACCTTTGAAAATTCAGTGCCAGATAAAACAAATGAACTGTTTTCCTTACTCCATGTGGTTTGAAAAAAAAACAGCCACAATGCATCTGATCCTTGGTCCTGGTTTTGGTGAAAAACTGCCTTATATGTCTGTCATTGCAAGAAGTGCATTGGAGTGCACTTTACACGAAGTGCTAACTCATTAAAATAATAATCATGAGGGTGAGTTTACTATTACCTGTCATCAGAAATTGGGTGTTGAAGAAGCCATGTCTGCTCTGGCCCATTTTGCCACCAACTTTTTTAATTCACAGGGAACAATGATACCCAATAATTCAACGTGCTTAGAATGGCTTTTTGAGAGCTTAGGTCTGGTGAGATTTGGATTCACCCACTTGTCTGAGGTCCAGCCCCCTGGCCACAGGAGGAAAGCTGGGACAGCTTTGGAGTGAGGGGTGACCAAGAAACATGGAGATGGGGTGGGCAATGGATGGAGGGGTAATGGAAAAAGAGGGGTTTACTTACGGTATAAATAGTTTTTGGGAAAAGACTTCTGATTATGATTTATAACAGCCGAAAAGAAGGTGACTTGGTTGTTGTCCTCCCTCCTGAGCCTCAGCGTAGATCTTCATTTAGCACGTTGTATTCTTTTTGAAAACATTTGTATTACTTCTTTTATAAACAATGAAAAACCAGTAAACAAATCAAGCTCTCCTACAGTACACCCCCCCCACCATCCCCACCTACAAAGGCAACCTTCTCCTAAAGAGGAGCTAAAAAAATTATCTAATTATCTGCATCTTAGCACCATGGATACGGGCTGTAGAAAGTTCCAAAAATAAAATGTCTAAAAACATCAAAGTCCTCTGATGCCATGGTAGAGCATCAGAGGTCAGCCAGTGCTGTGCTATCATTTTTTCTTGTGCTGTAGTACTTTCCAACTATATTTTTTTCTGCAAAATGGACAGTTTAAAAGATGAATCATTGTTCAGTAAAAGAAACAGTGGTGAACAGGGGATATCTCTTTGCAGTATCTCAGATAAAGAGGATCATATTTTCTTCCAAAATGTGTGTACTATGTACAATTTAAGGAATTCCAGAATCTTTTATATGGAGTTACATAGATGCTATGAATTAATTATGTAGTGAACCATTAGATAATCTAGGTTTAAAGTAGCATACAGTACGTCAGATTATTCCAGGTACTGCATGTTCCAATGAGACTGTTCTCATCAAGGTATAGACCACAAAGCCAAAAAAGCATTCTGGAAAATGATTTGTAAGAGTAGTGTAACATAAATACAGAAATAAAAGAATCTATGTTGGATTAATTGTTTCTCTGTAATATTTTATAAGGCAGGTGGGAAATAAGCTCTCTATCCCAGGGATCCCTAGACGCAGGCATAGCAGCTAAGTAAATTGTTTTCTGAATTCATGGGAAAAATGTAGTAAGCAGACATTTCAATAGGAGCATTGAAAAAGAAGTAATACAAATGTTGTATCTACAGTACCATTTCGTACACACTGGTAAACAATCTTTTCAGTCAAAGCAGATACTGGAACTGTGATTTTAGAAGTTTCAAGTTAGACAATTCAATTACTTACCCCCTCTGTTTACTGTACAGTATATCCTACAGTTTAACCTTATTCATGTACAGTTTTACACCATACAGTATATATACAGTACAACAATCTTCTTAATGTTTACAAACAGAAATGTTAACCACACACAGCAGTTATCTGTCTTGCTTTCACATTCAATAATCTCTCAGAATATTGACTTTCAATAAATGAGCTAATTTCTGGAGATTCTACAAATGGAAAAGTTACCATATTCTGTAATTTACGTGTTTCTACTCAGTACAACGTAATTTCAGTTATGAAGAATTGCAGCATGGTATTACATGGTACATGGTATTCATTCTTAAGGTCATTCCTTAGAGCTGGTGACCCTCTCAAGGAGTTTGCTTACAGGAGTTAGCTTACAGCTACTGTAGGTACTGTAGCATCTGTTGGAGAAAAAAAGAGAAAAATTGTCCCTGTTTTCCTTTTTTTTCACTCTTGGATTGTATGTATTTTACCCTAACCTGCACAGGAGATACAGTATGACACAAGAAGGTATGTAAAGCTTTTCAGTGCTAATGGGACATTTCACATTTCTATTAAGTTAAACCCACTTTTGAAATGTTGTCTAGATACCCTGTGCTACAGTATAAAAATATTCTAATTAGGACTTATTTTTAACATATTCAGCTGCTGCTAATTTAACTGAAGCAAAAACAATCTCAAGAATCTGGTTGAATTAAATAAAAAGATACAGCCAGGACTCCTGAGCATTAATACTATAGTATGACTGTGGATTCTGCACTATTCTGAAATATATTTTCTAAATATTTCCTAAATCAAAATTAATGTTTAGAGACTAATATAACTGTGCACTTTACATGAAACATGTAAGGTTTCTAAAGTCAGAATCTACTGTATTTAAGGATCTGGGAGTTCTTCACCACTAAAGACATTCATTAGATCTTAAACTATTCTTTTTATTCACTTGCTTTTTAGACTCTGCAGAGTGTTCTCTTACCATCGGTTCTTGGGCAAAAAAGCAGCTGTGGTTACATGATTTATTAAATGAAAAATAAGTATATAAGAAGCAGGAAAACTGGCTAAGTCTTTTGCTCACCTTTTTCAGACAGATGTCTTTTATAACCAGTAGTTTGGAGCAGCCACCTAATTTTCTGCCCTAACTGGTGGTGCAGCCTCCCACACTGAGTGAGGAAGATGATATATTGGTATATTATCTATTTTTTTTTCCTTATGGAATTCTGGATCCAGATAGCAAGGCCTTGGTGTGACTTGCATACCAGACTAAATACTTCCTGGTGAGGAACCAGCATCATCGTTCTTGTACAAAGGACGATGAGCATCCATGAGCTACCCCTTGGCAACAGTGCTTGTCCAGCTGGGCACCCTGCTAAATCTGCCAGCTGTAGTCAAATAGTGGCACAGCCTGGATTTGAACCAGAAAGCCACAGGCTATAAGAATCATTCAGCACTCCAGACAGAAGCATTTACAAGATGGTACAGATGGCAGCCCTCCAGAAAGACTTGTGTTGCTTCATCCATTCTCCCACATCAAGCTCAGAGAATAAAAGGTTTTGCAATTGAACTTCCCCCTTGAACAGTTTCAAAGTGTTGTACTTAAAGGTAAAAGATTATTAGTTATTTTAATAGAGTTGCACCCCATGTGCTTAATTTGCTAATAGATACAGTTAAATTAATATGATAAATTAAAAGTATGTTTACATTAAAATACGCTATGTGTGTGTGGCTATCGTTTACTCATTATTCTGTCTATACTCCTGAAAGCTGTCAATTGAAATTACAAATAAGACCAGCATCAAAAACCGATAATAGTAGTTGGGGCCATATTTACATTTTCACATAGTAAAAGGGTACTTGATGATAGCAAAGGCAATAAACAGCAGCAATCTCTACATTTTAGGGCTTTTGGTTTATTTGGTTTATTTGAAGAGAACATATTAGTGAAAGCCCATCTCACCTACAGTATACTGTAGTACACAATAACAGAATAGGGACAAGTTCAGATTGCAGCTAGTCTTCTGATAAGCTCAGTTGAACACTGGGAATCTGCTGAAAAGTACTGAGACTTGCTGAGAGGAACAGTGCCATGAGGGGCCATCCATAAAGGATGACTAAACTAACAATTTGTCAAATGTAAGAGTGACAAATTAAAATTATACTGGAGTTCAATTATGTGCATATACTGTAGATGGCAAATGCCAGCTCACAGCAACACTACGGAGTCTAAAGATTAAATGAAAACATTTTACAAAGAACTAGAGCAAAACTTGTCAAGGGGGAATCAAATAAGCAAATGTGGTTTCCATATGAAGGAGTTTAACATCATGGAGCTCACTACCCTGACCCAAAACATACAGAAATGTCAAAACAATGACTTCAAATGAAATCACTCTGCATTCCCACAAGGACTTCTGAAAACACAGTTCAGGGATTGTGATGGTTAGCATTGTCATGATTAATGCAGCTGAGGTAAAAGGTAACTGAAGAAAGAAAAATAAACAGAAATTAAAAGGAATACGCAGTTTTAATGAAAGGCTGGCATAGTCCATCACTACACTATACTTGGAGTCAAACAGTTGGTGAAGACTGAATTGTCAGGCTCAAAGCATGTTAGATAAATGCAATAATAAGCCAATCCAGTGTTAAGCTACCCCAAAGCAGTAATACAGAATATTAGCGTACGATAAGATCTAATTAACAGGTATACAATACCGTACAATACAAGATAATACTGCATAGCATGTTATGCACCTACTGATTCCCACTGAGACTTTAAGTTATTTCTATGTACAGTAAATAAGTGGAATATACTGTACTCTCTTAAAATCTATTGAGCATATACAGGTATGATAAAGTATGTTGCCAAAACCTTCTTTCCTATTTCTTTCAGTGCTGTACTCTTTGCTATGCAAGAGAACTAAACACTTGTCCTGTATTTACATACAGTACAGTATGCTGTAGGAAAAAGCAATACATTAAAAGGCCGGCGAAGTCAGACTCTAAAAGCTAAGTCTTTAAAAAAATGTAGCAGTTTGTTTTTAATACATTAGAACAGTGAGCTTTGCAATAAACATGGCATTCATTATCCAGAGCCTTTATTTTGCTTTTATTACAGTAATTCAGTGTGGTAACAGCAATATTTTTACCTTCAATTTCTAGATAACTGAGCTGCATAACATCAAGAACATAACCAGGCTGCCCCGAGAGACAAAGAAACATGCGGTGACAATTATCTTCTATGACGAGACGTCAAAGACATTTGCCTGTGAGTCAGGTAAGCAATTAATAGTGCATCTCCAGCTTGAGAAACTGATGTGGCTCCTGAAACTCCAGACTTAAATAGATTAGGAAAGTGTGCTGGAAACCAAGCCAGACAAGCCTTTATTTAAAGTACATTCTGCTGTAGACGTCTAAATAAAGAGGAGTTAGGGCTATTGATTTTCATAGATGCCTGGATACTGTTTTATAATGCAGCCCTGTCCAATTATACCTTGTATCAATTGAGCTTACTTGTGAATTCCAGGCAGGCTTCCAAAAACTCTTTAAATTAGCCCTGTGGGACAGTGCTGAGGTGAGCTCTGACGTTTGCCACTGCCTTAAATGAATATTGCTGAAGGCACTTGCTTGAGAAAAAAAAACTTTAGAAAACAAGTAGTTTAAATGATAAAAAGGAAGTGTACTTCATGTTGCATTGTGAAATAAATATATTTGGTTAGCACTTATTTATACAGCAGTGCATTAGTGGACTGAAAGGTAACGTACTCACTGGTCATGCAACTATGATACAGTACGTGTCAACGTTTAAAAAAAAGGTAAGGAAATGATTTCCCCTCTTCCAGTGGGAATGACTTGAAAATTAAATTTAGCTGAACGGAGCATCGCACCAGAAATATCATGAAGAGCTCAAATTTCCTTTTTAAGAAATTCTCAGGCACGTCAGTCAGTGACATGGAAAATGCATGCTGGTCCTGCTGAGATATCATTAGCTCTCCTTAACATAGCATAATACTGCACATCTAGGGGAAATTCATGTAGAAGCGAGGCACATTCAGCCACCACTTTAAAAAAAATCATTTTTCTGTCGCTGTCAGTTATTGTTTTTAAGATGAATTGCTTTCTAAGCATGTTTTGCTGATATAATTTTCCATAGACTGCAAAACTGATGGCGTTTTAGGAAGGAGGTAGAAAATGATTACAGTACATCCAAGCTGTGAGTCACTCATTATTCAGCATCACAAAGATGTAGAGATTAGAAGCTGTATTTTTAAAGTAGAATATTTGGGCAATGGTGAAGTTTAATAGATCTCCTCTATAGTACCTGTCAACAATACAGGTGTATCCTTAAATAATGACATGTGTTAGTTCAAACTGTCAAGGACATTTCTCCCTTTCGTGCCTTTGTGGTGTAATACAGTTGAACCTTTACCTTCTGGTCCTTGTGTTAAACAGGAGCATCAGTGAGTGGTTTGTTGTGACCATTAACATTCTATTGAGAGCAGATTAAAAGGAATTGTGGCAAAAAACTGAGAAATGCTAAACTGCAATTTAGATTGTTTAAAATTGTTTTCTGGAAAGCATATTGTTACTCTAATGCAATTTTTAGCAGACTGCAATCATCTCTGTGGAATTAATAGTTTCACACTAATTACAACAATTAATCCATTATGAATCAAAAGACCCATTGTTGGTAAAAGTAAGCACCTGTTATTTGTTATTTATAAATCCTGTATACCTCACTGAAGTGCATTATTGTAATGAGGCCAACAGCTCTTGTATTCAATTATGTGATTTTTTTTTACATTTGGAAGTGCTCAATTGTAAGGTTTATGGTATTTCAAATTTAATTTTAATAAATTGGGAGATGTAGATACTGTACCGTCTTAAACAGTTGTTCCATATTAAGTTTTGCAAAAAAAACCTGAATACATATTTGCTCATTTATTGAACAATAAAATACACATTAAAGGGATTTATTCCTATAAAACCAGATAATAGATCCAATAAACAGTGGTATTTTTAAATACACTTTGGACTTTAAAATGTTAGTTTAAGCTTGCTGTTTGCTTTGTACTACAGTATTAAGTCTGAAGCTCTTATCCAGGCTAAGATTGATGGGGCTCTTCAAAAAGCCCTTAATGTTTTACAAGGCCATACTTTACAATTTGCTGTAATGAAATTTTTATATTAATGAAATTGATCCGAAGAAAGGATAGTAGGCAACTCCAGTCCTTAGGGCTGCAGGGTCACCAAATTCCCTTTCCATCCAAAGTCCCAGTTACTTAATTGAATTGTTTTATTCATTTGTTTTTACCTAAGTGGTGAACACAACCACACTCGCAAGTCTGCTGGCATTATTGACTTTACTCTGGATCTCAAAGGGGTTTCAAAGATGAACACAAAGCCACTGGTAGATGATCAGAAACTGGCTCAGAGATCTAAGAGACTGACAAATGATATATGACCTGATGGTTATAAAAGAGCCATTGTGAACAGCACAATGTGCAATGTTTGTCATTTCTGTCACTGTTTATTGCAATGTCTGTCATTTGTCATTTCTGTCATTGTTTATTGCAAATTTGCAATTTTTTCATGTAGAGAATACTCTGCTGAGCATTTTCTTTGACGTCTAACATCTGCCGAAAAAATCTGACCCATTTAAAGGATATTAATTTTGGATGGAACCAGATGATTGCTGGATTACTGTTTTTAAAAAGGCCTGGAATGTATAGGTTGAAAAGATTAAAACCCTAGTGCAAGCTGGTTTTTATTAATAAACCTAAAAGCTTTGTCCTACACAAACTCAAATTGAACACCATAAGAATGCACATAATCTGTTTTGTGCGACTTTTTTTCTATATTACCCACTGCTATTTTACTCTACATTTAAGAAACACAGAATTAAACAGACATTTTCAGATCTGAGAAAAAGTCATATTATATAACTCTCAGGTTCTCTCTACTTCACAAGCTGTTCTGTGATCCTTGTAGAAACTGTGATCCTTGTAAAAACCACAAATGAAAATGACTCATTATCCAGAGGAATCACTTTTGCAGGCAGACTCCTTTTCCACAGAGATCCTGTTTTCCATCAATAGGCTACACTAAGGCTGCACCAGTTTCCAATAGCATCAGCACTCAACTCTCAAAATTACATTCAAGATCTCAACGTATGCTGAAATCACACTGTATTACATTACATTAAAAAAATGAAAAACACGAGTTTGTTCCAGGATCATATCATTTATAGCACAATGGTGAAATTAGTAGAAACGATTTGCAAAATAAGCATACAGGTTTTTGGTATGGATCTTGGCCTATAAGCAATAATAATGGATTATTTGTTTTCCATAAAATTAGGTTAAAAGCAAGTTAAATTGATTCAAATGGGTTATTGACTTCACGTAGGGATTTGCTTTAACTAATTGTTTTGCATTGTACACAGAAGTGTGCATTCACCATGCTTTAAATGTCAGGACCACATAACTGGATATGAGGTCCAAGGGCTGTATTATATAATTGGCAAGCGAATTCAAAACTAATAAACTAGAGTAATTATTAGTTGCTTAAATATTCCCTTTCCACACATGCGAGACTGTCTTTAATGGCAAATAAAATACCGTCTTTGAGGCAACTGGGAAGCTGATGCTAGTGAGACAAAAAGTGCTATGTTTTATAGAAACAGTCCGTAATGTTTACAGTAAGTCATTGTTTTCAGTCTTCAGGACTAGGATTTCTTAATCAAAAGGTATTATACAGTATATTTTTATGTGTGAAATACCCCTGTATCTGTAAGGTACTTCAGTCTGAAAATGACTTTCAAGCAAATATTCAGCTATGAAAACCATGGAACTTTCAAAGCAAAACAGGTATCCAGTTGTAGAAAGGGAAGAGTATACATTTTCAAAAAGACACCCAATATCTTTTTACATATGAGCCTCTTCAAACATGTTATGGGAAATGACTTCCACCTTCACTCTGCATCCGAACTGATGGAAGGATTTGCCATATCATATTTAAAATGTACTGTAAGTGAATTAGCCCGTGCTCTCTTTTCAACACAGCATGAGGAGTTTCTAAATGTGTTTTTTCTTTCCCAGAAAATAAAACTTATAACAATACACTTTGTGTGCATCATTTTGGGTGTGTCCTAGAAAACGGCCTTTTTCGTAACAAATTAAAACTCTTCTCCTGAACTGCACTGTGGCGTTTGTCCACAAAACTTAAAGTTACAGTTATACGTTATTTACAGTATAAAGCTGCGTGTTTTAGTTATGTGTAAATTCCAATGTTTATGCAATGATCATATCAATATCATTGATAATATCAATGATGCAATGAGTGAGGTTCCTCACTCAAGTGAGTAACAGCATAACAGCAGCATTTCAATGAGATCTGAACTGACAGCTTTCCAGCTACAGTACAAGTTCAGAACCCTTCCCCAGCACTTCAGTTTGCAAGCATTTGCTCACCCAAGCCATGAGAAAAAGCCACAGTTTCTCAGATCATTTACTCTGAAAGTCATTTAAACTGATTCGGTTGGTAAGACTTTCTGCTTTTAATATATTGGCATTGATTATTGTATTATTTAATAACTAGATATTTTCAGATTGATGTTGTGTTAAAGAGAGTTCCTGAAAGGAGATTACTCTATCCACAGGAGGTTAAGAATCTGTATTTCAAGGAACATTTGGAGGAGAAAACTATTTTTATATTAGAAAATCATTTCACTTCAGAATGTGGAAAGCACACAGCAAAATGTAATCAAGTAAGGGACACATAATGATTTCTTTGGAGGACTGGAAATAAGACCTTTACTTCCCACTTGTTTTCTTATTAAGGAACACAAGCAGATTCCAGTTTCATATCAGACTATGACAAGATCCATTTTAGTAATAACTTTCTTTTTATTTTGATGACTTAAGGAGTGCAATAAAATCCATGTCTTTTTTCTCCTTAGGAATATACCGTAATGTTTTTTAGTCACATAAAATAGTATTGCAAGTAGAACAGCAAGATAGTGAGTGGTGAAAACTAAATGCAATTTAAGAGAAACAAACGCAAGTACTGTATTCTGTCTGTGCAATAAATATCATTGTTTTTTGTTTATTTTATTAGCTGAATGCAGCTCTTACAGCACGCTGAGCTGTAGATGTCTAGTCTTTTGAGTTAAGGTGCATGTCTACATCTGCCGCTCACTGGCTCGTTACAGTCCCAGCAGCTCCACACATACTGTACAGAACATCCGTTTTCTCCAGCTTCTACCACTAGTTATAGTGTTATAGTTATACTACTATACTTGTAGACTACTCTGCTCCTTCACTTTGTAGTTCTATGAAATGTTTTTTGGAACTGGTTAAATGCTAGATAAATGACCATAGTACTGAAAGATGTAGGTTTCTGTCTTCATGGTTTTTGGCAAGTTTATCCTTAGTACAATAACTCAGCTTACATTTTTTCTGCTTTGGATCCTGCAGCTGCATATAATTCTTGTCTGCCCTGGTGATTTAAAATTGTTCCTTGCAGTTTGTCATTTGCTGTGCTCTGTCCTCAAGCCACTTATAGAGATGTACAGCTGAGCCCAATAAACCTTTTGAAATCTCATAATCTACCTGCTCATCCATACTGCAGATGATCTGCTGAGCTGGAGAAAAAGTTGCTTAGTGATTCAATTATCTACTAACTGAACGCTACGATCAGGGATATCCTAACCAAGTTACTGCACTTAAACCTGTCAGGCTAAGATACACAAAGGAGTAGCAAGAGTGTCAAAATACTGCTTGGGAATTCAGAATGAAACAGGACTAATTTATTTTTCCAAAGAATTATATTTTTTTGTGGCCTCGTGTAAAATTTTTTTTTTTTTACATCTATCTAACAAAGAAAGTCTTGTTTAAAAATAACTGCTTTGAAAATAAGGCAAAAATATTTGCTGAAATCAAAAATTGCTTAGTAAGGAGATATTAGTCTGTTACTGTAAGTCCGAGAAGGCTCTTTCAAAAGATCAGAGCACCTTTTGCAATTATTTCAAGAAACTGATTATAACTAGCCTTAGATTCTGCATGTCACTACAATATTTCAATAGTGATTCTTGTACATAATATTATCTTAAAGTTGTTCATTTAGAAATATTACAGCCTTCACTTCACACTTCACACTTCACACTAATTAAATCACTGTCAGACGCTGTGAGACTGCTCCCTGACTTATTACATTGTGTCCTAGTGACATATCTTTAGAGACAAAAAACAAAAACGCTGGCCCTTTACACAAATAACACTCCAATCTGACACAAGTACAATTACAAGCTAACTGTTTGCAATCATATGGGTATGTATTCACACGGCCTGTGTTTTTTATGAAGTCTTTACAAAGCTTCCTTACATACTATAGCGCATAGGCAATACTATTCCTCATTACCTCCGCTTT
This sequence comes from Lepisosteus platostomus, assembly GCF_059453375.1. NCBI lineage: Eukaryota > Metazoa > Chordata > Actinopteri > Semionotiformes > Lepisosteidae > Lepisosteus > Lepisosteus platostomus. The sequence goes on along the minus strand of NC_142618.1, from coordinate 6,533,922 downwards.
GATTGAACTTGTGCTCTTTGACTCTTCGCAGTAACCATTTAGAGGTGTTTTTAAGAAGAAATTTAAGAAGAAAAAAAGTTAACATATTGTACGGGTAACAAGTTTTAATTCCTGAAGCAATCCACTGTACATATTGCGATTTTTTATTTTTCTTTGCAGCTTTTACTGATGGGTAGAATTTTTTACCCATAAAATTGTTAGGTTTGATTTTTCAAGATTTGATTAAAATATTCACGTTAAAAATACATTTGTAATTAAACAAAAAGGGACATTATTCCAATACATATAATGAAAGTAGGTGAATGTTTAAGAAAGGTACTTAATGCTTTGTGCAGGCAAATAAGCTTTAAACTTGTTTATTAACATGCATTTGTTAATGAATACAGTATTTAAAGTTGTATATCTGAATTTGTCAAACAATGCCTACAAACCCAACAAAATTTTTTATAACAAATTTCCCCAAATATGATACAGGTACTATAATTACATTCCTTTTTTGCTTAACCATCTTCATTACATTTTGAATTTTGTTTGCTGATATATTGCTTTCTACACTCATGATTGGAAATAAAATTTCATCTGATACTATACTATGTATGCACAATTTATAGCTACTGTATATCAAATTCATTTTTTTCAATTGGAAAAATATAAAAAGAGATATTCAAATTAAAAGTGGCATGAACAGGTCTGGCTGAATATAGATTCTGTGAAGTATACATTCTGTTAAATATGTGAGGATTTTAAAAAGTTCATTTTTTAAAATTCTGTAATGCATGTCAATTTTAGTATGACACCCCAAATTACCAGATAACTTTCACAGACTGTGGGAAATGGGGAGGGGGGGGGCTGCAGAGGTCGACACCTGAAGTGTCAGACGTCCCCAAGGTGGAAATACAATCTCTATTATCCATCTCTGAGCCACAGAGGGTGAAAAATTAAACTCTGGAAGGGATTTTGATGGATGCAAGACACAGGCCATGAAAGAGCAGAGCTGCTAGCCCCAAAGTCTCCAGAGAAAGTTATAATATAATAATGTTTCTTTTGTAGCCCTCTACAATTTCTTGCATTAGGAATTTGTCTTTTCACATACCCCAGCTTTTCTCCATGGAGACACAGACAGGGAGAGAAGCTGGGGGTTAGAGCACAGGGTCTGCCATTGTACGGCGCCCCTGGAGCAGTTGGGGTTAAGGGCCTTGCTCAGGGGCCCAACGGAGTAGAATTCCTCTGCCGGCCGCAGGATTTGAACCAGTAACTTTCCAGTCACAGGTGCAGAGCCTTAGCCACAGAGCCACCTCTCCGCCCAAAGTGGAGCTGCTGTCCCCCCGAGTCCCCAGAGAGCAAGGAGATGTTACCACTACCCCACTACCCTGGCAAGAGTAATAGAGAGAGGCACTACTGTAACACCATAATTAGAATCAGAGAGATGCAGTTGCAGCTGTCTCAGAATCATGCAGTTATAATTATATTATCACATATCTGTACCCGGTGATACAGTTATATACCAAATATCTTCTGGAAAGTTTTTTTTTTTTGTTTAAACCCTCCTTAAAAAAAATTTCAGAAGGTTAGAGGCTATGTAATTTCTTTCTGTCATAGAAATCCCCTATATTGTTTTAGGCACAGCCACAGAATCAGAATGCCCACATTCCATAGCACAATCTGTCACATGGCAGACAACGAGATAAATGGTTTAAAGCATACAGCAGTCGTCTTTGTTCGTCCATTGTAAAATGCAGTGACATGGCATAAGAAAATATAGAAAGGCCAATAAATCAATACAGTAAATAGAAGAGAACATCAGAAATGAAAGACAGCCTCCAGTATTAAAGTTGCTTTGTTTGCCAAGGACTGAGGCACACAAACAGACATGCAATTCATCATTTGGAATATTTGGCCAACAAACAAAAAGCTCACAATCTTCCTGAAATGTCTTTGTTTAGGTATTCTTTTGTAATATGCAAGGCAATATATTTGGAATCTCTTGTAAGAAATGACTTACTGATCCTCTATTTATCACTGCTTAGATCAGTCAAGTCTCAGAAATGGTAAGATAAGCCAGATAAGCCATGTGAGGTTGAAATACTTGACATACCGTACTGTATACCCAGTATCACTCTCTTTCATTTCTGATGGTCAGGATGCTTGCTATCAATGAGTTCCAAACAAAACTGTGTGCTAATTAAGAAAGATAATTAAATTTCACTATTTATTTTGATAAGTGAGGAAAGTTTAATCATTTTAATAATTTTTAATAATTTTTTGTTATTTTTAGAGTTTAAGGAGTGATTTTAATCTGTGTTGTATGAAAATAATTACATACTTTATTAAAGATTATTCTCTGTGTTGCAGTTGTTGACAAAAGTTTACAACTGCTTCTTAACTTTCAGGCTCTGAATACTCAGTTTATCAGAGCACTTAACTAGAGGAGAAACGTGTATTGAGATAGTATTTACAAATATAAGCCTTTATTTAACCATTTAACCCAGAACATCAGTTGAGAAGAGATTAATACTTACTGTACAACGACGACTGTACTGGAGGCATGCGCCATGTTGCATAATAATCTTAGGTTTGATCGACAGCCCAGCTTCTTCAGTACTATCCAGGACCTCCTAGCAGTGTTTTAAATATAATTACGTTACCTGCTGAAGGTGTAAGTGTAATGTTTCCTGTGGATTTTATCCATCAACAGTTTTGCGCAATCCAAACAGAAGGACTGAAGCATGGAATAAACCTATGACTTGTTCCTTTGCAGAAGGACTGTATACATGTGTAGCCCTTAAGGAATTACAAATGCTGTGTTCTTTGGCTGATTTTGTTACATAGTATTTGCCAGTATCTTTTGGTCAAATCAAGTGTCAAAAAAGGTTTAGAATGTCCCAACAGTTCAATGAGTTTATCAATTGAAGACATGGGGTAAGCATACATTTTTGGAGACTTTGTTTAATTTTCTAAAAACATTACAGAATCTCCAAGCCTTACATATTATTGCGATGGGACACGCCCCAGTGACAATAACATTCTTCAGTCAATATAAGTTCTTTCATTTGTTATACAGTAGCTGTGTAATATGTTTTTCCGTTTAGCCTGCAGAACATACTGTATGATAGGGTGTCTCATGAATTATGACACCAGGGGGTGTCACTATTTCATGCTTAATGCAATTTGTCAGACCAGGAAGATGACTAAATGTGTCTGCATTTTCCCTTAACAACAAGAGTATGCGTTTCTGCTGTCCTGGGCTATGCCATATACTGTAGCACATACACAAGAAGAGGGCGGAGTACTAACTTTAACTGGTTTATGTGGTACATTTGATTGTCAGGATGTTATTTATAATGTATCAAACCTTCCCATTAGACATGTTCATAAGGACCTTGCCAATGAGCATACAGTTTGCTTTCACTAGAGGATATTAGGCCAATATTAGCCAATATTTTTTTCTAACTCCTCTATCAGCACCAGGGCATTATTTTTGTGAGACTGTCCCACTTATCCATCACTGAGGGATAGCATGTCCACACTGGTGTATAGCAGAAACTGATTCCTTTTGTCTCTTTGTTCCTACTGGGTAGTTTTGTATTTAAATAGCAAATACTTTGTTACCTGACTGACATTTCTGATAGTATTTCACTCAAGTTTTCCTATGTATTGTCATTTTTATTGCACAAGCTTCTCTTTTACATACTTAATACAATATCACTTCTCTAGCCTTCTTATCATTTTTCAAAAAGGCCGTATTTTCAAATCATTTCTTTAATACTTTTTTGTTACCTCTTTTCTTTCAAAAATATCTACAGTACTTTAAACTGCCCCCTGAGAGGATTTCACATGATCTTTTGGACTGTGATGGAGGCTTTTTATTTTAATAAGGTCTTATACAAACCTGCATTTCCCTTACTTTAGATGTACAGTACTTCAATGGTGAATTCTTACATTACACATTTTCCCACCTTCATGTTGAAGGATTTTACTAATCTACAACCCCTTTTTCTCTACTTCACTGAGATACTAAGGGATGCAATTCGTGTAGTTTTTAAATACAACTTACCAATTCTCAGTATTAATTCCAACCTCTGCTAAGTCTATGGTAGGTTAATATTTATCCATCATAGAAATTATCTTACCCTGTCTTGGAGATCAGAATCAAGGTGCTTGACATCAGGGTCAAATGGCTGTATCCTGATTTTGACTCTAAATTATAGGGATGGAAGAAGCCACAGTGCAATTCAGTGCAGTTTTGAACTAATTTGATTCAGACAGCCATCTGGACAGCACAGTAAATTTAAGGCTACTTGGCTCTCAACTACAATCATTTTCAAGAGGGGAAACAGCCCTGGCCAAGTGTTACCATAAAAGTCAAGCCAAGGGTAGATCATATATTTAACCACTAAATGCAAAAGGGCATAAGTGATACATTAATATTGTAAATACCAACAGAATGATGATTCTAGGTTCTGTGTTGCTACTTTCTACAAAATAAATTGTGGTACTCCCCATATCCCTAGAAATTTAATGGCTACTGCATTCTTATGAGGATTGTCTTGTATTATTTCTAATGAAATATAGAGGTGTCAGGGAGGAGGTGGGGCTGCGGGCAAGTTTATAGGGTAATAGCATTTGATCATATCTCCTCAGATGTGTTTTTGAGATCAGGTGTGGTCCTAGCTACAGTAGGTCCTGAACAGTTTCCTGTAGCACCTCTAAAAAGACATTGAAAACGTTCACTGCTGTACAAAAGCCCATCCACTGCTATGTGACCTGAAAGAAAAATCTTGCATGTAGACAACTCTGCAGGCAAACTGACACAACGGACAGAATTGCCACCTTGTAAGCAGAAGAATAATGTCAGAGATGATGGAGAATTCCCCATGACCTTGGACTATACATGGGGACTTGTGCTAACATATGTGTTCCAGCATGGAAGTAATAAAGAATTGATTACCTTGAATATTGAGAAGCATATTTATTTATTCTTGCCACTACTCACCCACAGATTAAGTTACCTCCAGGTTTGGATTTCGCACTCTTCAGTATTCATGAACTCATGTAAAATGAATTCTCTAAAATGCCTTACTGCATTAGTTTTTTATCTCAGGAGGTTAAAGATAATTTATGGAAGTGCCACTGTATTATGACAGAGCACATATTCACCTGATTAAGTCAGTGTTATTATGAGAACATGTATTATTTTCACATATAGACCTTTCGTAGACTCAGCAAGGGAAAGCTTTGCTGCAAAATACTGCAGGTTCGTATTAGAGAATAATTATATATTATGTTAAGTAGAGCATCTGGAAAAACTGTGGAACTTTACCACCGTGGAACTAGTTACAATGGCAGATGAAAGCTTCCAGTCATGAAAATGTTTTATTAGTGATAAAAAGATTAACATTATGATTTAATGAAAATTGCTATCCATTCAAAAGTGCTTTTCCAGGGATAAACAGGTAAATTATAAAAATCCCCCTGTGGCATCACTGTCACATTAACCATGATTAATTTCAACCATGCCAAGATGTTCCTTAATTTTTTGCATTATAAGTGACCTGTCGTTTATGTTCTTGGATGGACTACCTACTGGCTCCTAGCTCTTACATCGGTCCCCTCTTGGAAGTGTCTGCACGGTCTTTCCTTTATGGTGTTCTCCTTTCGGATTCTGTTCCCTCCAATCTTTCTTTATCTTCTTCACTCATGTTATTCATTAGCCACTGCTCTCTGATCAAATCAAGCACTGGAGTATTCCACAGTACAAGAGTCACTTGTCCAATTGTGCTGTACTTCTTACCTTCCTTTTACTACTTACACATAACCAGGTCCTGAAGTATTCAACAAGACTCACATTATATTACCCAATCACTCAGTATCTTCACTAATCATATTTCACTCAACTAATTAGACAGTGGAGTATTCAACTTGATTCACTCCTTATTGAGTAATTATACTACTTTTTTGTTCATTCCAGTATTCACTTGTTTTCTTCACAATAGAAGCCAGTTTGTTCTCTCACACTCTGAGAGCACAAACCTAGTGTACCTGCTGAAGGTATAGTCAGGAGTGCTCAGAACTCCAGCTGTGCTATCTAGATCCCTTTCATTCTCAGCTGTGGGGAGAAGATACTCTGCTATCTTGCAATGTGCTGCACTACACCTTCGGGTGCTAACACCTACCATCAATCCTGGTCCAGTTGGCTAGCCCTGTCCCTTGGCAGCATACAGTACTTCAGTCCCTTTGAACTTGGCGAATGGACTACCACAACCAATCTCTCTAGCATTTGTGATGCCCCTCAGTGTAGCCAAAGCTATTTTTTTCTACTACCATCCTTTGCTTGCTGTGTTCCACAAGTGTATAAACCAGCTCAAACGTTTGCTCCTGAGACCTCATTCCCCTTCCTTCTATGCTGGCGTCTAGATGCAGACTGAAGCCTTTTTCTTCCTGGCTGCTCTTATACTAGTAAGCTGAAGTTAACATATTCAAGTGACCAGCAGTAATTAATTCAAGATACTGTGGTCCAATAATTGAAGATTTTTATATTACTTTGAAAACTGAAGCCCTGCATCAAGCTGCAGATGTACACCCCAATACCATTGATTCGGATTACCGATAAGTGTCTGGAGAATGTAGAGCACTTCCTGTACCTCTTAATGAGCATTGTCTTATTTGTAGAATTCTTCACATTTCTCAATCTCTCAATTTTAATATACTGCTGTAAACATCTTCCCCTGTAGAGACCTTCGTTTCTTGATGAAGAATGTTTAGCTATCTCAGGACACTGCAAAAAATAAGCAGATACACATAAGAAATACAATATTCAGGTCAACTGGAGTTAATGAAATATTTTAAACATAGATATCAAACAAACAAAAAAAAACCAAGATAAATATATAGATCAAAGAATCATGATAGGTTCTCAGTAATAACAGTGACACATTGTTAAAATTTAAATATTACATAATAAATATCCAATATGAGATCTTTGAGCATTAAAGAACTGACATCATTGACACAGATTGGCTTACAGTAACAAAGCAACTGTTGGCTCAATGACAGCTCAGATATCAGACACTGAGCTCCTGTTTATACAATTATATATTTTATAATTACGCTCAGTATTTTTTTTTTACAGTTTTACTAAGGAACTACTATTCAACCAGTTGAAAAATTTGTTTTCTTTATACTATATGTAAATTAAGATAGCATTATGTACAGTATGTGCCCAACCAGTTATTTATGTAATGTTTTAGATTTTCTGGACTTTCATTGTGCATCATTACATTTGCTTTAGGTCCGGACGTACTATATTTTAGGAGAACACAAGATGCTAAGCTGCTGCTGCACAGGTGATGCTGTTCTTCCCAGCTGGTTGCCTTCATTAAGAATTCTAGCTGGCTCATCCAACATTGATTGGTTGTGCAGGCAGCCTACAATTCTCCCAATGGACATGTCTAAATAAATCTACAGTAAAACGTCAGAACAAATTGGGTTTGCATGATTTTGTCAGTTATCTTGCTCCTCATCTTGAAAACAGCAAACTGTTGTACAGATCATTTTTTTAACAACACCATGAGGAAAAGCATAGGGATCAATTTACTAAATGGCATTAACAGACTTGCCACTTGGGAAGAATTAATGTCATCCCATTATCTTTAAACATCTCACCTCTCTGCTGAGGATGGACCAGAAGTGAAGTTAATACAGTAGGTACTGTATCTATTGAACTGAACCAGGCTCCAGATGTTTTTTCAACTCAGCAACTCTGAACCAAACCCAAATGCGGGAATTATATTGTCGTGAATATAAACTGTAATTAGTCTGAATCCATCTTCATTTTGTTTCTTTCTTCAAATTCCAGAACAATCTGTTTCCTCAATTACCATCTTGAAAGATATTTCTTTTTCAAATGTCATACGGTTGTCTCAGGAGTCTAGTATTGATATTGGAAGAGAACACAGCATTTATTTTGACATTTCCCTGGCAAATTTACAGTATATCAAAGTTGTAAGTAAAATAGTTAATGGGGAACCTAAAAATACTGATTTTCATACTAAATTTCATACAAAAACCATTGAAAAGTATGGAAATCTTTTTTAGAATTGCTACTCCTTTCCCATGTTTTAGATCAGATCCCTATACTGTATTTTTAAATTCGTCATTGCTGTACATACTTTCTATCGGTTAACATCTATGCATTTTTACCTACCAGTATATACAGTATATCATTTAAGCGATGTTTCAAAGGAAAGCCCCAGAGGAGGTCAAACTCTAATCTCGCTCACTTCTGCCTAAGATTCTAGTTTACCCAGGTGCACGTTTCATTTTCAAAATACCACTCTGCATGGTCTCTTACCAGAAGTAGAACTTACTGTTAAACTCTCTATGGCTCCCTTCCTTTCCTTCCAACTGCTCGAAGGAAACCAAACTCTAGTGCTCCCACTGACTCCGTGAGCCACTGAGCTTGAGCCACTGGGAGGGAAAAGCAAACCCCAACGCTGCCTTCTAGAAAACCGTCACACTGAGCTCTTTCTTTCCCCATCCACATGCAACTCTCACAGCAGCTGAGTCCATCTTCAGTCCAGTGACTCTTCCCCCGGGTGTTCCCAAGCAGGCCTTGCCAGCCTGACCTCCATACTCCACACTCCTTGAAAACAACCAGCTCGGTGGAGCCAAATTCAGACCTCATTCAATCGTTGGTTTGAAAACGTTATTAAAGCTTCATACGGACCTTTCATCTTCCTTTATTCTTAGATTGGCCAACCATATCCTTTTCACTTATGCCATTTGTAGTCTTTGTTCAAATTTTATTTTCCATTTATAACAATACATTGGAGTTTTATTTTCCATTTATAACAATACATTGAGATTGGCGAACACATTTAGCCATCCCCCTCGGACCACACCTACACCATCACCATGTCAAATCTTTATGATTTCTTATCTATTGCACATCTCCAGTCATTGTTTACACGTCTGTATTGTTTACATTCAAACTTTCTACATGTTTACTGGCACATTGTCTACTGTTTGTTTGTATATTGTCTTGATGCACTGTTTGCACTTTGTTTTGTTTTTTAAACTTGTTTTACAATCGAGAGACTTTCTGTAAGTAAGAATTCCATTGTACCAGTACCGGTTACATATGGCAATAAAGTTCAAGTTCTTATTTGTACTTATTCTCTCAGTGTGCAACAACAGTCCTGGGGATTCGCCAATTACATACAGTTACAGTATGTAAGTTATGGGGTTTCATTCTTGCTTCTTTCCAGGGCCCTAACAACCTCACCCATACAGTTTGTCATTCTCCTCAGCAAAGTGAGTTACATTAATTAATATTAATTACTGAAACCATGCTTAATTCAAATAATTCTAGGGGTTGCCAAAGCACAGGATCTAAAGTGTAGAATTGTGCTAATTGTTTTAAGAGGAAAGCTTTTTTTTAAAAAAATACATTTTTTAATATAAAGCTGGTAACTTTTTATTTTGACCACCTGTTTCAGTCGAGAAAATTTTAATGTGACATATGATGGCCAAATCTGACATCTCTTTTGAGACCTCTTTCTCTCTCCTTCTTTACATACCTGTATACACACTGTATAAAAAGCTGGAATTAACAGGAAAATAAACATTATAGCCAACTCATGCCAATGTACACCACTGTCGCTCCCAGGTAGATTTCCTTACATACTTTATATGTTCCTGTAGCCACCTGCTGTGAACTGACATCGGCCCAGTTGCCTTGTGGTATTGCTATGCTAGTTCTAACATTTATACACATTTTTTTTACAATATTAGTAAATTTGTTGCCAAATTACTGAGATCCACTAAATTAGGCCTAACGATTTGAGATTATCTCACAGCCTTGAATTTTCATATATTCCTTGAACTACTTTCTCACTAGTTAAACAGTTTGGTTTATTATTTTCATCTTTATTTTTGGACAGATTTGCATCATTTGAATTTAGTCCTTTATTTTAAAAGATAAGGCAACTGGTAACAAATTCTCACGTTGACTACCTGAGAAGTGAGCATTTATATACAGTAGCTGAGCACTTACTGGAGCGATTTCACTCAAGTGCCTCAAGATCCAGCAGCAATTTACAGCACATAGGATTTTGAGTTTGCTGCTCTCTGGTGTGAAGTCCACTCTGTCCATTTTAATATGATACTGCCTCTTTGGAAGCTGAGTCAGGACAAAAGACACATTTTTAAAACTTCATATCCAGAAGCTAGTTGTAAAAATAAGGATTTGCTATTGTTTAAAATCAGTGTTTTGTCAGGTTTTCTAAGGTATTTCACAACACACTTCTGCAACTATAAAAATGTTGCAGCACACTGCCCCACATCCTGGGACCCTTACATTACATGTTACCTGCCCTAAACAAAACCTTTTAATGTTTGCATCAAAGTACATAGTCACTATATCTTAGCTGGATTTAATGACAATGAAAAGTGGAGCTCAGGCTCAGTTTGCAACCTGGTCAACTGAACTCCCACCACACTCACAATTTCTATGTGAACAGTGTTTCACCCCACTCACACCAAAAACTCTCTCCCTTTTTCACAGTTCCTCAGGCTACGTCGACTCTGCAGTAACTACATTTCCAGAACCAAGCACCCAAAATGTATTATTTTTTCATCAACAGAGGATACCCCACCCATGTTATCGATAGGGCCCTCATCCGGGCCAAAAACAGCCCTCGGATCATCAACTTGACCAGGAACTCCCGGTCTCAAAACCACATTCTTTTGGTGCTTCCCTACCACCCTAACACACTTTCTGTCCCCTGGACCATTATTAACAACTACTTCATTTCACAGGGTGATCCCTCCACCGGAACCCTTTTTTCTAACCGCCCAATCATCTCATACCGCCGACCAACCAATCTACGTAAACTTCTTGTTCACAGCTCCCTTGACCGCACTCAGCAATCATCCCCATCAGGCACCTTCCCCTGCAACAGAACTCTCTGTGTCACCTGCAAATACATATCTAACACCACTCTCATTCAAGGCCCTTCAGGACAATTCTAGATCTCCCAGACAACACCCTGTACCTCCAGAAACCTCATTTACTCCTTCAAACAATTCCCAGCTATCTATGTTGGGGAAACCGGAAGGAGACTAGGAGACCGCTTCAGAGAACATGGTAGGGCTGTGAAGATTAAAGATTTCTCCAAGTCCATAGTTTCTCATATCACCTCAGACGGCCATGATCACACTGATCTCTCTGTCTCTGTTCTCAAAGAAGGGTTTCTCAACTCCCACAGCAGAAAGACAACAGAAACTAAACTCATCCTGAAACCAGGTTCACACCTCCCCCCTTCTCTCAATGACAGACTTATTTTAATGTAATCTTCTCTATTCTCATGCTGGTTTTGACTTCACACCTTTCTTCACCTCTCTCCGCTTTGCACTTCCTGAGTGGCCTCTCTGCCTCTCCTGCCTCCTCCCCTCTCAGCTTTTGTTCTTCTGTGCTATTTAATCTTTACTGTCTGCCCTGTCTTTCTGACACCTGAAGAAGGCTTCACAGGCTCTTCCCCTCTTTTATTAATATGCTATACACAGAACACAATGCTTTGTTTACATGTACTGTATATATATCCTTTTTTAATTTCCTCATATGTGATTTTTCCAAAAGTTTGCTGCACACCTGTTATATTTTTTTTCCCTGAGAAACGCTATTCTAAACTACTAAAACCAATTGTGGGGGCCTTAAGAAAATCAAATAAAACATTAATTCACAAAAACAGAGAGCATCTAGACAAGCCAACCTACAGTATGGCCTGGCTTCTGCAGTTATACAATAATCTGTTATTTTGGTTTATACATTACTTTGAAAAATGCAATTTCAAGCAGGCTGGAGATATTATAAAAAACAAGGATAAAAAAGATATTTATTTTTGTTCCTCGGATGATGTGTCGTTGAGATCCTGATCCTACTGTACTGTATGTTTTATCTCCGCAGAGTTGGAGGCAGAGGAGTGGTGCAAACTGTTGTGCGTGGAGTGTCTGGGAAGCAGGCTTAATGACATCAGTCTGGGTGAGCCAGACCTGTTAGCAGCCGGTGTGCAGAGAGAGCAGAACGGTCAGTGTCCACAAAATCTAGCCCACACTTGGTAGGGTTTGTATGATCAATCATATTCCGATCAACTTTGAAGTCCTGAATGATTTAGCGTCATCAAAATGTTTTTACAGAAAGCCTGCGCACTATAACAAAGGCCAGATCTGTTAGAGAGAATGCCAAATTTACAGTACATAACAGTAATATATACAGTATATATAAATTATCTATGTGTCATTGGGGATTCATAGAACTCCTTAAATAGGGGCATTAAATTATCAGATAGACTCTTGCTGCATACATATCCATATCTATTCCGAACATACTGTATAAACTGGATTTCAATTCTAGACAAATGAATCTATCTATGACTTTTTCTCTGACTGTAAGAAAAACATCTGAAAGTTATATTGGATGTCAATGCTTCATTTACTGCAAAAAGATCTTGACTGTTAGCTTTCTTCAGTCCTTTAGCAATCATTTTCGGAATTAAGGTCATTTTCATTCAATCAGTTAATATAGCTTAATATTTATGAATAATATGAACATGTTCATTTGAAGCTGTAAAAAATATGTGCATGAGAAACAGCTGGAGCCTTATAAATAGTATTATTTCTTACATTTTCTAGCCAGGACCTAATGAAGTAAGGTCTGTATTCAAATTATTTTGTGCAACCATTGTAAATCTCTGACAGCAGGGCACAATAATTAAAGCAAAGTTCGTTTAGTCCTAAAATAGTACCATTTTGCACAGTAACATTCTCTCTCAAGACATCTAACTTATTTTGAAATATTATGTATAATTAGTTGCTATTAATTTTAATTATAAAGTGCAGTCAGCCTTTTTAAAATAATTCACAGCGTTCGTTTTCTATATTCAGTTCTAGGACAATGTAATGACAGCTTGATATCCACTTCAGCTCCATAGCAACTGTCCACTGACCTTCACGTTTCTTTTTCTGTTCACCTTTGGTTCCACACATGAGAACAAAGAATACGATAGCTTTTAATAACACCAGACTGTTTTTTTTCAAATGGAGATCTTAATCAGTTAATCACACCTTGTGCGTTTGAAACATGTTATTTTCTTTAAATTTACATAATTATATTATCTTTGTTTTCTGTTTCATATTTCTGACAATTGTATATGTACAGTATACACTTCAAATATATCCCTTTTTGTTTTCACTAAACAGGACAACATTCACAATGTCAGTACTCCCCTATATTAATATATTTGGTGGTTATCATTGCTACCTTGCAGTGCTATGGTCCTGGGTTCAATTCTCGACCTGGGGTGCTATGTGCATGGAGTTCATATGTTCTCCCTGTGTTTGTGTTGGTTTCTTGGTATCCTGTACAGGGAGTACCCTGCTTTCCTCCTATTGCTTGCTGGGATAGTCTCCGGCTCCCACGTGACTCTAAATTGGATGAACTGGCTAGAAAATGGATGGATAATATACTGTAATATGATGTAAACGTTGAAGTGTACATATATTCTAACCTGCGGTGACCTGAGCTGATTTCTGCTCCTTTCTTCTTGTGGTAAAGAAAAAAAAGAGGGATTTGTGTTACAGTAATTCAGCTTGAGTGGCGCTAATCTCTTCTAATAACCATTTCATTCATTCACATACAAACAGTTATGGGCTACAAAATGGGGGGATTGAATCAAAACCATCATTGGCCCATGAATGAAAACAGAGCACACAGCAGTGCTGTATCATTTCAATTCACTGAGCCAAGTAAAGAATGGCAAATGGTTATTGATCATATTTCACCCTTTTCTTTTAATTAAACACTCTATAGGAGGCTGAAGACAAATGAAAAAATATCTTATTTATGATTTCAGAACGGTTCAATGTGTATCTGATGCCTACTCCCAATCTGGACATCTATGGAGAATGCACAATGCAGATCACACATGAGAATATCTACCTCTGGGATATCCACAACGCCAGGGTGAAGCTGGTCATGTGGCCCCTCAGTTCCCTCCGTAGATATGGAAGAGACTCCACGTGGTTTACATTTGAGTCTGGCAGGTACAGTTTTGTGTTATTTTGTTTTTAAAAAATCATATTGATTCTGTGTTCATTAGCACAACACATACATGTTAATGAAATAAAGGCACCTGGGGGTGCTAACTAGAAATTTGCAGACACATTTAATAATATTTGCATAAATACAAGTGTTTGTGACCTCTTTATTTTTAAGAGAAATTTCAAACATGCAGTTGTACAATATTGCAAATTAAAATGCTATATGTACTGTATATGATGAAGAACCCCTAACAGACTTTTATTTGGAATTGCTCTTTGTTACAAAGCATTTAACGCTTTGGTTCATTTTTGGAAGCAAGCTAAGCAAAACGTCCTTCTCAGAAAAAGCTTTGTAAATCTGCTCCTTTCTCATCAGAACAGAAATAATCCATAATCATGGTTTCTGCTCTCTCTGGGGCCAAATTGGTAAAGAAAATGGAGCTGAAAGATTGGTTGTACTTATAGCCGCTAGCGTATTAAAATTAAAAATAATATTTGAAAAGGTGTACAGTATGTACTGACACATTTTTATTTCTGTACTGTTTTTTTTTATTTGAGTTTTTCTGGAACTACAACTCCCGTACAATTTATTCAACTCCACATCACATCAAACTAGATAATTCCAAATAAAATATTGGACTATTGAACCCCCACTCCAGTTTTAGTTTTCATTATCATACAAATCATACTCTCAACATGAAACAGTTTCTTCTAAACCATCCACCTAGAGCTCAGACCCTCAGACCTAAGAACCTAAGGACGTGAATAACGCATAGTATTCTAACATACCCAACACCTTGATTTGATGGACTGTCCTGATCTCCTGAACATTGCATTTTACTTTTGTTTGTTTTTGTGAAGTAAGGCTAAGCTCTAGTTCATATGAATTCCTGTTTTCATCTCTACGTATTTCACTGCAAAAGAAATTGAATTTGATTCACAAGAATACAGAATGCATTTCAGAAGCTTGCTTTAAAGTCTCATTTTCCACGTTTTGCAAAACAACATAATTACAATTATTAACAATTATAATGAAACAAACCTTGTGTGTTGACCCAAAAAGTGTTTAAAATGTAATCAGGGATAGAGTTTTATCACATTTTCAAAAGTTGTATAGAAATGCATAGACGGCATAAATTCGTATTTCTCTTGTTTATCAAAGAACAGCAGAGAAAAAAAAACACAACAAATACAGTAAGACCACAGAAAAATGCTTCAGAAAAACTAAGGACAGTTTTTGGAGCTAAAATGCTGTTTTTTTTGCTTGAAGTTATGTAGTTCAGCAACCAAACGAGCTAGAGAGGATTAATAATCTTCTCTGATTCGAAATCTTTTAATGTTCTTACTGTTATGTCCACATCTACTGCTCAACAGCAGTTCCAACACTGTCAGCTAGTGTCCCTGGGGCGCTCCAATTAACTGGACACTTGTATCACCTGGAGACGGTTAACGACCCCACCCGTTTCTGGTGTTTCTCAAGATAAATACTTGGATCTGACAGAGCTCGGGGTCGGGGTTGGTTTCTACTCTGAGCCGCTTGAGTCTTGTTAATGAGTTTCGTCTCTGAGCCATTTGTGTATTGTTCCTTAGTTTCTTCCCTGAGCCCCTCAAGTCTTCGTCCCTGTGTTGTCTTACCTTTTTTTCCCCGGCTGTACTTTTTTTCAGAATACTTTGTACCTCCTCTCTTGGATCACCCCTCGGCTTTGTTTTTCTACAGTGTGCGTGTTGGCTTTGACCCTGACTTACTCCACCTTGTCTTCCGGACTTCCTCTTTGTACTTTGGACTCTACTCTACACAACTCCATGCTTTTGAACCCCACCGTCTTGACCATGATCTTGGTCACACAGCAGCACTTCATGCCACTTGCACTTAGCACAGCTCCGGGCACATTTCCCCTCTGTGTGTGCTGCCCTCTCAGCCCTGTCTCCCCATGCACACAGCTCCATGCAGCTCCCAGTTCCCACTGCAGGTGTCCCTGACTCAGCTGCCTCTCACCCAGAACTCAGCTTCTCTCTTCATCGCAAGATTGGCTGCTAGTCCCTTGTTTGTTTGGTCGGTGTGGCAGATCCCTCGAATCTTATAGCATCTGTTTAGAGGAATCACAAAAAATAAATATGGAACTGAGGCTGAGGCCGGATCAACCCTGACTTAGTATATAACTAAATCGGTCTCTGATAAATAACATTGGCACGATTACCATGAGAAAACCTGGCACAGACCCGCCAAGATCTTTGGTTACATCTGAAATATACCAGACTGTCCAAACTATTATGCAGGTGTCTTCTGTGTGACGTTTTTTAATGCCACAGAAAAAGTTGTGGTGTACAGTTTTACTGTTTGTAAGCACTTCTAAAAAGAATATTTAATGTGTATAGCATTCTTAATTCTCTTGAAAACTATTATAAGTACTCTATTAATTCTTAATTAACTTATTAGTTTTAGTAGTATTCCTCATACAGTCTTATGAATAGAGATTAATTTTGTTCTTAAATACTGTATGTTGACTTGCATAGTAGGTAAGATGACTCTAACAAGGAACATTTGCTTCCTCTGTAATTTGTATTGATCCGTATGGTCTATAGAGGTCATTGTTTTATGTGTCAAGTTTTTTACTTGTTAGTACAAAAAGTAATCTTGGAATAAAACATATTAAAATATATATTTCTCAATTATTCTTTATTAGAAAAGTTATAAAAATGTTACCTTACACTGTTGTACTTAAAATAAAAACGAATCAACACTTATCAAAATATCAATGTTTCAGTTTGTGCGAAATCATAAACAATGTAAGTATCATATAATTTATTCTATTACTTGTGGAAAGCAATCTCCATACTGAACAATTTTTATATTGCTGAAAAGACGCTAGCATAAATCTCTTTTTAATGCTGACATGCCAGCTCGTCAATCTGCATATGATCTAACTACAGTTCAATCTGGCACAGAGCCACAGTACAAGCATTGATTTACTGTTTCAAAAATAGATGTTTTTCTTCTTCAATGTATCCAGACCTGCAAGGAAATTGAACATTTTTTATCTTCTCATTTTCTTTTCTCGAATATTCTGTTTTCTTCTCCATGACATAAGATAGCCTTAATGAGAGGACACAGAGAAGACAAATAGCATCCTGGCTGCATACTTAGTAGGACAATAAGATGAAGTTGTTCAAATGTTAAAATAAATCTGACAAAGCAGGTTCACAAAAATGTTTTAAGGGAAATGAAATATATCTTATCGTACTAGGCTCTTGTCCTCAGTGGGCTGGATTATCAAGAGATGGTCAAATTCAGTGTCATATAAGGGCTAGAGCTGAGAAACATGACATGATGACAACTTATAGATGTTTTCATCATATGGAGCAAACAAAAGCTTGCTTTTTTCTTTTTTTCACCACTAATTTGTCAAGCAGTGTCCATAGAATGGAATCAAGTCTTCATGTCCAAAGAGGAAAACAAAATATTTAGAGTGGACATGAAATAAGATGACAACCAGACATACTGTGTGGTTCTTTTTCATACGATATAGACAACTAGCAGAAAAGAGGACACATACATTTCCTCAAATAACTGTTCTGAGAGGCATTTTCATTCAAAATGAGGATTATACATTTGTATACATTTACATTTCTTAATTTGTTTGGCAGATTTTCCTGTATGTTATCGATATAAGGTAATGCATTTTGAATTGAGAGTTCAGATGCTTTCTTGCAGTTTACAACTTTTAATGATACAGTTTGGACTGAATAACAAACAAAACCTATTAGTCATATTGTGCATTCAGAGTTGTATTGGTGTAATGCATTGAAATGTATATTTTAAAGGGCATTCTCAATATTTTCTACAAGATAAACAAAGAATCTGGTAGAAAATAACATTTGTGTTCTCAGTAATGTTTCAGAGTAGAATCCTACACACAGCTGTTTCTTCCCAAAAGATATTTTAAGATATTTTCTTGGTGCTTAAAATCCAGACAAGTTGTATATTTACCTGATTTTTGTTGCTTAATGAGCATGATTTTTGGAGAAAAGCAGCTGTGTGTGGGAGCTTACATTGCACATCTTACAAACTATTGGCAGTAACAACCAGCACCATAGAGATAATGATGGAGTAGTGTTTGATGTTTTAGCTGAAGACTTACTTAAAAAAAAACTTCCTACAGATTGTGAGTGTACAGTGCAGTCTGTGAGAGCCACAGTATGTAACTTTTTAAGAAAATAGTAAGGGGGGAACTGCGTACTCCCTTTCCTAAAATCACTAGCAAGAGAAAGAAAATGCAGTAGTAGAAAAAAATTTCATATAGATAATTCATCCACAAGGAGATTTAACTACTGCTTTTCTAATTAAACATTTTCGGCTGTCCCCTGTTAATTAAGTGGCATCCCTTTAGTAGTAAGCAAACATGATCAAAACACAGGTACCAATTGAAAGTTACCTTTCAAAATCAACAGGGTTTGAAATTTCTATTCCGTGTTTTCATTTGCTTTTGGAAGAAGTGGGTAGAAAATGTATTAAAGGATGGATTTTCGTATTCTATGAAGGATTTTGTTTGTTCCTCTAATCTCAGAATAACTCTTCCCTCACTACAGAATGTGTGATACAGGAGAGGGTCTATTCACATTCCAGACGAGAGAAGGAGAGATGATCTACCAGAGGGTCCACTCTGCCACATTATCTATAGCTCAGCAGCATGAAAGGCTAATGATTGAAATGGAAAAAAATGCACAGGTAAAAACATAAGATGGTTTACAAACAAAAGGAGGCATTTCAGGACATCTAGCCTGTTTGGTAGTTAGTAGTTAGTTTGCTTCTTGCTTCTGCCTCGTTTTGAATAACACACTTCTTAGGTTTAAATGCACTTCCACACCGCTTCTATATTCATGTGTTTCAGGTTTTAGGTATGTGCGCTTTCCACAGAAAGACATTAGAACAAGCCTTAGCAACACGTTCTAAGGGACAGTTACAGGAGAACCATAGTTTAAAGACATTCAGTTTTGATTTTAATATTTAGATTTTCTGGAAGTTTGTTTTTCTTTCCGCTGTTGAGATCACATTTGTTGGCATTTCTTGTCTGTATCATGCTCAATATAAACATCAAAGACATACAAATTCCATAGTTCAAAATAATGGCAACATTAAAATCATGGAACCCAGCTTTGTAAGTGGGTCATCACTTACCTGCATTGCCATTAATACTCAATATACAGTATGTGAGCTTTAATGTTCAGAACATAATCTGTTCTTTCTGCAATTGTTCCATTTTCTGCAAATCAAAAAGCTTTCTCCTGTTTTATGTAAAGTAATTAAGAGCTAGCTAACTGTATTTCATAGACTGATTTGGAGAAAGATCTTTGCAATTTCTTTCTTTGTTTCAGATACAGTCCGGTTCAAATGAAGGAGCATTATCAAAATCAGTCTCTCTCCCTCGCAGCGCTTACTGGCACCACATCACAAGACAAGACAGTGTGGGAGAAATCTTCAGTTTACAAGGTAAAAGTGTTATGACGTGGTTAGATTTTTGTTGAAAGCCACGTCTAAAGGCAGGTGCGCAACTCACCTGCAGATGCTATGTGATATCAGGAGGCTGGCGAAGTTTGTCGAAAAAAAGGAAAAAAACATGGCAGAGGGAGAATTCTGGGAATCAGCAGCAAGGACTGGATTCGGGCAGGGAAGAAGGCTAGAATCTAGGCAGTAAGGACAGAATGGGGACTTCGGCGGCTGGACAGGGTTCTGACAAGTTCTGGTATTTGGAAGTCGGGTTCAAGACTTCCAGCAGCCATATCACCCTGCAACTCACAACTGGCAACCCACTGAAGCTCAGCAGGTGTGAGCCTGGTCAGTACCTGGATGGGAGACCTCCTGGGAAAAACCAAGGTTGCTGCTGGAAGAGGTGTTAGTGGGGCCAGCAGGGGGCGCTCACCCTGTGGTCTGTGTGGGTCCTAATGCCCCAGTATAGTGATGGGAACACTATACTGTAAACAGACGCCGTCCTTCGGATGAGACATAAAACCGAGGTCCTGACTCTCTGTGGTCATTAAAAATCCCAGGGCGTTTCTCGAAAAGAGTAGGGGTGTAATCCCGGTGTCCTGGCCAAATTTCCCATTGGCCGTTACCAATCATGGCCTCCTACTAACCCCCATCTATGAATTGGCTTCATTACTCTGCTCTCCTCCCCACTGATAGCTGATGTGTGGTGAGCGTTCTGGCGCACTATGGCCGCCGTCGCATCATCCAGGTGGGGCTGCACACTGGTGGTGGTGGTGGGGAGTCCCCATTACCTGTAAAGCGCTTTGAGTGGAGTGTCCAGAAAAAGCGCTATATAAGTGTAAGCAATTATTATTATTATTATTATTATTATTATAAGACACAGGGACAAGGTTTTCCAATGAATCTAGTTCGCAAGAAGTGTGTCAGGGCTAAGCATAGCGGTAGTTCTGTAGCTCAAATGACAGAGCACTTTCCCCCTGCTGGTTCAGGTATTATGTAGGGAATCTGGTCTGATTAATGAGCTGATAGGAAACAGCTTGAAAAAAGGATGGGCGAATCTGCAGGCTACCCAAGCTGGTAGTTGGAATTCTAGCCCTGTGAGAAATGCACTTGCTCGGAGAAATGCTGCATTCTCTCATGGCCGCTGTGCGTTGTGAGCCGCTGCCAATCTGGGTGTAACAGTAAGAAGAGTAAAGGAAAGAATAGAATACGTTCTAACACTGGAATAGTTGGATTAATGAATATGCACAGATACTGTATAGCTTATAAAGATATGGGTACATATGTACACGTTAATTGTCTAGATTTAATACACACGCAGGGAATGGATACATTTATTTTACTGAAAACATGTATACTGTAGGATTTCCGAGACAAATGTACTTCTATTTTGTAATTAAGCCACATCCATAAAGCATATTCCATACCAAGGATAGGTGGCTTTGTGATAATACAAAGATGGTTAAATTTAGCACTTCGAGCTCATTTGGTACAAAACTCTCATTGCTCTCTGCCCTCAAAGATTAGGGGTGCCTTAATTAAATTGATCACCAGATAACAGGTTTTCAGTCTCTAAGAAATTGATTTAGGATGTAGAAGTAGCTGCTTGTGTGGTGAGTCGTTACGTGCACACTACATGCATTGCAGGCAAAAACCCACAAATAGCAAGGTGACTTAAACTGCTTTCGCAAACTACCACTTGTGTTTGATGTTAGTTTTAGAGACTGCAAAGCATGTCTTTAGACAGTCGCAGGTAGTTTATTCAAGTGTTGTTACTGTGGTGTAAACCTACTGATATCAAATAATTTAACCCATGCAAAAGCCCTAACAATTGTTGAAAGATATTTTCTGAATATCTTTACAGGTAAATCATTAGGTCTTGGACAGTCCCATTCCTTTTTTAAACATTTATATTTTACTTCTCTGTAGAATGACTTGTGAATAGACTGTATTGTATATTTATAGCCAAGGGAGAAATTGTTGCAATCACTAATCATGCAAATTATATACAGTATACAGTATAAGTCTAACAGCAGGGGAATAATTACAAAATGTACAATCAAAAGAACAATGTAATTACTTGTGTTTAATTCAGTTTGAATATGAATTTGGTCATATAAAATATGAGCTACTTCTGAGATCTAATAAAAAGCTAATTTCCATATGGCACTTCGAAGAAACAAATACCAGCAATGCATCACCTAAACCACCCTTAAAGTATTAAACATTTTGGGATTAACTCTGTTCTTTCCCAGTGAGCTGCTCTTTCTCTACTGATATTCTGGAAAGTTAGATATTCTCTTATTTTACTTTTAATGCTGGCGATTCACTCAGAGTTTTTTTAGGTTATGAATCATTGGAAATGAATGAACTGATAAATGGTGGCAAAATACCATTCTTGATCATTTCCTTTGAGACAAGGGGATTCTAATTCCTTGCACTTGTTTAGAGCTTTTCATCACAATCTTTTTCAAAGAATGTTCATGTATAAAGGGCAATACTGCACCCACCACAGAAGTGCAGCACTGCCGAACTGCAAAAGTAAGAAAGTGTTCCATATATTGAATGAAGATGGAAATTCAAGGAGGTCAGATTGTACACTAAAAGCCAAGACTACAATTTGGCCAGGACATCAAGGTCAATACCTCCTACTCTTACAACCGTGGCATTGTTAATGAGAAAGTAGTCAAACGTTGCTGGTAGAAAACATGCAACACACGTGGCATGCTCAAAACATTAGGAAAACATTTCAATTAGAAGCAACAATAGCAACGTTCTAAACTGCACCAGCAGCCTCACTGCACACCAGTTCAAGTGGAGAAATGAAAAATTGCTTCTCCAATTGAATTAAGGGGGACCTTTAGACAGGTCATGCTGTGCATTCCAGGATTGGAATTTAGTTAGGGGACTAGAGTTAACATCCTTACTCTCAAGAACTTCACCACTGGATCTTTAGTGATTAAAGAAGTCAGACTCTCACTTTAAAGTCACATGTCAGGGACAGACCGTTCTATAGCAGTACACGATCACCATACGAGGCCATTCATTTACAAATTCTGGACCACATGGAAAATCAACACCTGCTGGCCCACAAACAACTAACAGCAGCAATCTAATTTTCCTTTGGGGATTTTAAATAATTCAATGATGTGCCCTCTACATCTCTGTTCAAGACTAAAAGGTTCAGGTTACTTACTGATTTTTGATTCAAGGAAGTTACATCTATAAATTAAAATTTTACACTTTCAACTACACCTATTTTTGGACGGAGCAGTGGCTCTGTGGCTAAGGATCTGTGTGTGTGGCCGGAGGGTTGCCAGTTCGTATCCCATGGCTGGAAGAGGAATCCTACTCCCTTGGGCCCCTGAGGAAGGCCCTTAACCCCAGCTGCTCCAGGGGTGCTGTATAAATTGCTGACCCTGCGCCCTGACCCCAAGCTTCTCTCTCTGTCTGCGTGTCTCATGGAGAGCAAGCTGGGGTATGTGAAAAGTCCTAATGTGAGAAATTGAACTGTATATGGCCAATAAAGTGATCTTATCTTATCTACATATTATAATATTCTGTATGCTTTCATTATTACTTTCTCACAGTACCTTCGGTTCCTTACCAAGAGGAAGAGAGAAGAGGTGGGGAAAGTAACAGAAGGTGGAAATGGATTCAGATTACATCCAGTGTTTTGTTTTCACATTGATCTAAAATAATCCAGTGGATTTCAGTCTCCAAGGGGAAGTATGAAAGACAGCCAAATGTGAATTGAAAGGGTTTGTCTTCACCTCTGACATCTTCTCTTACTCCCCCTCTCTTATTCCTCTTACACAGCGGCTTGCAAAACTATTCGGACACCTTTACTGTTTTCACATGCTCGTTGCTTTAAAGCTTGCAGTCATGTGAATTTCTGGTAACAATTATAATTTGTTACATACACAAAAGAACTCCCCAGAGTCAAAGCAAAAACCAAAAAAGAAGTAAATTGCTCATTAATACAATATTAGAAAAGTTATGAATGCAAACGTATTCAAATCCTTTGACGTGGAAAACATAAATTAATTTCAGTGTATAAAACATTACCTTAAGAAGCCACAGAATTAGTTAGATGGTCTTTGTCTGAGTGCAATAATAGTGTTTCACACAATTTCAGAATAAATAAATCAATGAAGACCAAGGAGCTTTTAAAAAAAACCTCAAGGATAAAGCTGTAGAAAGGCACAGTTTGGAAGTAGTGTATAAAAACATTTCAAGGTGAAGCCAATAATTAAAAAGTGTACAGTACGTCACAGAGACATGGCCTAGATCAGTCTGTCCTTCCAAACTGAGCAGCCGAGCCAGGAGGAAGCTGGGTGGGATATTATCGTGAAAGAGTTACAAAGCTGACTGGCTTAGATGGGAGAAAATGTCCATGGGTCAAAAATGACTAAAAATAAATTCAAATCCCACATACAACAAAACATCTAAGTAGTACTATAAATGTGTAGCAAAATATTTTGTAGCCAGGCAAGACAGAATTTGAACTTTTTGGTCATGCAAATTATTACATCTGATGCAAACCAAACAGAGCATCAGCCACTTAACACCATCCATAATATAACCATCATGTTACAGTCCTGCTTCATATCAGGAGGGAGTGGGAAGCTTGTCAAGACTGATGAAAACATAGATGGGAAAAGGTACAGGCAAAACTAAGAAGAAAACTGATGGCAAAGGTGCTTCCACCAATTATTTCTAAGTTTCTCTTTAGTTTTTGCTGACGTTTCCTGTTACTTATTTTAACCTTAGAAGTCTTCAGTTTGAGCATTCAGGCTTTGTATAAAATATTCAGTTTTAAAAAAAAGCTGTTTGATTCATTTTGTAACTTCACAAAAAGGGATAGCATTAGTAAGGTGTGACATTTTTGATGGTACCGTACATATTTACCCAAAGGGTTGTAGAAGTTACGCAGACATGTTGTTGAAGCAGATATCCTGGCTTCTTTTAAGAAACGGCCAAATGAGGTGCTTGGATCAATTAACGTCTAACTACCAAGTGAACTGGATGGGTTGAAAGGCATCCTCTTGTTTGAAATGTCCTTATGTTCCTATGGTATTATGTTTGCCCTTCACAGGTAAGAGGATTAATAGCTGAAACATTGTGCATTGACTTTGTTGTTTACCTTTCAGCATTTTCACCATGGGCTCATGCCGAGATTGATTTTAGAATTAGATCAGTGCATGGTTTTAAGACTGGGTTACCTTATTCATGAAATGTGCTTCTTAAAAATGTTGTTGCCTCCCACAAAGAATCTGCTTGTAGCAGCATCGCAATAAAGAAAGCACTGTTACCGGGAGGAGATCACTAAGAGTAATGGAAATTAAAATTAAAATGCATCTAGGAATTAAAATCCATCATGTAGGAGTCAGTAGGAGTGCAATGCTGGCCCCAGCCTGTTTTCTGGGAGAGGACAGGGCCGATAGGGATAGATAGTCTTGCGGTGAGGTGGCTGGACGTGTCCTCTCAGTGAACGAGACAGGATTGAAACTTCAGGGGAAGCTCCCTCTCGTAGGGAGACAACTGAGACATCTGGTCAGCAGTGAAGGCTCACAAGGTTAGGAGTGCGTTGCAAAGAAGTAGGAAGACTCCTAAACGTATACGGCTATAGAGAGCAGAGAAGCTCTCACAGACTGGGAGCCTTGCTTGTTTTCATGTTGGCCCACTAACATGAAGGCGATTATAGAGCAGAACGACATGAAGAGAATCGACTGGGTTGCGCTGAAGGTGACTTCCACTGCACCTCGACCTTGAGGTAAAACAGGATTAGCACAGGAAAGCAGTCAATGGACCAAATGGTTATAATACAACGAAAATAGGCCCCAAGGCTGCTTATAATGGGTTACATGGGGGGTTTATGTCAGATTTCCTCCCACACTCGGCTACCATCAAGGGGAATCTGTTGCACAGACCTAGACAGCGCTCTCATTTTTTTTCCTGAAATGTCTTCAGCTTTTAGAACTAAAGTGTGATTCTTTTACTTCTGCCAAAAATATTTTTTAATTAATTGTTCAGAAGAAATCTTAAATACGGGGACTTTGCTGCAATGGTATTGAAATACTCTACAGATAATGCTCATTCGTTTATTTGTTTGACCATTTAATCCAAAGCCTTTCACATTTCTACCTATTTTATATGTATTTGAAGAAAGGTATTATAGTAAAGTAACATGCTCAGGGGTATAGTACATTAGCCACATCCCACCTAGGACTGGAACCTCCAACCATGTAAATAGGCACCAGGAGTCCCTAAATAATACTCCAGCCTTTTTTGAGTTATGGGCTGAAAAGTTATGTGCTCCACTCAAAAAACTAAACTTTTAAACTAAATAGAAATACTGAATATGGAAACTGTTTCAATTAAAAAAATTTAATGAACATTGTGCTGATTAATTAAGCCAAATTGCTGAGATTTGTTTTAAAAAGTTCAATTTCTTTGAAAAATCTTAATTAACGCCCCTTGAAACAAACATATAACTGTTTTTGATGCAGTGCACTTGGCAATGTCTCTGCTGAATAATTCATTTAGATAGTGTATATATTTTCCATTACAAAGTTAATAAGGTATATGGACAATAAAGTTAATTTTAAAATGATAATACACTGCAGTAAAACTCGGAATGTAAATTCCAATTTAATTTGCTTGGATATACAGCTATGGCACGCTATCAGCTTATTATCCCTCATGGTTGCTCTCAGTAAACTTCTGCAAATCATGACAACACTGACACCAATCTGTCTGCATCATTGAGCAATGTTTTACTTCAGTATGAGTGCAAGCTTCATGAGCGTTACAATGCATTTAAATGAGCAAGCATTTTCATTGTTTTCTTCAAATAAGAGAACCCATAAGGAATTCGCATGCATGGTCAAAAGCAGTCAAATGCCAATAATAATGAGTTTCCACAACAACAAAGAATTTGAAAATTAATCATTAATTGAAAGACAGTAAAAAATATTTTTTTAAAAAACACCAGTTTGACGAATTTGGCATTTGTTTTTTCTATTCTTGACTTAAAATTGCTCATCTATAGATTTTGGGCCTCGAATAGTGAGTACAATTTCTAAAAGTGACTTTTGAAATGTTCACAGACATTTAAAATGTTGAGCAAAGGTGAATGTTCCATTCAGAACATACTGTATACCAATCGAACATCTTGGTTTGCTGTTTCAGTATTTGCATTGTAGTAAATCCCTTTGCACTAAACCAAGTGAAGTGAAAAACTACTGTATATATTACTTGGTGTTGTCCTCTGTAAGTTCTTCAAATCCACAAGCAATATGTCATTGCAAATTGGCTTCATACAGTACGTCCAGCAACATATACAGTATGTCTGTGTCTGTGCAACACTAAAACCCAGGTCTGGAACAACATAATTGATTACCTTTCAGCCACTGAGTTGTTGTTACCGTGAAAATAAAATGTGTTGAAGGTACTGAACTACAAAGAAAATCATCACAGCACAAATGGCCTATTTCAGAATAATAAAATATATGAAAACACTTAATAAGGTGAGGTCCTCAAGAATTTTATATTTTGGCTTTCTGAGCTACAGTACCCCTTCTTTTCGAAGCTCCATGCTGTAAAATTTTTTTTTTAAATAAATTTTAAGATGTATCATTTTTGTGTGTAATGCATGATTGAGATGTGAAGAAAACTGTTTTGTGAAGAAAGCTACAGTCAATTTATGTTTTAAAATCTATAAAATAAGATTACTTTGTAAATGTGAACACACGGAATACCAAGGTTGCTGTATGTAAATGCTTCTTAATGCGCTGGGTTATATCTATTTCTTTGAAAATTCCTTTGGGCATTAGCACTGTACCCCTACAGCCCTGTACAAATTAAAGTATGTAAAAAAAGCATTGCAGCACATTCATCATTTTGGCATTTCCATTGTTGGTTTCACAGTTGCTGGGACCTAATGTAGAAGCATTCGTCCATCTAATCTAGTTGCCCAAGAAATGCAAATGCTGCAGAATGTTTTATCTGTGACATAAATCAGATATATCACCAGGGTTTTAGTCACTGTCTGCCAGCTAGAGGAGGTTGTCTGCATTGTTTTGGGTTGCCAATTTACTGCGAAGATAACACATTGTTTTAGAATATTATGTATACACTGTATATACACAACATCTGGAATATTTAACAGCTTACATTCTCTTCTCAAGTCATATGTTTAAAAGGTTTTACTGTATATCGAAAACACCTTTGGAACATCTACAAGCAGAATGTGTGTTAATAGTGTGTAACAACCTCCAATAATAATCTTATTTAGGGTATCTACAATATCTGACCCCGAAATATTATACTCTAAGGCCAAACACAGTTTTGAAACTACAGTACCCTTAAACTAAAGCCAATTAAGAAGTGCACCTCCACTAAATAGCTACTGTTAATAATTTCTTGCATTTATATAGCATTTTTCATGACATAGGTTCTCAAAGCACTTTAAATATTGTGAAGGAGTGGAGCCCCATCATCCACCACTGAAGTGCAGCACCCACCTGGGTGAGGAGCAGAAGCCCCACTACACTGCGAATGAGGCATAGAGTAAGAACTTCATGCACCTATGGAGCTAAGGGGGGAGTGTAGGAAGACAAGATTGTGCAATCCCATGGTGATTTAGCTAGGACACTAGGGCAAATATCCCTGCTCTTTTGGAAAATCCCAAAGGATCTTTATCGCCCAAGTTGTATATGGTGCTGCTAAACAACACAGAAAAACCTTTATCCAGAATGAATGCACTGAAGATACAGTATGACTATCCTAGTAGGATTTAAATTATTCAGTCACATTACTGAAATTCTAAAATTGCACGGTTGTTTCTGTCATATTTTCTCACACAGCGTTACACATTTTGACAAACATTTAAATTAAAATGTCAACAGTGCTAGTTAATTGAGGGAACTTCTAAAGAGTTCAAGAAATATGGACGAGTTAATTAATTGCAGTAGCCCAATATTAATATTGGTTTTACATTAATGTAACACCAATAGTTAAGACCTCCTACTTGCTCTGGTACTCACTAAACCCAAAACATTTAGTCTAGAGATATAGTTCAAAAGTACTGGATATGCAGGCAAAATTATAATCAGATAATGTCAGAAAAACTAGAGATTTTTTTTAATGAATGAGAAATTTCCTATAAACAGGAAATAATATTCATTCCCTAGGGATGACAACCTGCAAGAATAGGATGCTTTGTGAATTGTTATTATTAAATAATTCAAACTTTAAAAATCAGTGACAATTTGTTAATTAAACTTTAAGAAATACCTTAATGAGCAACTAAGAAGGCAGCTGACTGGACTGGAGGTTGGACACTGCACAGAGCCGGGGCCGAGGAGATCAGAGACTTGACAACTGGGCCATGTTGGAAGCCAGGGATAGAAGCAGAGGAGTGGGCGGAAGAAAGCAGAGATGAAATTAATGACCAGGAAGATGAGGAAAACAGAAAGCAGAATGAGAAGGAAGAGTGGCCAAAAGCAGGAAAAACAGGGACAGAATGTAAGGGGGAAAGTTAAGAGAAACTGAAGATCCTAGGAGTGGCAGCAGGGACAACTTCAGAGTTCTTAGATGCCTGGAGTCTGCACACTCCTCACTGCACACTGGGTGATGTCATCGTGGAAGCTGAAAGTCCTGTGGGTGGATCAGAAAATGTGCTTGTTATGGGGTATAGATGAGTACTTCTCTACCCAGAGGGGTAGAGTGAGAAGAAAAAATGGTGTATTCCTTTTTGAAGAGAATTCAGAAATTGCAGAGAGCCCAGATTTTGATGTTGGGGATTGCAGTTATGGGAGACTGGAATGATGCACTGTAGGAGAAGAGGAACAAAACAGCATGCGGATTAGGAAAAACAGGAAATTCTTGCTCGAGTTTGAAAGTTACTCATTGGAACATCAGATCTGGAGATTCTAAGATGATTTTCTATTTTTTTGTTTTGTGTGTTTTGTCTGAGAAGTTATACAAAGACACACAAAGATGTTTTTTTTTACTTCTGCCTTTATGGTTTTCATTTTTGTTTTTTTTTTGTTTTTCATTCAAGTCCAATTGCTTTATTATGCACAAGTTGGATATTTGTTTCCTTCTGTTTTTGCAGTTTTCGAAACATGGTCCATGTATAGACAAATGATAGTGAGGCAAAATGTGAGAGAGGTTGCATATTTTTCTCTTTCGTTCTGTCTTATTTTCTCTTTTCTTCAAAATCAACAGAAAAAGGCAAAGACAAGGACACTGGGGGACATTACATCGATGTGCATTTAAAATTGAGAATAGGAAGCACTACTGTCAAGCAAATTCTGAGCGAGATCCTCGAATCAGCTACTGTGGCTACTTACAGTAGCAGTCCAGTGGCCTAAACAGTCTCCCTCTTATTTGTAGGATTTCTTCCATTTTTATTTGACCAATGTTCAAATTCTGTAGGTGCAAATCTCTCTTCAATTTACTAACAATAACACATATAATGTATACTGTAAATGACCATGTTGTTTTTATTCAGTTACAAATAAACAAGGAGATATAAGCTTAACTGAGCACTGGAAACTTTGAAAAAAAAACATTAAAAAGTGAACAAGCAGAAACATGAATCAGAACTAAACCCCTTGATTTCCTCTTATATTGTACTACTGCAGTGGAATTGCAAGACATTTCAGAAAAAAAATATTGAAAACTACACCCTAGAATACATTAACAGTATTATTAACAGGATACTGTATATACGTCTATATACAGTATATTAGTACAAGCCTACACTGAATACTGATGTTTTTCTTCAAACTAAATGTAAAAAAAAAAAATTCTTGCTAAAGAGCTTTGATGAGGAACAAATGTGTTTTCCAAACAAAGATGGCTCTTTTCTTTTGATTGGTACTCCCAGGAACTTGTTTATGTTTTGAATTTGGTGGGCTTTACTTTCATTGAATCCCTTATAACATTCACTGCGGTGACCTCAATACATTACACACAATAAGAACAGACTGAGCAGGATTGTAAAACTAGCCAGCAAATTTAATGATGCACATCAGCTACAGCTTACAGACATCTATTCCAAACAAATAGTTCAGAAAGCTAACATATTCATAGGCCACCCCTTGCACAGTGAATTTGAGCCCCTTCCATCATCAGTTCAAACAACTTGATTCTTTTGCATTTGAATCTGGGTAATCTGTTGTTCCCACAGCTACAGTATGAACCTGCTTTATTTGGACAGTTCATTGTATATTTTACATTGTTTATATATTTTGCTCATCATATGTGAGTGCCTCTTATTCGTATGGTGTTCAATGTATTGTACTGTATATTGTGTTTATCCTTTACCTCACTGGAGAACGAATTTCCCATTTGGGACAATACAAGTCAGTTTACAGTATAGCAGGGTCAAATTTCACCTCACACACCATGCTTTCACCCCACTGGTCCTCTCCTCACCCTGCATGGTGATCCCAGCCTCCTCGTCCTGCAGCGAGGAGAGCTGGACCTCAGCAACACAGGTGATGTCAAATCTCACATACTGTACCTCATAAGATCAGATATGATCACTTTATCGGCCATATACAATTTCTTGTATTAGGAATTTGTCTTTTCACATACCCCAGCTTGCTCTCCATGAGACACACAGACAGGGAGAGAAGCTGGGGGTCAGAGCGCAGGGTCAGCCATTTATACAGCACCCCTGAAGCAGTTGGGGTTAAGGGCCTTGCTCAGGGGCCCAACGGAATAGGATTCCTCTGCCAGCCAGGGGATTTGAACCGGCACAAGCCACAAGCGCAGATTCTTAGCCACAGAGCCACAGCATTCTCAAACACAGGCAATTCTTGGGTAGTGTTAGTCCTTGTGAAATGGGCGCAATTTCTGTGAATACATTTTGGCATAAATTATTCTTCAGGGTTTTTACAGTTTTGGAGACCCTCCAATTTACTAAAACTAGAAAAAAATATGCACATCCGTTATTTCTGTTTATCTGTGTTTGTTTCAAAGGAAAGTTCATCCCTGACAAGTTCAATGTTGCACTTCTGTACAGGTTTTTATATTTGTATAAGCTGCACAATTACCATTCATGTGCAGTAATTGTTTTAGTGTCACCATATTATAAATAGCTAACATTTTGAAGTTAGTTTCTGCAGGATGTTCCTATTGTTTCTTTTTTCAGAAAGATTTAGTGGTTTGTTTTTGGTATCTTATTATAATCAAACAGCTACAGTACCTGTCTTTGTTTCTTATATCATTTCATGTTATTAGCAGAAGCTATGAAGACATTGTTATTATCTTTTCATTAACGTGTGCTTCTGAAGTTGCACTTACAGTACTTTCTTCCTCTCCCTCTACCTCCAGTACTTTCCTTTATTAAGGAATATTAAAAACAAATATTAAAACACAAGATTCTGGCACGGTGAACATACAGTATTATTACCCATTAACTAGGAGTGCTGACCCAGCAAGCAGCCTGAAACCCTTTTTGAGTCCTGACATTAATTTGTAACTATTCTCTGTGAGCATTTGTAAGGGTTGCAGATAGGCAGCATAAGAAAGGCTTCTGTTTTAAACAGTATACTGTAAATAACCAGTGTCCTCCAAAGGAATTGAGACAGCAAATCCTTCCAGTCAAGCCATGATTTTTTGTGAACATTGTGTAATATGAAATAGACATATTTTCGTTCAGATACTGTAATTCCAAGCATAGTATACACTTGATCATAATAGAACAAGATCCTTTGATTAATTAGCTAACTACCATAGGAGCTAGATCAGCCCAGTGATCTCCCCTTGTTTGTAACTCTTATTCACTGTGTGAAGTCATGACATTGGCAATGTGTTTTCCAAACAAAGAAAACTCTTGTTTTCTTTTGATTGGTACTTCCAAGAACTTTTTTATGTTGTGGAGTTGGTGGGCTGTACTTTAATTGAATCTGTCTTAACATTCACTGCGGTAGCTTGGTTCGGTAACCTTAATACACACAGTAAGAACAGGCTGTCCAAATATTGAATACATTACAGGCAAATCAGGCATTACAAAAAAAAAAATAGGACAAAGAGATGTTTCTAAGTAAATGAGGCTGTGGTGGGTGATAATTAATTGACTGTTTTTAATCATACCATTCATTGGAGTCTCATTGTCACAAATGCCGTTGGGGGTCTAAAAAGCAGTTGTTCTCTAATAGAAGATTTCCGATTTTTGACTAATGAGATCCTTAGGTTGAATTTTAATGTCCCTCTCTATTAGAAAGTAAATAGATGTTTTTGAAGTTATACTGTATATAGGAAAATGAAAAAAACACATACAGTATCCCTTTTGATGTCTAAATTTTTTTAAAAAGTATACAAGTAGTTTGAGAATTCTGATACATTTTTTAAAATACTGTACCTTTACAAATATAGTTGTTTAATTTGCTACTTACCATTTAAAAAATAACTACAATAATTAAAGCCAAAGGTGGTAAACTCGATGAGATTAATAACTTTTTTCTATTTGCATAGAGCAGAAATAAGCAGAGTCTTTGGCGATTTTTAGGAGAGAAGGGCTAAGGACAGCATGAGGGGATGTGGCCATTTACCCGAGAAATGCAAGATGCCTCGACTAAATACTGCTATGAAAATATAGAAATTATTGTTCAAATATATTTTGTGTAATCTCATGGAGAAAGCTATGAATACAAAGGAGGCTGCTCTAAAACAGTGAGATAAACTCTTTTTCGTTTTAGGTCTTGAAGCAAGGAATGACTCACAAACACTGGAAGCTAATTTTGATCAAATAAAAATTCCTACGCACAGTTTAAATAATTAACATAGGATTTCTTTTTCTAAGTGGCTTATACCAGGGTTTGAAAAGGAAGCTTAATCACAGAAAGAGTAGAAAAAAAATAGGTTTGGGCTGTGCATTAATCTCACAAGATACAGTAAGGCAACTTGTATATTAGACGTTTTTGCACGTATGACATTGAAACATGAAAAAACATGTTTAATAAAAGAATGATTGCTGGAAGATTCTGTTTGGAATTTCTTGATTTACAGTAGGTGGAATTTGGGACAAATCTGTCAGTAAGAGGGGTCTTTTTGGGACTGAAACTACTCAATAATACCCCATTAACTTGTGGCTTCCTGTAGGCTCACATCCACATCCAATAGAAAAGTGTTGTGAACTGTCTCTACACTTCAGCTGGGATCAACACCGTCTGGTAGCTACACTACAAGGAAATTCAGAGGGCTCCAATGATAGCTGATGATAAAGATAAAGATAAAGATGATAAAGGGTACACCTGAGCACCTAGAGAAGGACTGACATAAGCAAACTAATGACTACTTTAAGCAAGGGAAGCTAAAAAGTTTTACACTGGCTATACTGAAACTCAGTGATGTGTCAGAGCACAACATTGTTTAAAGCAAAATAGATGCATTATTGTGGACTTTAGCTTTTCAACAACTTGACATTCTGTGTGATGTAGCTTGAGTAGTAATTCTTATTCCACAATCTACACAATCCACATTCAATATTTAAATAATTCCCTTTTGAATTTCAAAAGTGAAGGGTGTTTTCTTAGCATAATAAGTGTGTGTCTCAGTAAAATATATGATACATTACAGTTTGTATTATTAAAACATTTTTTTATTTATAGTATTTAAAAATGTAATGATTCCTGTTTTGCAATGCTGGATTCCTGGGTTCAAATTCTGGGGGTGCTATTTGTGCGGATTTTGTGTGTTCTCCTTGTGTTTGCATGGGTTTCAACACTGTAGGATGTTTTAAGTATAAAAGTTTAAAATCAGTAATTTATTTACAACACAAACAACTGGATGCCTTCTCCCAGCAGTTCCCAGTCCTGGTTTGTAATTGATCCCACTTACCTGCTTGTTTTCAAGCTTGCTGAGCTCTAACTAACACAATTGAATCATTGATTGACTTAATAATAAGATTCATTTGCAGCTTGTAAATATGTTCGAAGGTGCCTTTGAGCTATTGCATTTCATAACATGCAATATCAGCTTTGGAGTAGAAAAAAACAAAACAAATAAATGTTCCAATCAAGCAACTTGTTAGCTCAACTATGGCTTCAGATAAATAATTAACCATCAGGTGTGACTTGCAGAACTAGGATTGGGAACCTCTTCCTGCCTTGTGCATTTCTCTGCAACATAATGCTCACTCCAGTATTTAAATATCACTTTTTGGTATGTACTGTAATTGTGCATAAATAAATACAGTAATACAAAAATGTCTTTGAGCATCCAAAATCCAAAATGCTCAGGCATGTGCAACTGCTCACTTTCTCATAATCATTTAATCAAAGAAGGTTAGCGTCGTGCTGTCCTGGGCAATTAACTTTAACTACAAAATCCATATTTATGTAGAACAAAATAATGTTTAGCATCTAATCAGTTTAACAGACATGCAGCCAAGGAGCACAGTATATAATTTTGATGCAATGACTACATCTAAAATAGACCCTGAAGCTATGAATTGACTTTGAATGTGACCTAATTGAAGCGCAGCGTTGACCTGTCATCATTTTTGGCAGCTGTGTGTGGCATTTCATGAACGGCTGATCAACCTGATTACATTTCTGTGCAGGTTCAATGATTTAAATGGGAAAATGATGTAGCTGAGGGGAAAAGATCAGGAAAAGGTGAAATCCTTATTTCAGAAGACTGAAATAAAAATAGGAACGGAGTTCGACAAGAATAACAATTTTGAAAAGCGTTAACATGAAAGGTGGCATTTGCATAAACTTAATATGTTTGCAGTGTGTTACAGTCATGCAAATTATAGAACAAGAATCTACATATTCTACTTGGATTCTATAATACGGTTAAAGTATCAGATAATCCTGTGAATCACCTAATCAGGATGATGTATGAAAGTGATAGAAAAAAGATATACTGTACTGTATGGATGGATGGATGTTTTCAAGAGCAGTCATTCCAGTGTGGTTGTGCACAGAACACAGTGTTGCGGAACACAAAATGCACTGATCGAGACGAAATTTCTATCAAGCATCCGCTGTTAGCAAAACGAGGAGGCCACAAACTAGTTTTGTTTAGTGTTACATATAAGTAGGTCCTCATGTACATGGTATTAGAGAGGATCCCAAGGTGATTAACCTTTGTATTAATTCAGTGGTCTATTATCAGGTTCTCCTGGACTGAAGTCCAACAGTGAAGATTAAGATTATACTAGTCAGTTACAAAAGTCACAGAACTCTCCATCTGCCCTGAGCTTTGGTTACATTTTATTTGAACCATGCTTAAAATCCTGATGGACCCGCCTTCACATAAACATCATCACAGGGGAAAAAATATTACAGAAGAGGAGGTGAGGAATCTGTTTCAGTCTTACCTGAGACTGGGAAAGGGATGCTTATTTGTCAGTGCTGCATTCATCACCTTACACGTGTTGCATCTCATAATTATTTGCGTTTCTTTTCATTATTCATCTCCTGAATAATAAAAACAGTTTTCTTCGTCATGTTTTACCCCTCCGAAACCTTGCCTTTAGCCAAATGATTCGGACAAGCCTGACATTTTTAAGATCAGCCATTGTTTACTGGCTGAAGGTAAATTGTTACTAAAGGTAACAATGTGTGTCTTTTCCATGTTTGCAGGAGCAAGCTTGGGTATGACGCTAGTTCCTCGAGCACAGACCTTTCCCAGCCATCTGCTGGAACAAGGTGCCGATGAAGAACTTGCCCGGATCCGACACCAAGAACAAGCACTGTCTCCCTCTAGTGGCTATGGATCGAGTTACAGCTCTGGACCAGTGCAATGACATGCAATGAATAAGGCACACAGTTTTCTTCAGGCTGACATGGGACATTACACTAGTTCGTAGAGGTGGTACAGATCAAACATAGTTTTAATCTAGTAGCCTGTATAAAAGAGACAATTGCAAACACTTTGAAGGCTAGAAATGTGAATTAAAGAATACTTTTATGGTACTTCAAGGTAAGAGTTCTAGGGTTTCAGTAGCCATTAATTAGAATGAGAATTAGGACTGGCTTTATGAAAAAGTCTTTACTCTTCATACTGAAGACAAGCCAAGCTCTTTGATGACTAGAGCATTATTAGAATGGTCTGATTTCATCTATTACAAGTCCCCATCCCTTTTTTAACACATACTATAAAAGTGGAATATGGTTAACTGATAACATCTAATTGATTGGTAATATAATTACAAAGGAATGCTGCTAATGACAATTGGATTTTTATTTACCTGTCTCTTATTTTTAATTAGCAAAGACCTATTAATATGTACATACTCTCGTTTTTTTTAATTGAACCATTTAACATCTTAAGCCTATGAAAGTAATGCTTTTATACTTTGAGTAAAATGAAAATGTACTGTTTCTGAAATGGCTGTACTATCCCAATCAAAAAACAGTGTGGGCATTCATACATTTTAATGAGTCATTCAGATAAAACATTTGGACCAAAAATCAGACCCAAACACAGCATCTTCAGGTTAACAATAACACAGAAAGTAACTCTTTGGGACATAATGTATGGAAGAAGATGGATGAGATATACTGTATATTGTAAGATGAAGCAGGTACAGCAACCCTTTAAAAATAAACAAAAGGCAAAGGTTTATATGTTAAGCTTTTTCAATTAGGTTCTTTTGTCAAATTGAAGGGCACCTGCCAGCATATGTGCACAGTATAGTAATGATATACAGTGAATAGGAGATTTATGAAACAGATAGTCTGTTAATGTGTCAGAAATGGTATAGAGAATCTTCCAGGAATGTTTTTTAAATGTGTAGAATCATTGAAGACTGTGGTCCTAAAAGTAATATCATTCTATCAAGGTTGGAACTGTGAATATAGATTTTAAATTATGATATAAGGGTGAATCCATTTATGACACTGAAATTTGTCACAACTAAAAATATTGATAACCTCTGTAGGTCATGTTAAGTAATGAGATACTCCGTTGCACATAAGATGTTTCCAAAGATGTTGTATATCATAATGCAACAATATGTTTTGGACTCTTTGTCCTGTGTACTTGTGTCCTAAAAATCAGAAGTATAATTTCAATTTCAAAACAGAAATTATTCAGATTTCAAAAGCCTTCTCTTCTAAATTAGATACCATGTTACCATAAACCTCAGACAGATGACAAGGATTCTACTAGTTTGTTTTTTTTGCACAAAACTACAAATTTGTGTACTTATGTACAGTACATCTAACTATAGACATAATAAAATGAACTGGCCATATCCACATATTTTTTCATTCATTATGCTTTCAGAAAGTGCCTGATTTGTTTTTACAGAGAAACAGATTATCCATGAGGAAGTCACTGTTGCAGCATAAATCCCACTCAAATAGAAAATACTGTATTTTCTTGCCATAAACGTACAGATGCACATTTGAAAATGACATACATTACTGGCCTAATCAGCAGTTAAATAGCCAGCTTTGATTGTATCATTGTAGTAACAACTGGTGTGTAAAAAAAAAATGGTGTGAGTGTATATACAGTACAGTATATTGTTGCCTAATAGCTAATTGGTTGGAAAAGTTACAGCATGACAGCATACATACAGCAGTATGTTGCAGGCTTCTAAATGAGGCTTCATAACCTAATAAGTGAGTGCATTTGCTGCAAGGATGTTTTATGTGTTTTTTAATTTATTGTGAAATAGGCTTTCTGTGGTTGAAGTATCCATGCTATGAGTAAAAAGCAAAGTAGATACTTTATGAAATGCTTAGACACTTCACAAAAACTTGCTTGGCCACAGAAGGCAGAAGCTGACCTACCACAGAAATGATCTCTCCTGACAAGATGGATGGATCTATGAAAAAAAAAAGTAAATTTTTACACACTGACATAATTCCAGCATATAAATGCATCCTGAAAAGCAAAAATAAAAAAGTAAATGTGCCATATTCCACTCCACAGAAAACTGTTGTACTTTTTCTTCCTTTTAAAATGGAATTAACCTCTCTTTGTTCCTCACTCCTTGGCTGCAGCCCACTTGACCCTCACACTATACAGTATCTGCACAGAGTATATGGCCTTTTCAACTGCAAAGAAACACGTCAGGGCTATTAAAGAGTACTGATTCAGTGAAACAAATCACTCCCTTATGTATCCAGCTGGGACCTGCTAATTTCTACATACTGTACTCATTCAAGGGACTTAATGCCGGCTGGAGGAAAACTGGCTGTATATTTAATTTAATAGCAGCAGGGATATAGGGTTAAAAAACGTCAGGATAAAAATATATTTAAATTTTATTATTTACTAGACATACTGTGTACTGGAATTATAAGTCGCATTCACGTTTATATTTTTTTATTATTACATCTTAGTTATTAGAAACAACTTAAAATTAAATCTTGCATACCGAACTGAGCAAAATGAGAATTTTAGGTCATTCTACAGACTTCAAGGACAATTAAATAAGAACATGAAGTAGCATGTGACATTACATAGGAAAATTCTTTTCAGACCATTGAAAAGGAACATTTCTATTAGCAAAGGCTTTTTTAAATATATTCATAGGGAAATTATGCTTCTTTTTTAATGTCCTGAAAAGGGGCTGATAAGACTTCTTGTTTATCCATTGCTCATACATTTCCAAGATGACTCATTCAAGGAACTAACCAAGAAATGAAGACAAATAAACTAGGGCAATGACTAATTCCTCCTGCCTTGAGGGCATCAGTAACACAGGGTGATTCAGAAGCGATGAGTGAGGGGGCTGATACAGTGTGTATCAGTGTGAAGCTAGGTAGGTGGAAATGGTGAGAAGCAAGATAGAATATTTTTTAGTGCCACCATACAGCAGAGAACCTAAGAAACATTAAACACAAAAAATGTCACAAACGAGAAGAGGCCATTCATCCCATATACTGCAGCTCACTTCGGTAGTTAGTACAGTACATTCCTGACATTAGCATTAGCTATCTTTATTGGAAACAAGACAATCCACACCTGTTTTGGAAGATGTTGAGGAAATACGGAAAGCATAGCTTCATCTATGTGGCACATTCTTAATAATTACACTGTTGTGCTAAAGGTCTTAGGAATTTTGCGTTATTCCGCTTTTAACAGAATGTTTTTCCTTCTTCAAGGAAAACAAATCGGTGATGCTGTTTTACTGAATGTTTTGTCCTGGTCTTGTGTTGCAATTACAGTATGTCAGTGCACAACTACAGAAATAGACAGCCATCATCTTCAAAGCCCTAGACAGTGCAGAGCGCAGTAGGAAGGCCCTCAGTAGGTCTTATGATGCAGTGGACATACACTGCTGTTTAGAGAGCTGCGGAGTGTCATGATGGGACAGTGAGCCACTGTGATCGGATCCCAGCAGAGGCAGAGCTGCGCTTGTCACAGAAGCTGAGAGTTCAACCTTACAGATTGGTATTTTGTAACACACAAATTGTCCTTTTAGCCCTCTGGTTGTGTAATGCATGCGGCTCTGCCCTGCACATGCCAGGATCTGATCCCAGTCACTCCTGGGCTCTGAGCAGCCACAGCGCACTCCCTAGACATGGTGAACTCCGCTACGCCAGAAGACCGGGTCCCCTGGTGAAGAATTCTACAGGACACCATTGACAAGCGCCTCCGGGCCTTTCCCTGCCTGGACTCAACCACGGTTATCAGCAGACCCAGTGACACACAGTTCCACTCTCCAGACAGCAGTAAATTCTGTATGCTGATTAAATTGCAGAAAAGACATCACCCTCTTCTAGACACTCCTTTTCTGGGCTTTACAGGTAATGGGGACTCCCCTCCACCACCACCAATGTGCAGCCCCACCTGGATGATGGAACAGCAACCATAGCGTGCCAGTGCACTCCCCACACACCAGCTATCAGTGGGGAGCAGAACAGAGTGATGAAGCCAGTTCATACAGTGCCTTGCGAAAGTATTCAGCCCCCTTGAACTTTTCAACCTTTTGCCACATTTCAGGCTTCAAACATAAAGATATAAATTTTTTATTTTATGTGAAGAATCACCAACAAGTGGGACACAATTGTGAAGTGGAACGAAATCTATTGGATTTTTGAAACTTTTTTAACTAATAAAAAAATGAAAAGTGGGGCGTGCAAAATTATTCGGCCCCCTTGCGTTAATACTTTGTAGAGCCACCTTTTGCTGCGATTACAGCTGCAAGTCGCTTGGGGTATGTCTCTATCAGTTTTGCACATCGAGAGACTGAAATTCTTGCCCATTCTTCCTTGCAAAACAGCTCGAGCTCAGTGAGGTTGGATGGAGAGCGTTTGTGAACAGCAGTTTTCAGCTCTTTCCACAGATTCTCGATTGGATTCAGGTCTGGACTTTGACTTGGCCATTCAAACACCTGGATACGTTTATTTGTGAACCATTCCTTTGTAGATTTTGGTGTATGTTTGGGATCATTGTCTTGTTGGAAGATAAATCTCCGTCCCAGTTTCAGGTCTTTTGCAGACTCCAACAGGTTTTCATCCAGAATGGTCCTGTATTTGGCTGCATCCATCTTCCCCTCAATTTTAACCATCTTCCCTGTCCTGCTGAAGAAAAGCAGGCCCAAACCATGATGCTGCCACCACCATGTTTGACAGTGGGGATGGTGTGTTGAGGGTGATGAGCTGTGTTGCTTTTACGCCAAACATATCGTTTTGCATTGTGGCCAAAAAGTTCGATTTTGGTTTCATCTGACCAGAGCACCTTCTTCCACATGCTTGGGGTGTCTCCCAGGTGGCTTGTGGCAAACTTTAGACGAGACTTTTTATGGATATCTTTGAGAAATGGCTTTCTTCTTGCCACTCTTCCATAAAGGCCAGATTTGTGCAGTGTAAGACTGATTGTTGTCCTATGGACAGACTCTCCCACCTCAGCTGTAGTTCTCTGCAGTTCATCCAGAGTGATCATGGGCCTCTTGGCTGCATCTCTGATCAGTCTTCTCCTTGTCTGAGCTGAAAGTTTAGAGGGACGGCCAGGTCTTGGTAGATTTGCAGTGGTCTGATACTCCTTCCATTTCAAGATGATCGCTTGCACAGTGCTCCTTGGGATGTTTGAAGCTTGGGAAATCTTTTTGTATCCAAATCCGGCTTTAAACTTCTCCACAACAGTATTACGGACCTGCCTGGTGTGTTCCTTGGTCTTCATGATGCTCTCTGCGCTTTCAACAGAACCTTGAGACTATCACAGAGCAGGTGCATTTATACAGAGACTTGATTACACACAGGTGGATTCTATTTATCACCATCAGTCATTTAGGACAACATTGGATCATTCAGAGATCCTCGCTGAACTTCTGGAGTGAGTTTGCTGCACTGAAAGTAAAGGGGCCGAATAATTTTGCACGCCCCACTTTTCATTTTTTTATTAGTTAAAAAAGTTTCAAAAATCCAATAGATTTCGTTCCACTTCACAATTGTGTCCCACTTGTTGGTGATTCTTCACATAAAATAAAAAATTTATATCTTTATGTTTGAAGCCTGAAATCTGGCAAAAGGTTGAAAAGTTCAAGGGGGCCGAATACTTTCGCAAGGCACTGTAGATGGGGATTATTAGGAGGCCATGATTGGTAAAGGCCAAGGGGAAATCTTGACCAGGATGATGGGGTTATAACCCTCTCCTTTAAAGAAACATGCTGGGATTTTTAATGACCACAGAGAATCAAGACCTCCATTTTACGTCTCTTCCAAAGGATGTCGCCTTTTGCATTATACTGTCTTTGTCACTATAATGGGGCATTAAGAACCACACAGACCACATGGTGAGCGCCCCCTAGTGTTTCTACAAATATTTCTTCCAGGAGATCACCCATCTAGTTACTTACCAGGTTCGCATAGCTTCAGTGGGTTGCCAGTTGTGAGTTGCTATGATATGGAAGCTGGCATATATATTTATTGTATGTTTTACAATATTAGATAGTTATAGATTTTAAATTTACTAATCCCAAATAAAGCACTGTATCTTCTTTAGACAAAGGTATTTAAAAGAGCATGCATTTTGGGCCAGTGTAGGGCTAATGTGTTGACTGCGCTTATACTTCTGTTTGCACTTTAAATGACAAAATTAAGAGGTTTACCCTTTAGAACAGGTTTGCTTACAACTTTTCATCTGATTCAGTTTTGGATACAATTACTGAAGGGTGCAATATGCAACACAAGCTGCCAAACGTCTCTGAAAACAAATTGCAGGTAGGAGCAAATTATCACAAATAACCTGAGACCCAAAATGCAGCACCGAGCGTAAAAAAAATGTCTGTGCTAGCTGAGGTTTCAACAGAGCACTTCTGTAATCTGTCTCTGAAGCCCCATCGTCTGAATCTAAACTATGAATCTAAATAATCAAAATTGAAAAAAAAACTCTTGGAAATGGCCTTCAATAATGTGTCTTCTTTAGGCAAATTTTTATTCAACAGAAAAATGGTATTGAAATGAGTGGGTATGTCAGGCCAGTGTAGGGTTCGTGTTACCAGAACTATTCAATGTTGACTTCAGTTATACATCTGCTTGCACGTTAAGTGAAAAACATTAAGAGAGTTTACCAAGTAGAACAGTTTTTCTTACAACTTTTGAACTGACTGAGTTTTGGAGCAAAACTAGTGAAGATGGCAATATACAGTACAACCTACAGTAGGTAGCCAAAAGTCTCCGGAAAACAAATTGCAGAAAGGAGCAAAATATCACTCATCCTGAAGTTCCCTCGGGACCCAAAAAACAGCACTGAGCGTAAAAAACGTGCTGTGGGAATG
Organism: Lepisosteus platostomus; assembly: GCF_059453375.1. Lineage (NCBI taxonomy): Eukaryota > Metazoa > Chordata > Actinopteri > Semionotiformes > Lepisosteidae > Lepisosteus > Lepisosteus platostomus. Next base: position 6,490,627 of record NC_142618.1, on the reverse strand, counting down.
CTAACCCTAACCCTAGCTGGGATTTCAACAGGGCAGTCCTGCATTCTGTCTCTGAAACCCCTCCAGTCATCAGATTTCAAAAGGTTCCTCACACCAAGAAGTATGAGTCTAAACCATCAAAATCAATGAGAACAGCTCTTGGAAATTGATTTCAAGAACGTCTTCAAGAATAAGTCTCCCTAGGAAAAAATTTCCATCAGCTGGAGAATGCTGCAAAAATCATATTGAAATGAGTGGGTATTTTAGGCCAGTGTTGGGTTTGAGATAGAAGAAACATTCAATGTTGACTCCAGTTACACATCTGGCTGCACGTTAAATGACAAATTTAAAAGAATTTACCCAGCAAAATAGGCTTTTTTACAACTTTTGATCCGACTCAATTTTGGATTAAATTACTGAACACTGTAATATACAACACAGGGAATGCTAACCCTAACACTACCCTAGGTGGGGTTTCAAAAGGTCAGTTCTGAAATATGTCTATGAAGCCCTCCAGGAATCAGATTTGAAACTGTTCCTCATACCAAAAAGTGGGCATTTCAGGATAGTGTAGGGTGTGCATTACCAGAACCATTCAATTCCAGTAATACATCTGGTTGTGACTTAAATGACAAATTTAAGAGCTTTTGGAAACTCTAAACCTAACCCTTGCTGGGGTTTCAATAGGGCAACCCTGCATTCTGTCTCTGAAGCCCTCCAGTCATCTAATTTGAAAAGATTTCTCAAACCTAAAAATACCTGCTTAAAATAATCAAAACGATTGCAGGCTTCCCAAGTCACCAGGAAGATCCGGGAGTCTCCTGGAAATCAGCATCTCCTCCCTGACTCCCGCAAATGATCCATAATCTCCTGGAAATCGCCCCCAGCTCCCAAATGTTTTAAAGTTGGTATGTCGGCGATTGAGAAAAACTCTTGGAATTTGATCGTCTTCAAGAATGCATCTTCCTTAGGCAAATTTACAATCATCTGAAAAAATCTATAAAAATGGAATTGAAATGAGTGGGTACTTCAGGCCAGTGAAGGCTTTGCGTTGTTGACTCCAGTAATTCTTCTGGTTGTACGTTAAATGACAAAATTAAAGTTTTCTTACAAATTTTGATCTGACTCAGTTTTGGAATACAGTTACTAAAAGCTGCCATATACTGACCAGTATTCGATTCTATAATGTTTGATTGCAACTTTTGATCCGACCAACTCAGTTACGGGATACAATTACCGACTGGTGTAATGTCCCCTTAAAGGCACAGAACAGTTTCCGATAAAAAGAACATTCACAGAAGAGCACAAAATAACTCGTCCAAAAACTGAATTGGGCCCCAAACTCCAGCGCTGAGCATAACAATTGTCTAAATAGTGTGTGAATACTAACCCTAACCCTACCTGGGGCGTCAACTGAGCATTTCTGCAATCAATATCAGAACCTCTGTGGGCATCAGATTTTGACATGTTCCCCAAACCATAAAGTATGAGTGTGAAAAAATCAAAGGCATTGATAAATGCTATTGCAAATAGATTAGATTCTATAATGATTGCTTGCAACATTTGATCCGAATGACTCAGTTTTGGGATACTTACCGAGTACCCTAACAAGCCATCTAGGCACCAAAAAGTTTCTGACATTAAGAATTTCAGATAGGAGCAACAATTCACTCATCCTGAAACTGATATGGACCCAAAATCCAGCAGTTTTTGAATACAGTTACTGAATGCTGCAATATACAACTCAGGCAGCCAAAAGTCTCTGAAAAAAAAGTTGTAGGTAGGAGCAAAATATCACTTGTCCTAAAGTTCCCTTGGGACCCAAAATCCAACAGTTAGCGTAAAAAGTGTCTAAGCAGTTTGGAGAGGGGAGGAGTGAGATGCGGGAGATGGGGACAGAAAGAGAGGCCAATCAAGAGGTGTGAGGTCAGAAGTCAAAATGGGTGCAGGTGTGAAATGAAACTTCCAATGAATGGAGAAAATTTAAAAGAACAGTAGTCTGTCGTTAAGAGTCTGCTCCCGCCTCTCACTCCTCCCCCCTCCCAACCTTTGTTCTCCCGCTACTTTACCTTTGCCTACTGCCCTGTCTCTCTCACACCTGAAGAAGGCTCCACGGCCGAAACGTTGTGTTCTCTTTCTTCTTTTTTTCAGCATGGAATAAACCTATTACTTGTTCCTTTGCTGTTACTGCTAGGTTTGCTTTAGCACTGCCCTCTGCCTCTGCCTCTGCCTCTGCCTCTGCCTCTGCCTCAGGCCTGACCGTGTGGTTATGTATGTCTCATTTAGGTATTTAAAAAAAAAATCTTTAAAGTGGAAGAACTAAGTCAAATTTCAACTTTCAACTTCTAAGATGGAATAAGTACCAGACAGACTAGTCCTTTAGGACCAAGACTGAAGAGCTGTGGCCTCAAGTACAGTATTTTCTTGCTGTTCATGCAGTTCTGATCTCTTGGCTTGTAATGTAGCTATCCAACCACACAGTGTCAGGCTAGCCTCCATAGTCACAAGGTATTTCGCAAGCAGTCCACAATTTGTCTTATTGTATTTGCTTTATTAACTGAGCTGTTAATTAGAAACGACATTATAAACACAGTACCTACAATTACTACTAACATTTATTTTGTTACGTCTCTGTACATACAAGCATTTTAGAAGTTATTTTAGGAAATTCATGAGTAAATTATAAATTATTTTCATGTAATAAATATACATTTAATGAATCAATCCATTAATAGTTCAGATTAAATTGGATCTCATTGCACAAAAAAATGCATATCTTTGTAACTTCAGATAACCATGAGTGCTCTGTCTTTCAAATCCCAAGATCATCTAGGAGTTACAGCTGAAACTGAGCAGTTAAACAGTAGAAAGGTCAAGGACAGATGAATTATTTGTAAATCAGAGGCACCGAAATTCAACTACAAACTTCAAAAGAAATACAAAATACAAGTACCATCATACAAAATGATGTTGGTGATTTCACATATGGTTTGTCCACTACCAAACTAATTTGTACTACACTTTATAAAGTTAAACTGTGTATAAAAAATAATTCTAATAACAATACTAAAATGTAACCATCAAATAAATCTGTATGAACATCTTGGTACGAGAAGTATAATTAGCAAATTTTCAATTTGTTAAAAATATATCAGAATTGTAATAATAAAAAAATGTCCGTACCTTGTTAGTGGCAAGTTTACTTAAAGAATTCACCAAATTCAGATAATCACTTTGTTTTAAACAGATATATTAATTATTAACCTTTAATAAAAAAAGTTTTCTCCATACAGTTTGAGTAAAATCGAAGTATTATTTGTCAAAATTATTAGACAAACAAATCTTCCACAATTCTCAGTTAATATTGCTTAAAGTTAAGGAAATTATTTTCGGAATATGAAAATATGGAAAATGGTGTAAATATTGAATTAAAAAATTCGTAGGAGACTAATTTCCACTTTATTGTTTGGTAACTGGTCAGTATTGTTTAAAATAAAAAGCTTATTAGGCACAGTTGAGTTTTCTTTGCAAAAAATACTTAACAGTTCATGCCTGTTTGAATTGGCGATGCATCAATTTTACTTTGAACAGTGGGATCAAAATCCTTGCATACAGTAGCACTTTTTTAATCCACAGATACAGTAGACGTAGCACAATGCTTTCTTATGAAAGAAACTGCTACTATTCTTCCAAGTGCTCAGAGCAGAAAATTATCTGTTGAGAATTCCTAGTGTCTTTCCCTTCTCCAAGTGAACCACATCCTTTGGAATTCCGATCGATCATTTCCAGCTTGATGACAGCCTTATGTCTTCTTCTTCGTTCGACGAGGAGGATTTGGAATATTTACATAGATCTCATCAGTGTCTTGATGTTTGGCTTTCTTTTTCATCCGGTCATAGACTGATGCTTGTTCATAGTTGTTCAGCTGCTACAAGACATAAATGGACAAGGGTGAAGTAAGTTAAGATTTAACCACGATTAATCATACAGTAAAAATATCGTAACCAAATCTTAATTCGGTGAGAACTGGAATCAAGGAAGATGAACTCTTTACGTTTTTTTGCTTGCGGCTTCACGAAACAAGGTTTCGTTTTTAAACCTGAAACTAAAATTGCTTGTTTCCACCTTGAGGCACCTTGTTAGCATATTGTATTCAATTTCTGTACATTTTTAAATATAGGTACACCAAAACATGAAGTGGGGGAAATAAAAAAAACACAGCTTTAATTTTGCGCCTTTTTTGTATGTGTGAATTGAGAGAAAAATAATATTTACCCGTTTTTTCACAACTTGAAATTTGTCTCTTGTCTTCATTCTCTTCTTTTTACGCCTAAAAAAAACAAAGTAGAACAAAACTAATTATTCAAAAAGAGTATAAACTCAGGAATGGCTGCATTGATGTTTCAGTTGTGAACGATTGCCTTCTATGGCACAATAATATTTTAGAAAATCCCCTGCAAAGTGAATCTAATTTTTTACATTTCATCTGTTGCATCTCAAGGGTACCACTTGTTTTTTTTTTCCATTTTGCTTCTGTCTGCTTTGGGTCTAATGGAAAAAAATCTTAGACTGAAAAAAGTTTACATCGGGAGGGAGAAATGCATTCATTTAAAATTTTTTTAACATTTTATTTAATATCTGAACATTTTCTAATGCATGCAGGAAAGAAAATTCCTTGTTAATTCCCTTCCTTTATAGGAGGAGTATGTATCTATCATAAGGTGACTGGAAGTACACTATAACACTACTTCTTTTGCCCTAAACATTTATAAAGAAGTCCAATGATGTATCATCAGACTTAACAAATTCAAAACCTTCTCTTTCTTGGTTCTAGTACAACACTTTGCGTAAGGCAAAGCTCAGGCAAAAGATATGTTCTGTTGCTAGAAGTATGTTCTTAGGTTTTAGGGCACAGTGTGAGTACCAAATAAAACCGTTTTTTAATTTAATCATCATCATAATAATAATATACCTGTTTTGATACACCAAGGTTGTAGCCACCACAATCACTAAAACGATAAATCCTGCTGCTCCCGCTCCAGCATAGAAAATTAGGTTCATGTCTGTATGGACGCAACAAAAAACATGATTACATTAAGAATACAATTACTGGGAAGTGTTACAGTTTTTTGCAATTCTTGTACAAATAGAACAACACATCTGTTACTATTAAGATGTTTATGGTGCAGCATAATGCTCTGTATCTTAATTTCACTGAGTAGAATTGCTTTTGCCAGAACAACACATCAGAATTAAAATCAATTCCTTTCTCACCATATCATTTAAAATGTGTGGAATTATGAGGTTGTTTAGGACAGTTCATCCCGTTTGGCCTTGATGAACCTATTCCCAGTCTACGCAATTAATCATTTTATGCTTTGTGTTAATTACATTTCCTTTCTAACATCTTTCTAAAATAATTGACCTGCGTTAACTGTGCATGTGTCTGAGGGATGTGAAGCTGTATTAATATACCTGCACAGGGTAGTGTATGTCACATTAATGACATAACCAATATGGATCAACGGTGACACAGCTGTACTGCAGATGTTTTTGCAGAACAGTTTTTATAGCTCGGCACCGTGTGCGGTTCACCTCAGCGACATAACCACCTGAAAGTGCTACTGCATCCAGCAAATGAGGTAACAAAACTGAGTTTCTAGAATGAAACCCGGGTTTCAGCGTCAAAAAGCTTTGATGAGAAGGCTTTGTTCCAAAGGGTGGTGGGAGTGTGGATCCAGCCACCCAGCCATGTTGTTGAACTGATATCCTGGCCTCTTTCAAAGAACATCTGGATAAGATCCTTAACTACTAAGGACCTTCTCTCGTTCCTGATATGTCCTTCAGTGAGCTTGCAGCCTTGTTAGGCTGGAGTTTATCACAATTTCCACAGTATTAAGTGGACTAAGAGCACATGATTTCCTCCTCGATATAATGTGGATTGTTCACAGTACTGCCCACAGAAATGACTGGAACCCACTTGTATAGCTAGGTGGACTGGACTTATTGGCATCTAATACTGTATATTACTCAAGGCAACAAGAGGAGTGTCGGCAAAAACCACATCATCACAGACTTCCAGAGACCTAACTCCTCCCTGAAGCTATTGCCTTCACACAGACTGCTGAGGGATTCTGTGCCAATCCTGAAACTGTTTCTGTGTTTCGAAATGAACACTGGGAATGCTCTGGTACTGTGAAATTACTTACAGTAGCGGTCCCTAATACTGGTCCTACACGGCCAGGTGTCTGCAGGCTTGCCAGGTTTGTTTTTAATGAAGCAGCGCTTGAGGAGCTGGGAGAAGCTGTTAAACCGGCCCAATTAAGCCTCCTGGACCAGAACTGGGGAGCCCTGGTGTACAGTACACTTTCATCACATTTTACACTAAACGCGAGAACTGAAAACCCCTGCCGTCTACTCAAAATCAAAATGAGGAAATACCAAATGTCTTGCTTGGCAAGCCTGCTAACCTACATTAATTAATTACACGCAACCGTGGCCAAAATGTCTGACAGCGCGTTAGTTATTACATGAATAATAACTATGGCACAGGCTGTCGCCGTATAAATAAACATAACATACAGTGTAATAAGTGTTAGTAGAGTAAAATAAAGTATAATGAAGTAAAGTAAACAGCATGATCAAAGCTGAACAGCAAAACATTTCACCCAATTGTTTCAACCAATGTGATACACAATGCTATATATGGCCAAGATAAAAAAAGTGGAACTGTTAAGTATACATTTATTTTATGAGGAATTTTAGGACCTTTTTCGTACCCCATTTAAGCAGACTCAGGGATAACGTAGTGGTTTGATTTCCTGAGTTAGTTCTCAAGCGGCACCGGTAAATTCCTCCGTCTTTGTCTGTTATATTCATGATGAGCAGGCTGGCCTGTATGCTGCTGCAGTTCAGCAGAATCCTTTGCTTGTAATCGGAACCAGTGAAGTTTCCATCTGAAAAGTTGCAGAGGGCTATGGTGTCTTTAGAATTCTCTCCAAGCTTCTCAAACGTCACCTGGTGTACTGTGCCATTTTGGACATAGTGGCACCTTAGTGTGAAATTGTGACCCTTTTCAACAACAACCTCTGATCTATTTTCGCTGTCATCGATGTTCACTGTTAAAAAAAAAAAGAAGTGTTATTTTACCAAATAAAGAAAACAATTCTAAATTTTAACCAAGCTGTTAACACTGTGTTCTTATTATTTCTAGAATAATGTACTAAATGCGTTAGCACACTAAGCACTCTGACCTGCGCCCACTTCCCAAAGCAGGGCGGCTCCATGAATTCTGTTCCGTCGTTTCTCTTTTGTGGAATTGATCATCCAGCCCAATATCAGATCTTGCAAGTCAATCAGCAAGTTCAATATCCGTCTTAAATCTCATTTTCTTACTCTAGCTTTTCCGCTTCATTGACGAACTTTGTGTTTATCTGTTTCATGACCACAAAGTGCCATTTTGAGATCCCCATCAGGTGCTACATAAACAATATAGTATTTGTCACCTGAAGAAGGCTCAACGGCCGAAACGTTGTGTTCTCTTTCTTCTTTTTTTCAGCATGGAATAAACCTATTACTTGTTCCTTTGCAGCCTACGCATGCTGACGCAGCTACCCACCTGAATATAGTATTTGTATTATTCTTACACCCCAAATTCATAAATTCAAAATTTTGTCTGTAAAATATACTCCAGAAATGTTCTTGTTGAATTACTGCCGCTTGTTTCCATTTTTTTAGAATACCACACAAAAAGCATTTCCTCGTGTATTTTCTGACTGAACCAAACAAGAGGCACTCCTCCATAAAGTTAATCAATGCATTGATGATGAAGGTAAATACTTTACCTGTCTTTTCCACACGAATGTCTTTAGTCCACGAGCCCTTTGGAAATGAGTGTATGGAACACTGATAAAGTCCCAGATCTTCCTCTGTGGTCTGTGTGATTAAAATACTTCCATCCAATGGTAATGATTTCAGAAGCTTGACTCTTCCTTTATATTTTCCAAATTCATAAAGGCCGTATGTTGTGTGGTAAACCGCTACTTTCTCCTTTTGTGAGTCTGTTCTCTTTTCCCAGGAGATCTGGCTGAGATTACCACTCCAAGGACAGGTACACGTCAGCGTCGTGTTCGTCTCCAGCTTCACAACTGAATCAGCAGTTTTTGGCAGAGTGGCATCTGAAATAAAATAGAGGGTTTTTTTTTTTACATAAGGAAGAAATGTGAAAAGCCACTGTATAAAAGGTGCAAAATGGATTCTAAACCAAAGTCAATACAGGCTGGGTGGGTGGTTGTGCTTCGATGAAAAGTGATGTTTGTTGTTGTGCACAGTCCTCTCTTTCACTGAGCTTAGACTTACGAATCAGCAAGTAAAGGGAAAACTACATGAATTATTGATTCATATTAATTATTTTTCTCTGGCTGAGTATAGACTCGAACACTGTTGTTTTCACCATTATTGAGTCTGGACTCTAGGCTCCTTCGCTTTCTGAGATCACATCACAGAAGATCCTGGGATCACACTGCCCTTATGTATACTGTATGTGCTCTACTCACAACACATGAAACATTTAATCCAGTTTACCACAGTGAATTTAGCATCAGGATTTTGCACTATGGCCTCACTACACTATGCTTTCTACACTGGACCACAGGAATAACTATATCTTTTATAGAGTTAAATGGAAATAAATAAGGGTAGGATTAATGGACCATTCTTACTGTTGAAAGTCTGAAAGCACGAGTTGTACATACAATGGGACTAGAATCTTTAATTATTTTTATATTTACAGGGGGAGCTTTACAAAAACACTCCAGCTTCCAGTTTTGTTATTTCATTCACATCTGATGCCATACACTGAAAATAATAATTTAACTAGAGCAGCTCCTATACTACCATCAATTCAGAATAGGCCACAATTCAAGACATAATATATATATATAATCATGTTAGCGGATACGATACATTTGCAAGACTACTTGTGAAACAGTATATATCCATGGACAGGTCTTGAAAATACTTAATGCGAATTAATTTTGGAACTATCAACTATGCTTCAAATATTTGGTCTATATGCCTATTGTATGTACTGTATACTGTATATGTTCAGCTCAAATCCATTAACAGTTGGGTGAAATAAAGCTTGTACTGTAGATGTTAATTTTCTGATTACACTGGGTGAATAGTATTTAAAGTAAACATTTCAATGGTTTGAAATGTAATACTAAATTGCCAATACCTTAGGGTAGTATTGAGTGTACAGTATGTAAAAGTAAACCCCTAGATTTATAGTTACAATGGCCAGAGATTGCACTCAACTTCAACCAGTACTCCACAAAGTTCAATCATTTACCATCTAATTCCAACAGAAAAAGAAAACTGATTATTCTTCCCTAAAATAAATTATGTGCTATATGCCAACAAAAATACGTCTCTTAATGTTCTGTAAATTCTTCACATTATTTACTCTATACAATACAGACATGCAACAAAAGATATGAAAATATCATTAACAGATAATGATTTTCCCTCTTTAATGGGTGCAGTTGAGCAAAAGAGATGCTGGCACAATTACTGAGAATCACATTTTAGGAACTTTTCAAAACTTTAGCATCTATACATTTTGTAACAACCTAATCCCTGTTTGGCTTGAAGGGAAAAAAAAAGCATCTTACCTCCATGCCAACTTAATATAAGCATAAGTACCATGAAGTACCAGTACTCCTTTTGTGTCGTCTCCATCTTATCCCGCTTAGCCAGCATGAATACTGCATTGAGGAGTGGAATGAACTAACCAGCACTTCCTGTGCACACACACACTATAGCACAGTACTTCACACACAACGATTCATCATTTGCAAAGGAAGTGAAACGCAGCAGTGACATTAAAAGTGATGAATGTATGAAATGAAACCCTTGGAACAATGAGACTGCTACTGATGAGGTTAAACACAAGTGAGTCTCTTGTTTTTTTTTCTACTTGGCTATTAGAATCTTTTGTTCTGGCCTGCCAGCAACTTTGATTTACTTCTCATTCTTGTTTAGGATAGTAAACATCTTTAAAATGAATGTAAGGAATTTTTAGACATTCTTTAGTGAAAGTGGCTGCTCCTGTTTAATCCCGAACAGGGAAAGTACTAGTCCATGAACATAACATGAGAACTGTATTTAATATATACAGTATGATACAGAAAATAATGTATCACTTCATGTGAAGTTCAAATTAAAGTGTATTCATTGTAGTGTTACCAAATGTTCTAGTATGGATTTTAACAATTTAAATACCACATACAGTGCCTTCCAAAGTATTCAGATCCTTTCACAGTTTTCACATTTTGTTCTTTTATAACTTGTAGTCATGACACTTTGAAGTAGCAATTAATATTAGTTATACTGTAAACAACCTACTTCACAGATGATTCAAATAAAAAACAAAAAGATGGAAATAGATAATTAATATAAAAGAAAATGAAAAAGTTCTGTTTGCATAAATATTCAAACACTTTGGCAAATTAATTTAGTTGCACAAAATTACCATAATAAGCCACACAATTAATTACAGCAGTTCTATATTAAACCGTGTGGTATTATATAGTGAAATATAGTTAAATTTAAGCAAAGACTCAACTATGAAGAATAAGGTGCTTTCAAATCCAGTAATAAAGTCACTGAAAAGCAGAGATCAGGAGAAGGGTACACAAATAATAAAAAGTATCTAAATATCCCCGTGAGCACGGTCTACTAAGTCATCAAGAAATGGAAGGCACAGCAATCAAACCTCCCAGACACTGCCTAGTTTAGGGCGTCGCTCCAAACCAAGCAGAAAACTAGCTAGTAAAAATGCTCATGAGTCAAACAATATCCCAGTCACTCCAAAAAGTGACCTGGCCTGAAAGGCAGAGTGACAAACCCATCTCAAATCCAGGATTGGAGCTTATAAGTGATACTGCAAACATGTGGCAAACGGTTTTGTGAGACAAGACAAAATGGGAACTTTCTGACGTAACTATAGATCACTACATCAGATGCAAAACATTTCCCAGTTAAAAATCTCTACACTCAAGCACAAAGGTAGCATCATGTTATGGAGATGCTTCTCATCAACCATCAACCAGGACTGGAAAGCTTGTTAGGACTAGAAAACAAAATGGATGAAGTAGAGGCAAATCTTAGATTTTTGGGTGTCTCAACCACGTTTTCTTCTAAAACTGCACAGAAAATTCACACATCAGTAGGACAATGACTTGAAACACAAGACCAAAGGCACACTGAAGTGGTCTGAGAGTGAAAATCCCTGAGTGTCCAGGTCAAAGTCCTGGCATAAATCCATAGAAAATCTATGGTGAGGCTTGGTGATTGCAATCCATCAGAATCCCCAACGAACCTGAATCGGAGCAATTTCACTGCAAGATGTGGACCAAATAACAATGTACAAAGCTGGTAGCGACCTGTCTCAAAACCCCAACATCAGGCGCTGTATCCTTTGTAAATGGGATCATGTCATGTTAAAGGTGTGTAAGGTTGTGTCTTTTACCAAACTGTAATGCACATTTCCCATCTGAGACAACAAAGGGAAGTAAGAATGAAGGCAAAAGGCTTTCTCCTACAGAAGGGAAGAGCAGCACCTACGAGTTTAACAAAGCAACAAACTGGTTATGCTCAGAAGTCTCTTAACTCTGTAATGACTAGTTCCAGCCTTGCTTAACTTCAGAGATCTGACAAGATCACGCTATATGTCATAATTGTAATATTTCTTGCATTTAATTTTCAAAATTATAAAAAGTACTAAACATTGTGCTGGTTAAAACACACGACTACACTAGGGTAGGTGAGTGAAATGACTTCTTTATTCAGTAGGTTAAAATACTCGAAATATGTGTATAAACTATAAATAACATTTAGTCACAGAACATTATCAATAACATCACATACTCTATCATACATTTTTGACAAATTGTCAAATTAATTTACAGTTACAAAATAGTATATATACACATGTCATTTTTTATTCACAAATATGCTTCAAAAATAAATCCTTTAGAACAATCAATGAAATCACAGATTTTGCGATTTCCATGATTATAACAAATACAATCGGGGCCTTCACAGGAGAAATGCTTAGCTGTTTAAGAGATTACTTAGATTTTCAAGGCACTTTAGTAGGTATGAAATTAGTGGTTCATCGCTTGTTTTTGCAGTTTCTGTGAAGAAAAAAAAAAAGAAAAACATGTATTTAAAACAGACAGGTTTCTGTTAGTTTTAATTCACCATTATCTGCAGTGAATGTCTATCTCCATTAACAAAACAAGTGCTTTTAATGGTTCCATTGACTTCATTTTTCAAAGTGAACACTACTGTTCATTAAATTCCATCATCCTTTGCAGAAACAGCATCATTGACGCTTTGTGTGTCCATGGACAATGGTTTACAATAAAGTCCAATTTTCCTTTTAGTTTCTCCTGAAGTTGTTTAAAGACTCAAGTGTCCTTCAGTTTGTCTGTATTACTGATTCTACTGGGTAGAAAAATATTAAGTTGTTAGAACATACAGTAAGTACATTCTCTGATTAATGAGATGGCTATTAAGTCCAAACATGACTATGACTAGGAATGAAAATGAAGATTGAAACAACAGAAGCGAACCGAAAACAGGAACGACAAAATAAGACACTTTTGAATTGACACTGCCTTCTGTACTGATCTGCCAGGTAAAGAGATACTTATCAACTTGCGTGAGTTCATAATCTGAGCACTGCAAAATGTTAGCCTGGTGGATTTTAACAGTGCAGGGAGGGGTGTAAAGATCAGAAGAATTAATTAAGAAGTCCAGCGCTGCTTGACTACAATAAACAGTGAGGGTAGGTCAGAGGCTTAAAGTAAAATCAAAAGAGTGGCTTTCACTCCTCAATCTGGAGGGTTATGGTCCACCTTAAAGGTGAACTTTACCAGGTTTTGTAGACACCTTATAACAATCACTGATTAAGGCCTGAAAACTCCAGACCAAACCAGTGAATGACTGATTCAAACAAAGTCAAAACAACAGAAGACCCTGTGCCAGGATGGAACATCAGGATAATACAACAATATTTCTCAATCCTTCTCAATTGAAGACGAAGGCCTCGCGGAGCCTGTTTGAAATATTTTCAACAAAAGTTTGCGCAATATCAATGGCTAGATCTGTTTCGACTCAACAGTTTTAGGTTACCTTTTGGTGTATCTTTCAAAAACTTCTGCCTGCTTTAAAAATATTTTTAATTCTGCATTCTGTTTTGTTTTGTCTTGTTAGAAGTGTTCAGACTGTTTTGGGTTTAGATATCTCCTTGTATTACTGTACAAATACATGCTAGCAACAACAAAGAGCAAAAACAGTTTGAATTTATCACAAAAAATCAATTAGATTAAAGAAAAATACCTTTTTTAGCGGAGATGTATGCTTCATCAACTTTACATTTGGTGGAGGGGTTCTTTAAAGCCACCTTGGCCTTTGAATAAAAGTTGAAATGTTTATGAAACAATATGCATTCAATCAAGAAAAGAAAACTAATTCCATTGTTGAAAACAGATTGTCTGATTAACAAATGAGAAAGATCCAAGTACTCAAACTCTATTACTAAGGCCTGAAGAAGTCATCATCATGCTGTAGGTGTTCACTTCTTATTCTGATGCTCTCATGCAAATGTGTCTTTCAATTCACAGGAATGGAAGGAAAATTAGTGGAAAGACAGTAAAAAGAAGTGTATAATTTCCAATAATTAGTTGGTATTAATAACTATTTCTATTTACTGAATGCAGCAGATTTTGATGTCAAGAAGCTCAAGGGACAAGTTGCCATTTGTTCCAAATTTTCATGAGTACCCTAAATTAATTAATACGCATTACCAGGTGGCTGTGACTGAGTCTGTATCATTAACCTCAGCTTTTGCATAAATCACCTTTCCTGTTCATTTCATTAACCTCTAGTATTGTGCGATTTGTGTGTGAAAAGTCTGGGCCATATTTGAAGAGGTACCTTTTGACAGTTATGGAGCAGAGCCCACAGAGCTGAAGCTCCAATAGTCTTGACTTCTGTAAGATTACTCTCCAAGCAGGATGCCAGAACTCTGACTGCTTTATCTGAAAGGAAATTGGCACTTTTTAATAATACAAACCAGCTTTGTATGGATTCACATATTTTGTTGCAATAAAAATAATATCTAATAGCTTCTGGGTTTCCTTGATCCTAGAGTTGGCTATAAATAATAGATTAAATGTAATAATGTAATGATTGAAACTAGCACAAAGGAAGATCTCTGGTATTTCATGACAGACTTGGCGGTTGCATTTATTTGATTATTACAGTTCCATGTATTTAATTACAGAATAAAAAGGGGATTCATGCAATATTATATATACATTGTGATTTAAATCACAGAGGGAATTCTACCATCTCGATACGTTCCCTCACAGTGAAGCACCCGAGACATCAGCGACGACGTAAAAGTGCATTTAAAACTGAGAAAATAAGACACTCTGTTTACCCCAAGGGTTGTGGGATTGTGGCACAAGCTACACAGCCATACTGTCCAAGCTGATACCCTGACCTACTTCAAGAAACAGCTGAACGAGATCAAATAGCCAGCTCTGACTTGTAAACTGTCTTACGTTCTAACTACAGACCAGTTTTAGCCACACCGAGGCTACCCAGAACTGGGGTGGAACTGCCTGTAAACCCAATTTGTTTTGCTTTGTACCCCAGTATTCTTGACTAAATTATACATTACATTTTAAGAATACTAATGCCAGATTTCTTCATTTTTGCTTTGCTCTCCAGCTGGTTTGGAATTGGGCCTGGCTCACCTCATGCCAACCCCCCGACCCGCAGGGCTGAAGACAACCCGCACATGGGCCTGCTGAAGTGGCAGCAGGAAGACACGTGCTCACGACTGACAAACCCAGCTCATGGGGGCCACAAGGACTTCTGTCAAGAGTACTTGCGCCTGTTTTTTTTGCAGTGGCATAAACACTGCACTCTTGACTGCGTGCTACTAAATATACTGCAGTAACAGTCTTATGACTTCACTCAGCTTTGAGCTGGTGTGCAGCCCCCAGTTCTGGCTTCACTCCAGCTCTGCACAATGTGGGTGTTTGTGTGGTAGAACCCCTTGTATGAAAACAGATCGTTTCAAAGGACCATGGGTTACAGTGGAGAAAAGGAAAAGGTTTTGTGCTGTGCCTAGGGTTTAAATTATTTAAAAAAAATGTTTGTCGGGAGACGTGTGGCAAGTACCGTTCACTGTCGTCTTTCTAAACACATGAGGAAGGATATTTGCTTGAACTAGTGTACAATAGAAAATCTTTCTTTCAGCCAGACTGATATAAAGTTGCATTAGAAAGGTCTTACCATTAGCTAGAACCTTTGCTTTAGTGGCAGAACTGAAACAGAGGTTGTGCAGAATAAGCAGGGCCACAGGTTTAGTGTTGCGAGGTTTGTACTGTGTCATTTCTGTTAGCAGCTCTAAGGCACCATTACTCTTCAGTATGATCTGTTGTCCATCTTCTCCAAAGGACATGTTCAGTAAAAGCTTTAGCCACAAATGTAGCACAGGACTGGCACTTTTAGATCCAGGCTTTGGTATTGACAATGACCGGCAGTTCTGAAGGAAGTTGCTCTGAAAAAGAATATAAGAGAAAGGAAGAAAAATGATTACACAAGAAAGAGAAAACATGTTCATTCAAATCATTTTGTATAAAGACTTAATCTGTCTTAAGATATTATTTTAATCTCTTCGTATATATCCCAATCCAATTTATTACATACGTATCACCTTTCTATATCACACTTCAATCATCTTTTGCTTATGAAGTTACAGCTGGCCAGCTCCTGATAATTAACTAATTACCAAAATATACGCATGGAGATTTTTTTGTTCTGTTCTTCCAACATATAATGTGAGCCCGTGTTATCGTCCAGGAAATGGAAGCTGGTTTCTGTTAAGTGGAAAGATGCTGATGAATGTTTACAGTAGGTGCTACAGCATCTGCCTGTGACTGTACCCCTGACAGAGCACATTTCTCCTGTCGTGATTCAGCTTCTGTTTAGCATATTGACCTCTTAATGAGCTATTGGTTAAAGTGCTGAAGTTCAGCTTTCACTGCAGTGTCTTCCTAATGTTAGGCTCTTCATAACCACATGACTCTGGTGAATCAAGCTGGCGATTTCTTCATTGCAATAAAGAAAGGAGGACGGATGCAGCTAGCAGCTCGTCTCTCACTCACTTTTTTCACAGACAGAAACAGGCTTTTATTTTGGGAAATTAGCTAAATTTACATACATTACGCACAAAAACATACAATTTTATGACTGGTTAGTAACAGTGTGCCACCATATAAGGTACAGAATCTGTCATCTAAGACAATTCAACTGTGGTCAATCTTGGGCACTCATCCAAAGTCCCTGTCCCCATTTAGGTTACTAAATTGAACACAGGATACAAGAACCATACCACCACTCACAGGACCTTAAAAGCATGAAAGATTTAATTTTGTAACATAACATAACAAGCATGCATGCCTTCAATAACCATGTTGGGCCTTCATGAATCATAATCGTTCATTAGGGAACACCACCGATACTCAACTGTCAAACAGACAGTAACAAGTCCACTCCAACCTGTCTCACAAATGGCTGCTGAGTGAAGCAGCCTGCCTTGATATTATTTATATGGCCTGTTGACCACATGGGGAGACAGGGGGTTGGGTGGAGGTTTGCACTGCTGCTGCTAATGTGTCAAATCACACTGAAGTGCTCAGCTTCCCTGGAATTCTGTGCAAGCTGGGTTGCATTAGTGTTACAATGATGCAAGGCACAGCTTCTTACACAAAGACCGGCATGTGCCTGGCAAATAGTCTTTCTAGCCAGCGTCTGGAGAATCAGCTGGAGATATTCGGAGAAACCCAGAGGTATCCTGTTCACACCTGTAGCTCTTGTAGGGAGGTGACTGCAGTCTGGGCCTCTCAGTGTCCAGCCTGCTTCAGCACTCTCTCTACTGGCTGTTTTACCCATCTTATGGGTCCTTAGTAGAACTTGGATACAAGTGTACTTTGGCAAGGGAAGGGCAGCAAAATAATTCTCACAGAGCAACCTGTAGAATTATTTTTAAAAATGTGGAATACTTCCACATTTCTAAATGTTAATAAACTGTAAAATGGTAAAGTCTTGAAGTAAAGTACGAAGCATACTGCAAAAGAAAAGTGATTGAATTTTTAAGCATTTGGTTTGTAGAAGCGTCCTCATTATAAAGGTGTTGGCGATTTTACCTTCTGCAGCACTCCTTTACAATCATGAGACATGGCTAAGTTAGCCAGCAGTGCGAAAGCCAGGCTCTGGACACTGCTGCTCTCGGGAGCCTTCTGGGAAGCCAGCTTCATGACACTGTGCATCAGAGAGCTGCAGGCAGGGCCTCTTGACAACGTGTTCTGGGCTGCACTGCTCCAGCAAAGCGAACGGCAAGCTAAAACATGGATCAACATTATATCAATAATGCAATTCCTGGAACGCTCTAAAAAAAGAGTGATCCTCTATATCCACTAACACAACAAACCACTGGAATTTTTAAAAATCCCATGACTAAAATGTTGAAAATGTTGCAGCGCAGACTGTGATCGAGGCTCACTGTGGTTTGAGGAGAGACGAAGCAACATCATTCAGAACAAAGCATGTGAATATGACGAGTGAAGTGGGACAATCCTATGAAGTTAACTAAGCCAAAGCGTGCACTGCCACTGCAGCACTTGTAAAGCCTCGTGCTTTGTTGCTACACAGGCATCTGCCTAACTAGGACAAGTTAATAACACGAAGCAAAGAACCAATCTTAGCATTCAGTTTAACAAAAAAATATTTGCAGACTTCTTTGATCTGCATTAATGGACACACTACTAGAGAATCACAGAAATGTAGTTTCTTAGCTGTAATTTATATTCACAGACCTGCACTTGTCATAGTTTTTAACCACACTGATGTAGAAAGCACACTAAGCAATTCATAACTCTACAGCAATTATACAGCAGTAACACATTCAACACAGATACAAAACACAGGAAATGACAGAGGAAACTATGGTGAGTCTTCACAGATAATGACATGCCACTCCTACAGAAACTTATTCAAACATGTTCTTCTTGCATGCTAAAATATCAACTCCAAAGGCTGTTTCAAGAAAGAATACTACCTCACATGGCTAATTTAAAAATATCCACCTGTTTTAGTTTTTTAGGCTTCCACGGTTGGCGGGTTGGGCTTGCCGACCTGATGGAACAGGGGCAGGTGAGGGAGGAACGTTTTTTAGGAGGGGTGCTTGTGGGGAAAATGATGGGGCCCCCCTTTTTGTGTTTAGAGTTTGCTTTATACAATTGTTTTTTCCCATGTACTTAAAACAAGTAGCACAAATAACTTTACCAAAAATCTAAGTCTGTAAGCGATTTAAAATTATAATCACTAAATATAGGATGGATTTGAGCTGTGAATTCCACAGAGGCACTGCACATGAGACGACCCTTTGTATTGAGCTGTAGTAAGAAGTCCTAAATCAATAGATCTGAGAGTGGACTCAATTCAATTGATTGGACTCAAACGGGCTATACTCTGTGTAAGCATTTAAGCTAAACTACTAGAGGTAGCCCATTCAGCATCTTACGCTGTACAGGAGCTGAAGAACCTTGAAGTGCATTCTAAATTTCACAGGGAGCCAGTGCAAACCACAGTGGGCAGGAGTTATATGTGCAGATGCAGAGTACTTCTAGTTAGCACATGAAATACAGAATCCTGGGCTTCCTTATTTATCTTGGAAAAAAACAAGAAACTGTATTAATATTTAGGTAGCAGGCAGAGCAAAGTCTTAACTGAGCCACGTCACACATTTGGAAGAAATATACCCTGGTGATACCTGTATGTCACTTAAACCATGTGACAGGATCAAAAACAACACCAAACAAACACCAAGGTTTCGGACTTCCATCAAGATCCTAATTTCACACTCAAAAGTGATATTTGCAGCATATGAGTAAAAGGTCAGTCGTTTCAGTTCAGCTTAAGACCATTATTTTGAATCCAAATCTTAGCACCTGACAGACATTTGTAAAGTGCAGTGCAGGAATGTTACAGTTTAAGTGTCATCAGCACAACAGTGAAACCCAATTACATTGTTCAGTAGAGACAGGAAAAGCAGACATATTAGTTCATTAGTGCATTTTATAAATTGTACAGAAAAAGATTGCAACTCGATTTAAAATGTCATCCTGCTGTTTTCAAGGAACACAGTTCATGCGAGAACCTGCGAGACACCCTATTTTGAAAACACCTTAAAGCCTTTATCCCAGGATAAACCCTTAGGGTTAACAAGAACTTCGGGGCTCAAAAGGGAAACCACTCCTTTCCTGGTGAAGGTTTGTCAGAAACCTGATAAACCACAACAATGGTAATCACTTCTGAACTGTAGTTCGACAATGGGTTTCGAATTCTGCGTACTAAACAATTAAGATTCTGCCAGCAGCTTCAAAGCCTTGCATTTTAAAGAACTTGTTCGAAGCAGCAGAGTTATAACCAAAACCCTTCTCTTTTCAACGTCTTACTGCCATCTTAAAACAGAATAAATAACATTGCATGCTTCTTCGTTGATTTGGTTGTTTTCATTTCTTAAGTGTTGTGAACTGAAATTCTTAATGATTTAATAAACATATCATTGTGTTTCCCTTCAGTGTCACCTTCTCGTGGTATTTAAAAGAAATGCAGACTGTGTACCAATACAGTCATTGTGAACAGTTTTATAGCACGGGTAAAATAGAATGCAGTATTCTCAAATTAACAAAACATTTGACAAGTCTTTCATCCCTTAACACTTCAGATCTAGTCAGTTAGTTATTTATGGTCACTAAATACATAACTTGTTTGAACTTTGAAGGTTTTTTTTTGTTTTTCCATCCAGTGTATCAATCGCCATCTAAATTCTAATGAAAGGGAAAATCCTGATAAGGAAAGTTTTCACCCCATACCTGTGGTTGGCCATTATATTCTGTCTCAATATCATGTCTGAAAATCAGAACTTCATTTGCACCAACAGTAACAGTAACAACAATATCATCAACAAGTATTTTTAGCTGTTCTTTACTTTGCAGTGAATTATTCCAAGAAAAAAACAGAAGCATTTTCTTGTACATTTTGGAAATATCTTAAATTATCTTATTGTATTAACAACTTTCTTAATTAAGGATCGACATGGGCTAAATCTCAATAAAGAACATTTTTCCACTCTACACTACTATAAGGATATCATATTGGTATAAATTAATTTGGAATATGTGACATTTTCCTGAGTAGCAAGATATTTAACATTATACTTTTTAACAGTTGGTTATTTTAGAGCAAATATACAAAGAAACATGTTTTAAGAGGCATGATTGCTCAGTTTTAGATCAACAAGATGTGATCTGAAGCAAGGTAAACCCTGGAGTGGATGCTTATTCATCATAGGACCCACATGCTAACAGGAAAAGCAGGAAAACACATGTAGCCACGGTGATAACATGCAAACACCACACAGAGGTCACCCCAGGATCCAAGAACTAGCCACCACAACAGTGATAAAGAGTGTCATGAGAAACATTTCTCTCATTAGAGACAGGGTAAAGTCCAAACCGCCATGACGTATCACACCAGAGCATCAGGGTTTCTCTGGCACTATTGAACAAGTGACCATGGATGGGATGCCAGTTCATCCTAGTCCCCCTTTATACAGCTGGGTGGACTAGAGCAAATGGGGTACGTGTCTGGTGCAGGGACTTGAACCCACAACCTCCAGTCAAGAGTCCAAAGGCTTGCCCACTATGCTATCCTGCCCCCCATTAGTGAATTTAATTTACTAACTCATCATCTGGATCCCATACCATAACCATTTTGTACAGAATAAAGAAGTCCAATTTTTTTTGTCAGTGCAAGGCAGGGAAATGATGTGGGATTAGTAAAGATATTTTTATTCCAGTTATGAGAAATGCAAAAAAGACATTTCGCTGACTCTTTATTTAGCATAACTTTTACTGATTTACTGATATAAGGTTTTTTTTATTATTGGGTTTTCTCTTACGAATGTTGGACTTGCAGTATATGACAGTTCATTCTTGAATAAGTAGAAATGTAATATCACAATGTTACATTTCTTACACTATAGAGTGTGCATTATTTTTTCAACAAATTCTACAACGGATTAAAAACAAATTACTTTGTTTTTGATAAATAGCTTAACTCGTACATTTGTTCTTTGAAAGTTTTGATGTACTGTATATACAGAAAGTGTTTAGATTAAATGGATAAAAATAAATATTTTTTATTCAGTATATTAATGAATCTGCTGTTGGCTTTTGGAACAAGTCATCAAACCTGAAGTCCGGATGTCTATCGCAAGACAGCTGAATGAGATCCCTGGATCAATTACCTACTGGGAACCAATGGCCTAGTAAAGCCCATGTCAGTACATGATGGCAGCAAGCCTTCAAGTGTATCGTATTCAGACTTGATTTTGAATGATGAAAAAAAGATATAAGACAACCACAACATAAATGTGTATAGTAAATTCTAATCTCATTTCATAATCTAAAATAATACAAAATGCCAAAGCAATACATACTGAAAGGTTGATGAATTTGCCCTTTAAAAAAATATATCCTTTTCACTGTATGTCTATATAGTTTTTAAAACTGTCAAAAAACCCCTGCACATTACCACCTCCACATTTCGTAACAGAAACTTAACATTATAAGCACCTCTCTAACGGTTTGTATCTTACAAGACATTGTCATTTGCATATACAAATCCCACTCCTGTCCTCCATAGTTTTCTCTTTTCTATTTTTAACATGTTTTTGAGGGTCCATTCTGTGCATCTGAACCAGACGTATCCGAATAAATGGTTTTAGGTGCAAGTATCTCAGTCAATCAAAGTTGTCAGAAACATGGTTTCCTTTGTTAGAACGAGTGGCAGAGAAGAGATCAACAAAAAAGGGGAGCTGTTACTTTGAAGTAATTATCTGAGACCTCTCAAACACCTACAGTAACATTCTGCTATTGCACTGATTTTCCTCTTTATCCCCTGGCTGCATCCTTCTGAATACAGACCAGTTTTTGCGATGTGCACTCCTACTGTAAGTGCAAACACGGTCACTATCTCGTTTATCAAGTCGACTGGACATCTCTACTTCAAAGACAGAGCGGCAGGTTGTCCAGCCAATTCAATTGCTTGTTCTTGAATTCTGCATCTTATCTAGCTAAACTTTTGCAGCTTCACAATTGCATCTATACTGTACTTCATTAATAAGGCAAGAGTTTCACAAGAGTAAATGAGGTAAAAATGCCTCTCAAACGCACCCACTGTTGATTTAAGAAGGAGCACTTGAATTATGGGTTGTTCATGGCATTTAAAAATATTAATAGGAGGAATACCAGTGACAAATGTAATAATTAACCTTTACTATAACATGAAAGGCATTGTTTAAAACAAAGGTTATCATCACTATTGTTTTTACTTCTACTATGCAATAATAGCATTTTATAAAATAGTCCTGATCATAGCCATGATCCATACTCCTAACCCTTACCCTGTGGTTATCTGCAGAAGTTAGGTACATCTACAGTATAATACTTTATGGATGCATTAACAGCTGGCTTTATTATTTTAGAAAATATGATTGTGGATTTGCTAAATTTCAATTTCAGCAAGGTTTTCAAATATCCCCATAATTTTGACTTCCAATACATTTATCAAGTGAAACTGCAGAATCAATCTTATACTTGCATTATTGTGCCAAACCAATGTTCTCAAGTTCTTGAAATGCTGTAGACTAAAAAAAAAAAACTCTTGATATTTAAAACCTAACTTGATAGGAAATGTCACAATCACCTGCTGACATCAATGGCCTGCAGAAAAAGTGCTTTACTCTGTCTCTATAATTAGAAATTTCCACAGCAGACACCTTTGTCTGCCTCGACCCTCTTTATGAGAACCGTTGCAAACAGAGCTCAGATCACAGATGTCCAAACGCCACCTCAAAGCCACTCTAAAAGCATCAGGTATTTTATTAAGACTGGAATGTTAAAAAAGACTACACCTGCATATTTATTTTGAGATCTTTGCACAGTACATGGTTTCAATGATACGATTGCTCTACCTGTCTTGTAAAATAAGGTCAGAAGTAATGACTTTTTGCTTTTAAGCAGTCTGGGGAAAAAACGTGAAAATTTCAAAAACACAAATATCACCCTACATTTCTACAGCTTGCCTTTATACACAGTTTCCATCAGCAGTCTTCTAATCAGATTGTTTATGCATTCTTGTTCGCAAAAGTTAGTTCAGATCCCGATAATTTTTTATTTGGCTGTTTAAAAGGATGAGGCACAAGCTCCTTGAAGGCTTTCTTCAGAACTGTTCCAACTTTTGGGAAATTGTGGCTTGGAGATCAGGTTCTTATTTTTCGAAGACAGCCCTGTCACCTTCAAGAGAATAAGCTAAATCTCATTTTCAATTCCACAACTTCATGATCTGCTTTTGTTCCACATATGGAACAAACCTTAATATAGAAGATCAAACCTGTTCTGTTAATACCATGATCAAAACAACTAAACAGCTAAACAAAAAAGAAATACAATGTTTTAGCTGTGAAGCCTTCTCCAGGTGTGCGAATCACCCTCTCTTTACTCCTTTGAAACTCACATACTCATCTAGATCCCCACTCTAATGTCAGACCTTACAGCAATTTTCTTTTCAGGCGAAGAAAACAGACTTTTTTTCAGGAACAGTTTGAAAAGTTGTCTGTTATAATCACATTCTTATTAATAACACAAAGCCAGTCTCAGTATCTCTGTTACCACAGCTATTGGACGTAAATAATAAAACACTGCCCTGCTTGTTGTCTACTCATTTCGGTTTACAATCAAACTTTAATCTACAATACATCTTCCAAGCCTCGAGTCTTCTGCACGTAACATCAGAAACAAAACGATATTGCTACACAGTCAATTCACAGATGAAAGAATAACTGCACTTGTGTGGTTTCATCTTTTCAATACTTGCAGGTGTACCCACATCCTGTTATATGAAATGCACAGTACCTTATATCCCATGACATACTGTATGCCCTGAGGGTGATATCATTGCGAAACACCATGAGAAAAGAACAATATCCAAATCACTTCAATCACTTTTATATAAAGTTAGGTAAAAATGTGGGTGGTAATGTCAAAAACAATACTGGCGAGCCCATGTTGATCATTATTGAGTAATGTACTGTAGATGACTATAGGACTGTCTGGGAACAGCAGCTCCAGCAGCTTTTTGACACTGGGAATATCATCTTATTTGCCATGCTCAGCAGGTAAAGGCTCCTACTAGGAAATACATAGGGAAGGAAGTAATCACACTTGGGTGACAACTGTATCGAATGTGTCACTGTTCTACTCAGGCTGCTGTCATGCACATAATGAAAAAAGTCTGTTCTTACAGGAATAAGTAATCAAGTACATTGTTGACCTACAATGACAAAAAAAGGAGAGACTGCACAAAATAGTATATTCAATAACAAAAAGTTGAAAGGAAAATACAGAATCTATTTAAAATTCAGAAAACATGACTCATGCTTTTAAAAACAGAAACCAGTCTAACCAAAATACGCAGTTTCCTATCACGAATTTATATTATTTAAATCAGTTTATCTGTAAACTTATAGTTAATCTATAAGTGTTCTTGGTATTCTTTCAAAACTGGTGCCAAACTGGTGATTTGTGAACTCAAGGTGCAGTTTTTACAGTCCTGACTATGAATTAAATAGGCTATACATAAGAAAATATGAAAAATTACAAATTGTGACATTTTGCACTTTTAAAAGTCATTCAAAAACCCATGTTTTACATTCACCAGTTCTCCTTACAGGTTTCTGAATGATAGGTTTACTGGATTAAGATCTAAAATAGAATCATTATCTGCTTTCTGCTACTATCTGCTGAAACACAATCTTCTTCCTACACAACTCTTTTAATCAATTCAGAATTATGCTGATTAGTATTTATTTTTATAATATAATATATTCAGTGTGGAATCACCAACACTTTAGGTCTTGACTCTCAGCAGAGGCTCCTGGACCAGACAGGGAGGATAAGGAAATCCAGACAGGCCGAACCGCTGACCTGTCAGACCAGTCATCTCTGACCGCAGGGCTGTTTCCACCAGCTCTGCAGCAACGGACAGTAGGCTCAGCATCATCTGTTACCTCTAGGAACTTCTCTCTTGCAGGAAGGAGCCGGGCTTGCTAAACCCAACCTCTACACTCAAAAGCGATCTGTACATCACTTCAGGATTGCTCACAGCTGGCCAGTCGCACTTAACCTGTGCTTGGACAGAGCACGTTCACAGACAAAGACACCTGGAATGCCGCTTGATCCAGCTTTAAACCAAGCTTTCACAAGCTGGTATTATAGGTGTCACAACACCAAATTGTCTTACATGTTGGAAGAGCTATAGATTTCAGTAGTTTAGTGTGAGGACAAAACTGGACACAGGAGTACAAAGTTATAGGTGTCTATCCTGCCACAAGCACTAACCAGATTCAACACTGAAACGTGAAGCTGAGTACATAAGTGGAAACTACATGGAAGTGCATTTAAAACTCAGAGCAGGAGGCACTTTTTACACAAAGGGGTTGTGGGAGTGTGGAACAAGCTGCCTGTGTTTGAAACCGACAATCAGGCTTCTTTCAAGAAATGGTTGGATCCTTAGACAAATTAGCTACCCTGTTATGTTTATATGAACCTTTTTATTAATAGGTGAATAAGACATGGTGAGGCTTGCTGAGGACACAAATAAGTAAACATCCCTTCTAATATTGAAGGAACTGAGCTATAAAGCCAAAAACCATAGTACAGAGGCAGAGCAGATATAATTGTACTAACAGTACAAACTCAGTTACGGGGGTATTTTTTGGAGCTGACAAATCAAGCCTCAGGGCTGAGTAGTTAAACGTTACTAAAAGACGGGGAGGATATTGTTGACTGAGTGGGCTTTATAAGACCACTTTTACTGTAATATACCATTACTGCAAGAAGGGGATTTTACGGGTTGCAGAGGAAGTGTGACTTGAAAAAAAGAAAGGATACCAGAGTTAATGAATTACTTTTAGTCTCAATTTCACCGTAATCAAAGCATTTATAATAATCCTGTAGTAAATGTAAAGGCACAAGACCCAAAACAACAGAAAACATGTTGAGGTGGAAAATTACCCTTTATAGATACGTAAGCACACTATTAAGACTCAAACAGCATAAATCATCATCTTTGAGATCGACCTGCTTTTGGTAATAAACCTGCAAGTAGTCATTAGTAGAGGTCATTAACAGTTATCGGGAACATCTTTTTAATATGTTTCAGGTTCTAATAACTTTGCAAAGCTCAAGAGCACCCTCTTAGCAAAAACATTTAAAAAATAACAAACTTGCATAAGAAACTCATAAAGCTTAAATGTGATTTTGGTGTCCTACTGTATGTCTGTCCAGTCATGTATTTTGAAGCTGATACCCCAAATTATTTCAACAAAGCTGGACAAGATCCTCAGATTAATACAGTAGCTACTGAAACACAAGACCCCAGAAATGATATTTCACAAATATTTTAAATAGGATGATGATGTTTTCTGGCAAAGTTTTTATAAACATAAGACACACATTTCTCTGATGGGAAAACCTTGTAAAGTTTGGGGAGCAGCACAGAATCTTCCTCCTAACTAAAAAAAACAGTAACCTTAACAGTAAGCCTTAACAGTAACCTGGAATGTAGTTCCAAAAAACACAATACAAATAAAGACAACCAATAACGGTGTAGTTATTTCACAGAAACATACACTGTATGAAGGCGAGTTTTTAGATCTAGAAACAGTTATGATTTCACACAGCAGAATATATCGTATAAGCGACACATCCGCTCAACCTTTTGGCGACTTGTGCTTTGGTGTGCTCAACACAATCTGTCAGCATGTTCTGTATAGCAAAACAGGAGTAACCCCCCCAAACAGGTTCTTGGTTTGCTGCAGCAAAGACCACAAGGTTGCTCGAGAAAACGACAACTCGTGCGCCTGATCTAAAACACAGATTTAAAAACCAACACTGACCTTTGGAAAAGAGGGACAATCCAACGAAAATAACTGAACACTTGCCTTAAACGACATATGTGGCGAACCGGGTAGTGTGAATCAAAGTACAAAGTACAAAGGCGATACGGACTCGACATCAATAATCACAATATCATCACAAATAAAAAGAAGAACCAAAATCGGTGAAGGCTCTAATTCTAGAACGTGCGACCTTACCTGCAGTGCAATTAGCTGTATAGACACAGAGGAGCTCCAAGGCTGCTTCCATCGCAGCGTCGTCTAAGAAAAGCCAGGGCCAGAGACCGTGCAGCAGGAGAGCCAGACGGGAATCGGTCGCTGCAGTCTATGAGCATACAGAACACACACTGTCAGACATCTAGGGCAATGTGAAAGGGCTCTACAGATTCCATTTGGTTCCCCTGTCACTCACTCCCAAACTCCCTTGTTTAGTAAGGAGTGAGTTACTTATCCAGGATAACGCACAAGAAAATGTTGGGGTTGCTGTTTCCCCCACCTGACATCACCCGGGGTGAGCTGCTAACTACCCCAGTAACATCCATGGGACACCCCGCTCTGTGTGGTCTTAAGGTGTGAGTAGAGAAACGTTTGCAGCCGATTCCTAAAAGACTCTAAAGACTCTAAAGGTTCACCCTGAACTTCAGATCTCAGCTCGTTTAGGCCCCACGTAAACAGTGAAGGTCATTAAAGCTACTTCTTTTCACACCAGTGTGTTTAAGGTCTATGTTACAATATGACATTCACATTACGTAATGGAAAACTCTTCTTCCCTTTACTTAGCCCTTAAATTCAACTCTACAGCTGCCACACAAACAGCCATGAAAGGGAGTCACTGTTTTTCATAGGTCACCCTAAATATTTGAGGTCTTTTATAAAAACGGATCAATGTTCATATATACTTACTTTGCATTCATCACAACGATAAAGACAGTTTCTCAGTAGCTGTAAAATCATCTTTAACTCTTTCATAGAGCTCTCCTCCTGTTGGCACAAATACTGTGTGTAAGCAGTTATATATAGATTCCTGACAGATAAAAATGACACAGAAATGACAAAACTGTACAAAGTGGAGCAGGTCATGTAATATCCATATCTCAGCATAGGCCTGTGTGCTATGTAGGGCCAGATGCTCACAATCAGGTAGTAAGTCAATCTGTATACAAGATTGTACTGTATAAATTGAAACAGGTCTTTCTTAAATAACCAAAAATGAATTATATTTATCAATTTAATGGTTTGTGAGACACAAGGGTATATGAAGTACAAAAAAAGGAAGACTTAATTAGTGTATGTGAAATGAAACGTGGACACCCACTTCAGTTTCCATGAAGAAGGTGATTAGAATCAAGTGGCTATTTGATGGGGTAACAAGTAAACCAGGAGTGATTTTGGGCAACCCTGTGCTTTATAATGATCAGAAACATTTTGGGAGATGGATCTTCACCATACAGGCTAGTGGTAACATGCCATACAATGATCAAGAGAGATCTCAGAGGACCTCAGAAAGAGCAGTTAATGCTCATCAGTCTAGGGTTAAAAAACGATTTCTAAACATCTGGGGCACTATTCATCCACTGTCGGATAGTCTACAGATGGAAAATATTCAAGACCATGATGACTCTACCCAGAACCAATCCCCCTGCCAATCTCTCTCCAAGAGCAACCCGGAAAACCATTCGATAGATGTAATATGACATTTACCTTTTTTCTTTGTGATGTTTTCCCAGGTTTGAGGGATTCCAGACTAAGCTGTGCATGAATATGTTTCATCTGTTCCACTGAGCTCTCAACGAAGCCAGCTACATTTAAATATGAATGACAAGTTATTTTCTCCAGGATAAAAAGGAACAACAGCCTTCATACAATAACAAGTGTGACAACATTCTTACAAAATTAAGGCCGATTACTAATTTCTTCTATTTTTTTTTTAACAGGGACATGGAACTATCTGTATTTCTCACCCTTTTTGTGATTCCATTTGGGGGAGGAGGAACACAAGCCCTCGCAATTAAAAGGCCATTTGTATCAGAAATTAAGCCCTGGTGGGACCCTGTGCTTTGTGGCGAACATCTGCGCTTTGATGTATCATGAAACTTTACCTTTTAAAGCATGCTGCTGTGCACTAGGGCTGCTAGCAAGCAGAGCCATGAGAGTACTTGCTGAAACTTTCTTCAAAACATCTTCAAAAGCTGTCTTCTCGAAACTCTAATCACAAAACAAGAATGAAAAGATATATGTTATAGTACATTATTTTTAAAAGTGCTAAGAATCACACAGATAATGATCTCCAAAGTGCTAAATGCAACTATTGAGAATTCAGTACGTCTTGTACTACTCTCATATTGAAACAGTAACACTTGCATGAAGTACAAGGCCCTTGTTCTGAATGCCCCAGATGGTGAACATCAGTGTGTTGATTTAGTCCTGCCTCCAACATACCAATAGTACATAGGAACTGTTATTTTGATAAGTGGGGCATATTGGGTCCTTTTTATGATATATATTTTTTTTTACATCAGGCTTAACATTCAGCACGTTATATCACCTCTGCACACTCAGTTCTCTCACACAAGTAGTGATTTAGTGCGTATGCCATGGTCAAAGGCACCTGTGTGTATAACAGTCAATCAAGAAAGATCGATTAAGCAAAATGACGCTAAAACATTTAATCAATTACTAAAATTCGTTACCTATTTTTTCTAAATACAAATTAAAAAATTACAGTAGGTTTCTTTGAAATTTCAATATGTCAAAAACTGAACCCACAATTTGCATATCTGCTTTAAACTACAATATAGATATAATATAGATACAGCTGAGCCTTTGAACATTTATATATTATTTGTATTATGAATTGACTGTCCAAGCATAAGAAATATTAGTTATTATCTTAAATATATATTTTATTAATGTCATATGGAGCACAATCCATAACAGGAGCATACTAGAACACTTGTTTCTAAGGGCATTACCAAGCAAGACAACAGGCCTGATTACCTGTAGTAATACTTCACATAACTGACTTCCTGAAGGCCCATTCAGGACCTGGGTTAAAGGTGTCCTTGGGGCAGTATTCTGCATCTGTTGCTTTGTCTCCTCAGACAGAACAAGTGACAAAAACTGCAGAGCTGACGTATACAGGGAAGAATATGTGCTTGACAGCTGGACACAGGTGGAAATGGTCACTGTAAAAGCAGAAATACAAGTTTTCAGGATTTTTTAAAACAAAAATGAAGTTGTCAAAAAAACGATTCATGTTTATAAAAGTGGAAAACAATCTAGTCACAATCATTATAAAAACAAATAAATTTCAAGTTCAAACTTTCAACCTAAACTTTTTTTTCTGTATCCCTGTATTCTGTAAATGAAACAAATTCCCCAAAATGCCTGAAACGGCAAACAGAGAGGCAACTTAGTGCTTTATCCATCCTCAAGGGAGGCACTTTAAGAGCGTATGTCTGAGAGGTGGAAGAAAGCCACAGCATCTGGAGTTTCCTGAGTTTTCGGAACATAGCAAGAACATGCATACACACAATGTGTGTGAGAAGAATGTGCAGAGTAGTCCTCCGCAATAGAACGGCACCCAAGAGCTATGAGGCAACAGAACTAATCCCATAATAAGCATAATACACACTAGCTCTGTACAATTCTTACAGACTTTATGTCAAGGACAAATTTCATTTAGCATCCTCAGCTGAGGGAGGTCCTCCTGAGCATAGGCGGGCGTCTACAGCAACAGAGAGCTGTATGGTTAATAGTGCACTCTATTTCCAGCAAAACACAAACATACAAAACCAACTCTTCTAAGGCTCTATCTAAATATTCATGTGGTTCTATCAGCACCATCCCCCAG
Source organism: Lepisosteus platostomus (assembly GCF_059453375.1). NCBI lineage: Eukaryota > Metazoa > Chordata > Actinopteri > Semionotiformes > Lepisosteidae > Lepisosteus > Lepisosteus platostomus. Next base: position 6,459,623 of record NC_142618.1, on the reverse strand, counting down.
GCCAGGCTGACCATCACGGCAGACCAGGTGAAGAGGGAGTTGAAGAGGCTTCACCAGGGTAAGGTGAAGGACCAGATGACGTCTGTCCCAGAGTTTTGAGGGCTTGTGCTGATCAGCTGAGTGGAGTGCTCCAGTACCTGTTCAACCTGAGCCTGCGCTTGGAGAGAATCCCTGTTCTCTGGAAAATATCATGCCTGGTCCTGGTACCAAAGAAAGGGTGCCCAACCATCCTCAATGACTATAGACCAGTAACGCTGACTTCTCACATCATGAAGACACTGGAGAGGCTGGTCTTGGCCCAACTGAGACCCCTCAGTTGCTGAGGGGGAGACCCCTCAGAACTGCCTGCAGTTCGCCTACCAGCCCAATGTTGGTGTGGAAGATGCAATCATCTACATCCTGCAAAGGGCCTACTCCCACCTGGACAAGGCTGGCAAAACTGTGAGGATTACGTTGTTCGACTTCTCCAGTGCCTTCAATACTATCCAGACGTTACTGCTAGGAAAGAAGCTGGAGGAGATGCAAGTGGGTGCCTCCATGATCTCATGGATCACCGACTATCCGACAGGCAGCCCACAGTTTGTGAGACTGCAGAACTGTGTGTCTGAACAGGTAGTGAGTAACACAGGGGCTCCTCGGGGGAGAGTTCTTTCACAATTCCTCTTCATCCTCTATACTTCGGACTTTAAGTACAACTCGAAGTCGTGCCACCTGCAGATGTTCTCAGATGACTCTGCAATTGTGAGATGTATTGAGAGTGGGCAGGAGGAAGAGTATGGAGGGCTGTTTAACAGCTTTGGAGAGTGGTGTGGGGAGAACCACCTGCAACTGAACATTGTCTTTCTCCAGGATGACAGACCATTCCCCACTGCTTTGTGGGGAATGTGGTTCACACACGATCCACCATCGTTTTCTATTTTCCATTATCCAACCGCAAGTTCAGACAGCAACTGAATAATCTGTGGGCATTGCCCTGGCAAAACTGTAAATACTATTTATACATACACAGGTAAGTGTATACCCCTCCAATAAAACAAGACATTTACCCTTCCCATACCCTTCCCGTAAAGATACATTTTATTTCTACAGAAAACACACAGGGAACAGTGTAAGTATCTAACTAAAGATATTTTGATTTCTAACAGCTTAGCATGAGAAACAGCAAAAAGATTCACTAAAAATCTTTTCACATACCCCAGCTTGCTCTCCATGAGACACACAGGTACACAGACAGGGAGAGAGAAGCTTGGGGTCAGAGAGCAGGGTCAGCCATTTATATGGCGCCCCTGGAGCAGTTGGGGCGAAGGGCCTTGCTCAGGGGCCCAATGGAGTAGGATTCCTCTACCTGCCACGGGATTTGAACCGGCACCCTTCCAGCCACAGGCGCAGATCCTGAGCCACAGTGCCACCGCTCCGCCCTTAAATGACAGCCATGCCGTAAAGACCACTTATGAATTACCTGCAAATGACTTCCACTGCTTCCCTAGAAGTGCTGTGACAGTAAGGAGAGCTGCGTCGCCATTCTTCTTCAACAGTGTGGTCAGGAGCATAAACAAGTCCACCCAAGTGTGATAGGCTGCGCTTTTCAGCCCATCATCTAGAGATGAACAGAACAGGGAAAAAACAGTCAGTTCCCTTTTAATATCATGCACATGCATGCATGAACACACGCAAAATATATGTATAAATTAAAGTTTTGTCTCTGCAATCTGTTTTTTACACTTATATGAGTTTCAGAAATAAGACTGCAAATTGAAAATTACTTTAAAGAAAAGAATCATTGCTACCAATACCAATATTGTATTGCAATATTTGCAGCAAAATAATCTAGGTAGCACTATACTACTCACTGCTCTTTTTAAATACAAGACACAGAGACACCATGAATCATGAGAGGGCTGCTTTGTTCATTTAAAAAGTTTGACATTGTATGCCTCATAATACTGGACTGTAATACAGAAATTGTAAGGTTAAGAGCTAAAAACCTGAACAGCATTCTATGTACTACAAAATAAAATCTTTTTTTTCTTTAATATGGCAACAGTACTGCAAACTTAGGGTGAATAAAAGTGTTGGGTGTCAGATATTCACGTAAATGTTTAAAGGGAGTTAACTTCACTAACTTTGTGTCCACATGAGTATTCACAACATCTATGAAATGAATGAACAGGAAATGCTCTGAGCTGGACAACCTGACAGCATGATTGTAAGACAAAAGAAAAGGACTACAAGGACTACATGAGCACAAGAGAAAGGTGAATGAGGATTCTTGTTTTGCCCAGCAGAAAGCATCTGCTGATCTAAAAAAATAGTGCCCTAAAGCATTCACTGCAAGACTGTAACACCACGCTCATTAAATATAACGTACACAACGAAGGTCATCACCTTCTGCAGAGATTCACACAAAATAGCTCTGTGCCAGACAATGTCAAGCCACTGAAATAAATGCTCTTACCTGTATCTTTCAGATTTAGTGTAAGAACAGCAAACAAATTGGTTAGCAGGGGGCTGATGAAGTCCTTCAGAGAGACCAGGTCTGGATTTACAAGCAAAGCGGATTGCAGCAATTTTGAAAAAGAAGACAGGTACTGAAAATGACTCAATACCTGAATAAAAGAAAATAAAAAAGAGGCTCAACACTTCATCAATACAGACCACATGAAGTTGACTTGGAGCCGAGTTAAACTTACAATATTATAATTACCACTTGCAATTTTATAGCCATTAACTGACTAATGATTTATGGGAGGCCTAATATATTATCCTTTAAAAGAGATGTGATGGTACTTACTGGGACACACTTTCTTCATTAACAATCCCTCAGACTGAAGATGTAATGTACCTACATGCTTTATTCATCAGAACTTTAGTGTCAGTTTTATGTTTTATAACAGGGTTAATCACTTTGACCTTATAGTTACTACACTGGCTTCTTAAACAGAAACATTTTACAGTGAGGCACATGACTGCATAAGCTACAAAAAGTAACAACACTTTAATAATAGAGTTATTACCTTTTATTAGTTATTAAGTGTAACACATGCTAGGTTAAATGGTACTTGTCAGAGATACCTCTTAGACATTTTCTAATCTTTCATTTGCAAAATGTGGTAGAGGAAATACTTTAACACAACACTTCCACTTTCTGCAGTGGTTCATGTAAAAATCAGATAAATTAAAAAAGTATATCAGAACGTGTTTACAAACCTGATTTTTAATGTCTTCAACGTCACTTGGAAGCAGAGTCAATGACCTCAGTTCCCAGAAACATCTCTCTACAATGCCTGCATCAGTCAAACTTGCAGAAAATAATAAGAATAATGAAGCCAGATGTTACCACAACGGTAATGAAAACCAAAGATAGGAAGATAAACCAAACCTTAACAATTATACTCTTTATTAATGTATAATGAGAACAGAAGTATAGTAATGCACATTATAAAACAAAAAAATACAAAACGTTAACTGAATGAAACAAAATTAAGAATCAGAAAAATATCCATAAATATCTGTAAATGAGCTTGAGTAATTAGCCTATTCTGTACTAATTTAAACCTATAAACTGCAATATGACAAAAGGACAAGCTTTGGTTTCATTCAGAACACTTTACAGACTTCTGTATGAGTTCCAGAAACAGTTCCTTCAACTAAATTTTAAGTAAGAGGGATGCGCATTTACCGTTTTATACAGTAATCATGTCAAATGAAATTCAATTTACTGCTCAGCTCCCATGAATACATTTAACAATGGATATTCTGTATTCGGCAACATAATTTAAACAGCTGATTGCAATGGCAAAATTTATAGAGTTTAGTAGAATATTGCTGTGCCAGGCCAGGAGTAACTGGCTAGTAGTTTCAGCTGACCAGCCATTAGAGTAATTCAGGCCATTCGAGCCTCTATTGTGTGTAAATATGTTCACATGTGGTGAATTAGTTAATTAATTAGATATCTGGCGAAGGGCTGAGTATCACATTTTCACATGGGACTTAGAATACTTTGGTATATAAAGAAATTCACAGTGATTGTTACCTGTATGTTTCTTACCTGGCAAGCGATACAAGTATCTGATTCTGTTTGATCGCATTTAATGTGAATACTGGTAAAACGGTTAACAGGTTGGTCAGCAATCCACAGATGGCCGATATCAGATGGGGTGTAACAATGCCACAGTGGTCTGAGGATTGTTCTATCATTCTGGAGTCCTGGGAGCTTAAGGAATCTGTCGTGTCTGTGTCACTCTGGCCTGCAACAGTGCAAAAGCTGAATTTAGTATTAGATTTCTATAGAGTAGAAATACAGTCTTCACACACTTGTGTCAGAAAATGTTTAATTCACTATACATTTTAAGGAGCACTCCATAGGATTCATATTTGAAGAAATTAGAATTATAATCACCACTTTAGCTATTAACAAGTACTATTAAAAACATTTTAAAAAGCAGGGACTAATATTGCTAATATCTAACCCCACTACTTGAAAAAACACTTCAGTTGTTGGATTCCTCTCATTTTCCTTCAGTTTCAGGGCTAATCCTATATGAGCTTAATCAAATTCAGGAGTTTGGAATTTTGGAATTTGGAATGTGGCTTAAAGTACTTTTTTTTTAATGAAACACATGAAATGTTCTGATGTATTCTGGAAATCACTGTTATTTAGAAAGTGTCATACCAGGAAGCAGTTTATATTAACACAGTTTCACATTTGAAGCACAGAATCTACCTTGTGCCATCAGTCTGCTGACCGGAGTATCTGGATCAGGAGCCCTTGACGATGACAGGACAGAGGTCTGCACTCCTGTTGTCCCTTCAGGAAGGATCTGTGCACAACAGGTAAATGACATCTAGCTTACTGGCACAGTACTTGCCATGACTCAAAACTCTACCTGGAATGAATCTCTGTGGTTTAGGATTAAGGACTTACTTATTCTTTGTCTGCATTGGAAGCAAACTAAAACTACTATAGATGCGTGCCATATTTAGATGTGATCTACATTTTACTTTTACTTCCAAACGAATTTCCGAATATGTTTTTTGTGAATGTCTGCTGCTGTTTTTTTAGCAAAATTGCACTACAATTGTTCATAGAATATTGGGTTCACAGCAACTAAACTCATTACTCTCCTAGCCTTATTAAATAAATTTCATATTTTGAACTGGCAATTTAAAATGTTTTAAAATGCAAAAGTATAGATACACACGAGCAATAACATACAGTAGTAAATGGTTCAGTATAAACAAGAAACTTACAAACACAGAACAAAAACAGACAATAAGATTCACAATTGAATTTAACTTGTAATTTTAAATTTCAACTAAATTCATGTGAAATGAAACCTGAACAACAACAACATATAGCTAAATGTAAACAGGACTTGTGGTTACCTTTTGCAATCTGACCGGAGAGCAATTATTATGCTGAGAAGGGCCATTTGTAAAGATCTGTGATGTGTTAAGGTGAGGTTAGCCAAAGCATGATCTGAAGACTTTTTCTAAGAAACTCAAGTTGTACAAAGACAACTCGCAGTCACAAGCCCTCAGTCAAACCACAGCAGAAGATTGCAGGTATGAAGCCCTACAGTGTTAGAGAACCTCTCGGAGACAGCAACAGTTACACCAGGACTCCAGAACTTTCAGAAGCTGTTAATCTGATTTACATGTAGAAATCAATGACTGCCCAAGCTGATGTGCCAAAAAAACCCAGTCACCCCCGTATTGCTCTCAGATCATCAGAGGTGATGATGGCGAGGAAGCTCAGAGCATCTCTATTCACTGTTCAAGTCATGGTACATCAGCAAATCTTTGTGAATGAAATGACCAAGCCCCACCGTTGTACTCTGCTGCTGTACATGCATTAACCCAACATAATAAAGAGGAGAAATCAGTACCAAGTATTATTTTCTGAGGCAGCCCAGCCTGTTAATCACACAAAGGATGACTTAACAGAGTTGTATGTGCTTGCTCAATTATAATAAAACTGTACAAAACAGTGCACACATGTATACAAAACATTTATAGTTAACAAATAATCCACATTATGTAAACCAATTACAGGTGAAACTGCCTGAACATTTAGATCAACTGACAGTGACTTAAACTCAGCCCTGGGACTTCATCAGAGATTGTTATGAAAGGGGTACAGAGTTGCACAGTCAGGGGCACTATAACCAAAAGCAGTCTTTTCCTTTCTTATACAATTGCACCCTAAGAATACCAGGTAGCCAACATCAACAGATTATAATCACCTTTCTGGCTGACAAGAGTCATTCACAGTCCTACCCTGGAGACTTGTTTATACAGCTGGGCATGCGACCGAAGCAATCATTAGACTCGGGAGGACCTTACCCAAGGGTACAAGTGCAGTGCCCCCGTCGAGATTTGAACCCTAAAGCATCCAGCCCAGAGGCCAGAGCCCTCACCACTACTCCCTGGTTAGAGAACTGTTTAGCACATACTATACGGACAGAACCTTCCTGTGGTGCGCAGCTTTGGGGCCCTTCACACATACAAACTCCACCATTCTCTTCTAGAACTGCAGGAGGTTCAGTACACTTTCTGGTTTCATTCTATATATAAACTGAGGGAAACACTGCCTAGATAAGTCAAACACTTACTATACATTAGACGACCCGTGTACCCCTCTGGGACAGCTGACAGCGCTTACCTTGTTCGAACCCTTTCAACCCAAGGTGGCTACAGCTCCACCCTGTGGTCTGCCAAGGAACTGTTTCTGTCTTACACATTTCTATAGTAATGCCCAATAAACAAATACATTACCTTTCCATCACAGGAGTAGACATCATAAAGGCCATTTTGATGGAATTATGTCTATATAAGGAAGGTCTCATGCAAAGATTGCTGTCATTCCTGAGCCCTGGTCTATTGACAGTCTACAGCACAGCCACTGAGCATCATGTCCCAGATAGTTGAGAAATGCACTACTGCTATAGGCTGGGAATCCTGCAGCAAGAGAGTTCCTGGGCCAAGGGAGTGACATCACCTTCTGTACCAGGCTCATTGCCAAATGAGCCCCAACACACAAGCTGTAGTCTTTGATCCAGATTCTCTTCTAATGGACTATGGTGCTAATAACAAGCTATTTACCACAATGGACTAACTGCAAGGACTCCCACTCTCTATCAGGAGAGTCTGCACCTAACAAGACCCTCCTAAAGCTGTTCTACAGCTACCTTGAGAGAAAAGTAGGGGACAATCCTACTAAAACACATGAGCCTCATTCTTTAAAATCAGGGACCACGCACGCCAGGATTGTGCCCCATCTCAGGGAGTCACTAAGGGCTGAGGGAAGGCAGACATAACTAAAGATCTTGATGTTAAAGTCGACCATTTTCTTTTCCTAATAGTAATCCCTTTTAACCACACTTGCTGTAGATGATCAGTTATTTTTAATGCACATACCGTATATGAAAAAAAAGTGTTCAATACAGTTGTCCAGCCCACAGTCATAACTCCTCCCTTACCCCTCAATTTTGATGAGCATACAGTAGTAACTCTTCCACTTACCAGAGTACTGGATGTGGACAGCGAGCTTGATACGTGGCTTTGGTTTGACATGCTGGATAAGCCTCTCCAGTACTTCATGGAGTCCTCAAAATCTAAAGAATGGTCAATTAAGATATATGATTTGTTATAACAATATTAAAAACATACTCTCAAAATTTAGCTCTCAATATTCTACAAGTGAATCAATCTCAATCCTCTAAGCAATCCTCTTCTATTATTATTTTTAATTCCTAATGGAAATCATCTAAAAAAAAAGATATCAAGTGGATAATAGTTACACAAAACACAGAACACGCACACATCCATTATCAATTGCTGCCTAGTCACCCAGCAGACAACGGACCCAAGACAGTGAAGAGCACACACACATTCACATGGGGGACTAAAGAAGGACTAAAGAAGCCATTTGACCTAGACAGCACGTCATTGGACTGTAGGAAGAAACCTGGCAAAAATTCACACAGCCATGGGGGAGAATATGCAAACTTGGCACAGAGGGACCTACAGTCTTATACTGAAAGTGTATGCGGCAAGAACAAAACAAAAAGACCACTTATAAATCTGCATCTCAATGGCTTACATGTAAAAATGATTATTTTTTAATGTAGACGCCATCTCATGTAAAATAAAGAATGAACATGTTGTATTTGCAATGCAAATATTTTCATTCTGCCATTCATTCAAAACTCATGCTGTGACCACAACAGTACACCCACAATCAACAGACGTCAGTGCCAGGCTTCACAAGAAGCCCAGAACTCTACAACAGTAGAAGCCGTCTCAAATGTTTATAGCTGTGGATAAACGTCAGAGCAAAGCAGCAGGACAAGAATAAAAATCTCATAAATTATTTCTCTGTTTAAACTACATATTTTGTTTATAAAATTATTTACCACGGCAAACATGAATGTTTATGCCCTTACTGGTGCACAGGACTTCAAGATTATGTCATTGATTGTTTCGAACAATTTTATGTTCCTGCATCATTTATTTTTCCAAAAATTCTAAAGCATTACCGTCTGTGATACTGGCCACAAGATCGCTGGGGGCTCTTGAAATGTTCAGATCAAAGGAGTGCCTGCCCTGATAGCAGGACTTTGCCATCTGACTGGCATGTTCAAAAAACTGGCAGTGATAGAGCAGGGCATGTAGGGCAGGCAGCCCCACCAGCGACACTCCCGAGTCTTCATCATGCACACATGGGCTCTGCGATTAAACACAAGATTACCAGAGAAAGAAAGGTGAGATCTTCAGCTGCATCGTTTATTAATACCCCCGATAAAGTGAAACAAAGTTCATTTGACAGGACCAATGCAGGTGTACTTGCAGTTTGTTTTGACGTCTAAAAACATGTTCAGAATATTTATATCTCTAGTCAGTGCTCGGGACATTGGCTATCTTGCCAGTTAAAATAAAGAGAAGAGTAACAACAGTGGAGCCCAGACATCGCTAAATTGCACTGATGAGCCCTAACCAGGGGGAAAGCTGCTCTGTACTTTGACTTTGAACCTCTTGACAATTTTCAGCTACAGGAAAAGATAATAAAATCATCTGTTGGGATTAAAATTCTTTTATATATATATTTGTGTATTAGGCGCTATAGGACACTATGTGCGTCTATTAAAGTGTTTGGACAGCTGAAGCTTTTAGTTAGATGGGCCGCCCACAAAACTCACAGATATCTAATTATACTTTACACAGATACTTTAATTAATTAGATACTCTAATAAGAACTTTAGCTGAGTGAAGACCAAATGGTTCCATAACAAATGAGTCTGGAATTTCCCCCAGAAACTCCCCAGCTAGAGCATATCATTGTTTTCAAAAAGACAGACAGCATGGAACAGTGATTTAGTATATATCAAGACACAGAGAGAAAGGACCGAGTGAGCTATAGTTTTGCAAAACCATCAACTTGGTTAATAACTTGGTCTTTAAAGATCCAATAGTACAAATAGTAGGAATGTTCGACTTGACATCCTATACTAATTTCTCACTCCTCCACTTCAGCTTCTGTACAGTGTAGTTGCTGGTGCATGATAGCTGCTGTGTGTCACCCACACAGTTAGCTCATAGAGAGAAGAGTACTCTCCTGCATCCCTCCCACTCAGAGACTCAGTGACCAGCATCAGTACTTCTGTGTTCTCTTGTAGAGTGGCACCGCAGTGACCAGTGTTCACATTTCTGTTTTCTTCTTGTGAGAAAGCTCTGGCATGAACCCTAAACTATGGCTCCAAAGCAAAAGGCAAGCAGGGAATCAGGTACTGAAAAGAAACATTCAGGGCCACACTGCATGCAGAACATTGAAATACTGTGTTAGACAACTCAGAGGTGGCATGTAAGTGACCACTGTCACTTGGAAATATGGCCAAAAGGAATCGAGCACCCGTCCAATAAAAAAAAACGTGAGAAACAAATTAGTGAAGCTGTTTTTTTTTTATTTACTGTTCTATACTTAAAGGTTAGTAGGGTTTTTTTTTTTAATAAGGAATACAGGTAAAATTTGACTATACAGGAATTTGGTCCCAAATTTTCAAATTCCACGCACATTGTGAGTTGACTGTACTAGTTTGCGTGCCTTGTGTAATGTTTATTGTGTATCAAAAAATCGTATTAATTTCTCCATCACCGAATTGCTCCTAAAACTTTTTTAAAAAATGTGTGTAATCATGTAACTATCAGGATTGATCATTTTGACTAATATTTAACCTTTACTAATATCAGCCTGTTATAAATAGCAATATACAGTACCTTTTGAAAACATTCACCCCTTTTCAATAACGCTCCATGTTGTCAAATTACAAATTATGTATCTCTTTTAAAAAAAAATTGAGTATTTTTAATCAAATCTTGAATGCTCAAACTGAACACTTTTTACAGGTGAAAGTTGTTCAGGAAAAACTGCAAAGAATAATCATAAACTGAAATGTACTGAATGCATACAGCAATTATTCACCGCTTTTGCTATGGCAAACCTAACCTAACCTAAGCCAGCTGGTTGTGGATTTTGAATTCTTGTATCGGGTCCCATTGCGATGTTTTGTATTCAACACTAAGGAGACTGTATCTTGTTGTTCTCCTCTAGACTGATTACAAAGCAGCAATGTTTTATCTATAAGGTGGCAACCACAATTGTACACAATAATCTAAGTAAGGCCTTACTAGTTCTTTATGCAATTTTCACTTAACATCCCTTGATTTAAATTGTATGCTTTTAACTTTATACCTAGCATTTTGTTTGCCTTTTCAATTGTTCCCACATTGTCTAGAAGATGTAAATGATGTGTGAACATAAACATCCCAGTAGTAGACTTCTAGCTTAGTGTTTTATAGTTTGTATTTATATGTAGTTTTTACTACCTGAAAGTAATACCCTGCACTTGTTGGGATGAAACTTAATTTGCTCGGTTGTGAACTTTATCTAAATCTTTTTGAATTTTATTTACTAAAGTATGATTGAAAACCTTTTTAAAATGACTTTGACCGCTTGTACTGCAAACAATAGCATTCAAATGAAGAAACTAAGGTTAAAAAACAGGAAAACCAAGCTGGGTAACCCACATAAAACATTCAGCTGTAGTCGGTAAGATCTTCCGAGCCTGCTTGTGAGAGGAAGTAAAGATAAGACTATTGCAGGCAGGAACTGACACATCAGAAGAAGTGGGGCACTCTCTACTTTGGAAAACGTACTTTACTCCATACATGTTCAACTTTTATATGACAGGAAGTCTCAACCTATCAAAAACCTTAGACCCTTTTCACTCTTGCTTACCTGCCAAGCAAAGTCCTTGGATTCTTCAGAGTTAGCAGGCATAGGCATCACCAAGAGGTTTTGTATGATGAATGCTGCCTGGAAAGAAATAAAAAATAGCAACACTGCCATCTTGCTGTGTTTGAACACAATACAGTTATGCTTTCACAAACGACGGCTTCTTAAGAGATAATAGAGCTGTGGAGACATTGAAGTTAAAGTGAATAATTGCTAAAGTACTAATATAACTGAATTACAAGAAAACAAATACAATAGATGTGATACATCTAAAAGACGTAAATAAGCACAAGTCACAGAAGTCACAGTAAAATAAGGGATTCCAGCAGCCATATCACCCTGCAACTCACAACTGGCAACCCACTGAAGCTCAGCAGAGGTGAGCCTGGTCAGTACCTGGATGAGAGACCTCCTGGGAAAACTAAGGTTGCTGCTGGAAGAGGTGTTAGTGGGGCCAGCAGGGGGCGCTCACCCTGCAGCTCACGTGGGTCCTAATGCCTCAGTGTAGTGACAGGGACACTATACTGAAGACAGGCGCCGTCCTTCGGATGAAACGTAAAACCGAGGTCCTGACTCTCTGTGGTCATTAAAAATCCCAGGGTGTTTCTTGAGTAGGGGTGTAACCCCCGCATCCTGGCCAAATTTCCCATTGGCCTTTATCAATCATGGCCTCCTTACAATCCCCCTCTATGAATTGGCTTCATCACTCTGTTCTCCTCTCCACTGATAGCTGATGTGTGGTGAGCGTTCTGGCGCACTATGGCTGCCGTAGCATCATCCAGGTGGGGCTGCACATTAGTGGTTGGTGGAGGGGAGTCCCCATTACCTGTAAAGCGCTTTGAGTGGAGTGTCCAGAAAAGCGCCATATAAGTGTAAGCTATTATTATTATTATTATTATTAATGGATGACAAGACATAATGTTATACTTATCGTCCCTTGTACAAAACAGTTATAACTAAAACTAAAATTGGGCAGAGCGGTGGCACTGTGGCTAAGGATCTGCGCCTGTGGATAGAAGGGTGCCGGTTCAAATCCCGCGGCAAGCAGAGGAATCCTACTCCGTTGGGCCCCCGAGCAAGGCCCTTAACCCAGCTCCAGGGGCGCTGTACAATGGCTGACCCTGCGCTCTGACCTCAAGCTTCTCTCCCTGTCTGTGTCTCATAGAGAGCAAGCTGGAGTATGAGAAAAGACAAATTCTTAATGCAATAAATTGTATATGGCTAATAAAGTGATCTTATCTTATCTAAAAGTATAACTCACTAAATTGAAAATTCTGGTTAGGAACAGAGGGCCATAGCATCTGTAGGATTTCTTTCTACCTCTGCTCATAATGACCTAACTGTGGCAATTACTAATCTATAAGGAAAAATATAACACTATGGTTCAAAGGTTTTCAGCTGTGGGTGACGTAAAGCTGTGTTATGTTCTGGTCTTTCCATGTTCTCTTTAACACAGCAGCAAAAATATGTGAGAAAGATTTTTCAATCTACACCCTTTAATTAATTTGAACACTAAGGAACAAGGATAGAAACACCCCACTTTATGTCAGAGAACCAGCACTGATTATTGTCACTTTCATCAGTACCTGCCCAGAAAGTGCTGGCATGAAAATAATAAACAGACACACTGACGGGCTGGACACTCCAGTACATTAACACTGCACTGAGAGAGAGAGGGGTTAATACAGACACACTGACTGGACACTCCAGTACATTAACACTGCACTGAGAGAGGGGTTATGAGAGGTAAGAAATAAGAGGAGGCCACTCGACCCATCTAGCCCATTATGCATTTAGTAGCTAATAAATGCCAGGATCTCAAGATCTTCAAGAACATGACTCAGTACATTTTTCCATACTCCCACAATTCTCCGTGCAAAGAAGTGCCCCCTGTTCTCAAATGTAAATGCACTCCCACATAGTTTCCACTTGTAGCCCCCCTGGTTAGATAAGGTTAGGCTAGGTAAGATAAGATGAGATCACTTTATAAGCCATATACTGTACCACTTCTTGCATTATGTCTTTTTGCTTACCCCAGCTTGCTCTCCATGAGACACACAGGTACACAGACGGGGAGAGAGAAGCTTGGGGTCAGAGCACAGGGTCAGCCATTGTACCACTGTGCCTTGCTTAGGGGCCCAACGTAATATGATTCCTCTGCCAGCCACGGGATTTGAACCAGCAATCTTCCAGCCACAGGCGCAGATCCTTAGCCACAGTGTCACCACTTTGCCCCATGTTTCACTGTTCATTCTGAAGAAATCCACTTGGGAGTTGTAATGTATTGTGTACTCTATATTCAACAATTATATAAACAAATGACAGTACATTTTGTACAGAATTGTAGAACAATATATATATATTATCTATAATGATGGGTGATGGAAGCCTGCACCCTCTCGTTGCAATCACTCAGTTCCGGAGACAAACCTCTCGGCGGACCATGCTGCACTCCATTCGGTCAAGGAGGATGTTCAGCAGCGTCCCCCACAGCCCTCCAGAAATGTTCTGGCAGCTGGCTGAAAGGCCGAAGCACCCGCACTCCACCGTCGTCAGAGCCGACCCGATCCCAAGGCTGGCGAATCTTACCTGCGTATTACAACGTCACCTTTAAAAGGGGAACTGCAGACCCAATTTCTCAGTCCGGTTATTAAATCTCCGTAACGAAATAAATTCAACAACGGTATCGCAAAATCTTACAAGTTTTGAATTAAGCGCAAAATCTTGAAAGTACTGTATAGTCACCATGGTGTCACAAAGCACCGATCTCGCCATGGGCGAGAGTGAGAGTTCGCACGAATTGCAACGTGAAGCACCCCTTCCTGCTCACTAGTCACTGTAATGACTAATGTACTGCGATATACAAGATAAGATAAGATCACTTTATTGGCCATATACAGTACAATTTCTTGTATTAGGAATTTGTCTTTTCGCATACCCCAACTTGCTCTCCATGAGAGACACAGACAGAGAGAAGCTTGGGGTCAGAGCGCAAGGTGAGCCATTTAAATGGCGCCCCTGGAGCAGCTGGGGTTAAGGGCCTTGCTCAGGGGCCCAACGGAGTAGGATTCCTCTGCCGGACGCAGGATAGAAACGGGCAATCTTCCAGCCACAGGCGCAGATCCTTAGCCACAGAGCCAACAAGCAAATAAGTACAAGTTGTGCAGCAGACATTTCACCACAGAGCTGTGCCAACATGATCTGCATGCAAGGATGATAAAAAGTAAGTTGTATTTGCTGGCAAAACGGTCTCAAAGTCGAGAGGAGATGTATTTACAAGCCTGCTCGTTTACAGTAGGGCCGCATCATATCACCGGATATTTTGTTGCCTCATTCTCAATCACAGAACATGGCGCCGCACATACCTGGAAATTTTGTCTATTTTATTATGTAAATTGGAGGTTTTACACATTACTGCGTACATTTTACTTTCACTGTGGTTTGAAATGCACTCATCAATGACGATTCTTTCTAACCCCAAAATATAAAAATAGTTGCACTTCCCCTTTAAAGCCCAGACACTTAAGGTTCATGATCAGAAAACCTAATAGTTTGTTGCTTTTGTACATTCCAAACACCACAAACATTAAGTATAATTTTTTTTTCTACAAAACAGTTTCTGTTCTACTGGTTTTACTTCTTTTAAAGGCGAAAACAATGTGTTCTCACCTCGGGGTCCCTATCCACCCACAGAGGAATGAGCCAAGCCAGCCCCAGCCGTGAGCCTGCCTGCTCTTCAGCGCTTTGATCGTCGGCCAGAGACCACAGTGACACCCATTCCTTTCAATTCAGATAAAAACAAAACGGTTCACAATTAAGAAGCAAAAAACACTAAATTGCTCTTAATTAAGATGGTGAAAACAGATGGTGAACACAAATGAAAATGAGAAGCACATTTATTTTGGCAGAGTAAACTACATACACATCATATACTTGCCTGGTTTTTGGTTTCCCTCATCATTTCATGAGATAAATGAAGCAAGCAGAGGACTGCATTCTTAGTGACTCCTTTACCCATGAAAGACATGGCATTTCCTCCCAATTGCACATAGAATGAAGAAATAACCTGGAATAATGAAGACAAACATAGCTAACGGAGGTACTCTATCTGAATCCAATTTATTCCAAGTTTGCATGGAAGGAGACAGCACAGGAGAGGTTTAAAATTAAAAAAGCATTTGAACGTTTTTTTTTCAGTCTCAGGAGAGGCATGCACGATGATATCACGATGCATTACAGATAGCTTCTGAAGAACACATACAGTACTATTGTACCACTGACCTCAAGAAGCCCAGTTAGGTACTTCGCGCAGAGTGAACCTGGGTCTAGCAAGGGACTGTGTGAGCTCCATCCAGGCAGGACTGTGACATGAACCATTGTCCTCAGCGTTCTTTCAAGTGAAGGCAGCCCGTAGAATCGGGGAGCATCAGAGAGCCTTAGGCAGTGAAGTAGTTTGAGGGCCAGCTGTGTCTTAAAAGGTCCCGCCAAGGTTAGGCATACCCTAGGTTTAAAAAGAAAACAGCAACCAAACAAGCTAAATGAGTTGACTGGCCTTCTCTTATTTGCAATCTTTAATTAGTTACTCCACTGAAATTAGCACTGTGTGTTCATTCTGAATCACGCAGATAGCCCACTCTGTAAAACGTAACACAGCACCAACACTATAGTATGAAGTTAAAAACCAACACACAGCTATCTCCAACAAGACAAAAAAACTAGGAAACTTTGGAACATTTAAAATAAAACAAATATCTAGATTCCTGATTTTTCTCTTGATATGATGGACATTTCTGTTTGCTTGTTTTAAGGAATTTGGGGGTTCCCAAAAAAATGAACATAGTGACAAGGACACACATTGTAACTGTACAGACTGTCAAGTTGGTGAGGAATTAATGCCACTTTGGCACTTAGATTTTCATGCTGAGCCTGAATGGTAGTTTAATAGGGTAGTGATTAAAGACACCATTGTCACAATTTATCAATGCACAAAGCATGCCTAGGATTAAGCATTTCGCCACACTCGGTCAGCTCATGAATTTTCAGCAAAACAATTAGGGAATTCTGCCTGTAAACAGATGGTCCTTGAATAGTGCTAGGAATATAACAGATAGCCAAAGGCAAATTGTTAGTCTTACTCATACATTATTTTATTTGCCACTGAATCTTTCCAATGTATTGTATGCAGTCTCCATTCCTCCACTTGCTATCAGCAATGTTTATGAACACATTTAAATTTAAAATTAGTTTCTCAATATACCCCAAACTCCCAGAAGCGATTTTCCACG
The DNA here is from genome assembly GCF_059453375.1 of Lepisosteus platostomus. NCBI lineage: Eukaryota > Metazoa > Chordata > Actinopteri > Semionotiformes > Lepisosteidae > Lepisosteus > Lepisosteus platostomus. The sequence continues at coordinate 6,443,045 of NC_142618.1, read as the reverse complement.
CTATCAAATAATACTAACAGGATACTGCAAAGTTTATTTCCCATTTCTGTGATCTCCACTTTAAAATTTAGTTCAATGTTAATGTTTTAAACCTTCTGATTTATAACGGAGACATGCAAACACATTCCTGAACTGCACAGCAGAAACTAATTTCTGTACAAATATGTTAACCTTTTACAAAACAAAACTGAAATAGGCCAAATAATGCACCTTACTCATATTCTAGCTTCACCGCATGCTTTTTAACTCCTGTCACATCTTCACCAAGTGAACAAATGCTTTGGTATCGTATATTAGACCAGTAACCTCATCATAATCCTAATCATGATAAAATATTAGCATTACCAAAGAGTGTCCAGTAAAAACACTAGGAACATCTCTCCAGACATAGTTAACTATTAGTATGCATAAGAACAAGAAGAACTTTGTACTCTATACATTCTCCTTACCTGTCAGAAACACAGGTCAGACAGTTAAGTAAGGTGTTGAAGAAACTCATTAGCTCTTTCTGAAGCTTCTGACTAATGATTGCCTGGATTTCTTCTATTTCCCCTTGTGCCTGAGATTCTGGCCGTAGTAGTAAGTTTAGTATTGTGTTTGTTTCCTCCAGGAAAAGAGAAATGGAGAAATATTAGAAAGGTAAAGCACAATAACATACAAATAGTTACAAAAGAGAGGAGGCCTCATCCAACTGTTTCTTGAAAGAAGCCAGGATATAGGCTTCCAAAACTTAGCACATCTTCATCATGTGTAATCGGAAATCTGATACAGACTATTTTAAATATGTGATGTTAATTCACATAAGACTGCCAGAGAGGTGTACAAATAATAATTGATTTAATTTAAAACAAATGAAGTGAACTTTTTCTAGGATTGCTAGGACTGACCTAAATTTCAGTTACATACAAGTGTGTGAAATACATTACCCAATGAGTAAAAACTAAAAACTGAGCTTTTATCTTTTCGATCTTTTACACCAAATCCTGTTCCAAAATATCAAAATAGCCTCTTTCATAATCAGACAGCTTGTGCACAATTTTATTTCATACAGCACAATTGCTTGAAAAAGCCAAGGTTGAAGATTTACCAATTTAAGAATCAGTTCTAAGATCCACTGGAGATCGTCACCATTGGTTTCCGACTTCTGCTCTTTGAAGAATTTGTTCAGGAAAACCACCACATCCACCAGTAGCTTCTCATCCTCTGTGCACGCTGGGAGAACCTGAAGAAACCTTGGTTGCAAAAACAGTATGAAACTTTAACTGACATCCCTAATTCTTTTACTGTTCCAGAAAATAAATTACATTTCTCCCAAAGCCTATTTTCTAATTGTCTCTCATTTGATTTGTGCCACATTTCACTGTAATTGTGATATCCCTTGCTTTGTGATTGGTGAACTGACCAAAAGAAACATTTTTTCATGATAAGCATAATCAATACTTGCTACTGCTCAGAGGGATATGCTTGATCTATGCGATTTAAACCCAGTGCAGATATCTCTAAGCTCAGCACAACTAGGAGTAGCAGGGGAGATACGTCAATCTAAGAAACCATTTATGTGAAGAGAAAGAAACCTGATCTTTGGATTCAGCTAAGATCACAGCTCTGCACTGACACTGGTGAATTTGCAACTTCTCTGTTACAAAAGATTTACTGAAGAGTTTAGTATTAACTCTTAATCAATAAAGTATCTATTTATCTAATCCATTGGGATATGTTATTAAATTCTCACAAGTTCTTTAATTATTCTCATAAATGAATACGGTTTCCATACTCAGGACACAGACTGACCATTACATACATCTATGGCTGCACAATGTTCAGGGCTTATTATTTAATTTTAATAACACAGCTCTGAAACCTCCAGAGGTCCATATTAACCCTCATGTTTCAGTAATCTAAACAACCAAGTCAATCCATTACAATTATACAGTACATCGGAAACAATAATCCCCCCTCTCCATTAATAATTAAATTATAGCCAGGAACACAGAAAATGGATATATTCCAGTTAGTAGCACTGTGTGTAATCAAACAATGCGATGGAAGAGTACTCTGCTCTTGGGTTAGGTTTCAGGTGTGGTTGGGAATTCCAAACTCATTAAACAAATAATTTGGCCTGGACCAGGTTGCTCCAGCTCATGTGATGAGGGACTGGGAGACGAAAGATCCCATCCTGTTTAGTAAGATAACACAGTACTGGGGGGAAACCCCGGGCGGACAGTTTACACCAACCAGTCAATCCTAACCTACAGCACACTAGGCGGGGAGGTGGAAGGAATCTGGAGTGCTGGAAGAAAACCTACAGAAACAGCGGAAGGACATGAATACACTCTATACTGAAGACACCCCAGTCTGTACCTGATCTTAGGACCCCATCTAGCCCCATTCAAAACTCTGCATTACTCCTCCAGCTGACAGCTGATGTGTGGTGAGCGTTCTGGCGCACTATGGCTGCCGTCGCATCATCCAGGTGGATGCTGCACATTGGTGGTGGTGGAGGGGAGTCCCCATTACCTGTAAAGCGCTTTGAGTGGAGTGTCCAGAAAAGCGCTATATAAGTGTAAGCAATTATTATTATTATTATTATTATTATTATTATTATTATAATAAAACCATGCTTCCCCATCAAGGGGAGATATATATATATAATATATTTTATTAATATAATGTACATAAAAAATATCAAGTGAGCTGCAAACATACCTGTCAATGGCGGTGTGCCATTCCAGAGTCTTAAGCACATTTTTGGTGCTCAGTGAGCCCTGTCGGAGAGCCAGCCTGTCGGTCAGAAGATGGAAGCTAATCCGTGCCAAGGCAGAGCTCACAGCACTGTGAGACAACGCACTGTGGATACAGTGCAAACAGTCCTGAAGGTCACTGCAAACGTGAGTCACTTTCAGCATCAAAACCTGAGCGAGTGACAAGTTCAGATCATCAAGGAACCTAAAAACAAGAACACAGTTTTTCAAAACTGCAAAACCTTTGATTTCCAAAATAAGGAAAAAAAAAGTTACAAAAGATCTTGGTATAGCAAGAAACAGGAGTAATTTCTAAAAGCGCTATTAGCAGTACTGGTGTCCATCATGATTAAGCCTGCAAAGATCTGAGAGGGTATTTGAACATACAGAATAAGAATAAGGAATGAAAAAAGTTTACTTTCTGTGGGCACTGTTTGCTACACAGCACTGTACAAAGGCATCCAACTGGCTTCCAAAACATGTTGAAAATTTGCTGCTTTTTATTTCATTTCTTTTAGTTGTAGGGTTAGAGCAGCATGTCTTTGATTTCAGCAGGACAGTATTACTGTAATGGGTGGTTCTGTGCACTCAGGATCAAACACCAAGCAATGGAAATACTTGTCCAATTTAGCAACTCCCAAGAAAATGAATCTGTAGCAGGAGGATGGATACAAACCTGAAGCTACAGGACCCATCCTAGACAATAAGCAATCCTTTCTAGTTCAAACATTTTTCACCTTGAAGACAACAGTCTAACAGTCTTCTCTGAAACATTGTATCTAGTACAGTAAAATGTATTCACAGGGTGATAACATAAATGCATTATAAACAAGACACTAAAATCTTGAGGATAAAATGTATAGTAAGTTGTATAGTGTATTATAAATAATACAGTTTAAAGTAAAAAAGTACATTAATTTTTAGAGATGTATGTTGTTTTTATAACACTCAAATTAATATGACTTACAGTACACCTGTCAAAATACTAGAAGCCATATGGATATATATTTTACTTTAGGTCTTTGAAAAAAGTGTTTTTTTTTATTATACAGTACTTACTACGTTGCACAATTATTTTTGTAACATTTTTTAACTGTGTATTTATATGCAAATTAAAAAAAGCAGCAACATAAAGTCCCCTTTATATCTGTGAAAATTAAGATTTCCTTCATTTCTGACTGTGATTTGCTAATTGATATTCAATGATTTATGCCTCTTTAGTAAGTGCCAAAATAAAGCTGTTTAGTCAAGCCAGAAGGTACGGATTGATCTACACCTCCATTAGAAATAGTCTTTCACAGAGGCTCATTATTTTCCACAACAGATGCAGTGGTGTGCTCATCTTTTCTTATTATGCCTTATACGACCCAAGTGAAGATAAATTAGACACAGATGCACTTGTTATGAAACTACTCCTTCATTCAATTCTAGATGACAAGGAATGTGAATCTGCAATGACTTCAAAAAAGTAAGAAAGGCTTACATAATCCATCCTGTTCGTAAATCACACACAAAAAAATTAGAGGCTAACAAGTGCAATAAAAAATAGTAAAGGGGTCGAGAAAACATTTGAAAATAATAAAACGCAATGCCAAAGAGGAATCTTGTTAACATGAGAGCTGTGGTTGGCATAAGAAACAGCTTTATCTGCAATATCTGTTATTATGTAGTATATTTCAGTATATGTAGTATATTTCCCTTTATGATTTAGTGGTATATTTCAGGTTTAAGTGTTCCAAATTAGGGAAAAAAAACGTAAGAGGATACCAATTCAATACCAGAAAAACTTTAAAAATAAACGTTTTTTTTCCAAAATTGAATTCCTTTTAAAGAACATTTAAAGAAAAAAAAAAACGACTAAAATATTTCATTCATTTTACTAACAGCGAAAAAGAAACTATTTAAGATCTTTTGACAGTTTTTTATTTCGTATAGTGTTATCCAGTTGACCACCACCCATGCCTTTTTTTATAATCATATCTACTGTATACTATTAAGCATGCCTCAGAGTTTATGTAGTTTACAATGAATAATCCTTACTCCGTAAAGCCAGTTCTGTGGCTCTCCAGCTGAGCCAGGAGGTTGTCGACTCCACCAAACCACGCTCGATTCCAGGCAAACTGAAGCAGCCGCCAGGCTGGTGCCAGAGCCACCAGGTCTGACTGCAGAGGGAGGACTGTGCGGTAAGGACTAACCAAATGGTGAGACACAGCTTCGAAGGGAAGATTGTACCTTCAAACAGGCAGGACAGACAAAGTCTCAGTTTCGCACATTCAAATAAATTTACTAAATCTTTCAAGAAGCAAACATGCAGCCTCATGTTTCCACCATGACACTGACACAATAAACCAAATATTTGTGTTAACATCAATACTTGTGGGGACCTGTGTCAGCAAGCGTAGGCTGCAGAAGAACAAGTAAAGGTTTATTCAATGCTGAAAAGAGAAGAAAAGAAACATGACATTTCGGCTGTGGAGCCTTGAAAGAAAAGAAAACGTTGCATTTCTTTTCTTCTCTTTTCAGCATGGAATAAACCTTTACTTGCTCTATCAAAATAAAGGTTTACCAGGTGTTTAAATATACTGTAGTACCAAAGTCGCTTACATAGCGTATTGGCACAACGGTATGAATACTTATGTGGTCCAAATATTTTGATTTTTCCATGCAGTTTTTAAGGTCCACTTAAGCAATAACTAATAGGAATATCTCTAGGGCCATATACATCTCCATTTGTTGTTGAGTTTGAAGAAGCAAATCAATGAAGAGGTCTTTCACAGTTTTGTAAAACCACTGTTAACTTGGAAGAGAAACAGAATGGTTGGTGGTACACTTCTGTCTTTATTATAATTCAGATGCGTTTACAATCCAATACACGAGAGCTTTAATGAAATCAAATGAACCTTACTGCAGCATCAGTCGGTCAGCACTATAGTGGGCAATTGCAGAGGTCATAGTCATGAGGAAGTGACACTCCTGTGAGCTTCAGTGAACATGGTGGAAGAGTATTTTGCACTAAATAGCAATGTAACTGTACTTCTTTTAAAAACAGTCAATTTGTGCTCTGAACCTAGCACTTAATGAGGCACAAGTCACCCAGAGAACAAGAGAAGAGGGTGCAAGAAACAGGACTGAGGCCTACTCCACCACACATCAGACACCACAGCAGCATAAAGTGGGTGGTAATGCCCATTGTTTTGTGTTTTCTGGCAACACCGGATGTTGAAAGTACAGTATAAAAAAAATTCCAAGTCAGAAATAAACATACATCGGTCAGCTTTGTCCTGCAGAGTAGCACAAAACAGGGTTTGCTGTGTAGCTACTGTATCATCGTTTTCAGAGGTTACTTTACAACTACAGTTTATTTCCACCCGTATTTTAAAATTGCCTTTATCAGAGAAGGTTATGTTTATGACAAATCCCTCCCGGCATCATTTCAGGGTCAACATTGGTTATATGTATCTGAGAGTGTCAGCATTTTGTTTTGACAGATCTAAAGGACTAGTTTTTGTTAGAGGTTATACCCTTGATAGACGCTATGGCCTCTATAATACTATTGGCAAACACTAGGGTGCAGCAGCACATCTAGTAAAAAAAAGTAGTACACTTGCATAGAGAAAAGGTCTCTGCTTTTCTGTTATTGAAGTTCTGTTATTCTTTATGTTACTGACTATTTCAGTTAATCCTGTCTGTATTACGAATAGAAAAATGTGCAAAAATGCATATAGTTGATTTTAAAAACACCACAACTGTGTTTAATTCAATTGATGATGCAAATTTTCACTTCTTCACCTGTGGTGTCACACAGGGGGGTGCTGCACTTTCGTAGTGGATGAACTGGTTGTCTTGCTTTTGTCTTTACCAATCATGGCCTCCTAATAATCCCCATCTATGAATTGGCTTCATCACTCTGTTCTCTTCCCCACTGATAGCTGGTGTGTGGGGAGCGGACTGGTGCACTATGGCTGCTGTCGCATCATCCAGGTGGGGCTGCACATTGGTGGTGGTGGAGGGGAGCCCCATTACCTGTAAAGTGCTCTGAGTGAAGTATCCAGAAAAGCACTATAGTGTTAACTATTATTATATGTAATGCACTGAGGGCTGAAAACACAAACCTGAGGACGCAAGTGGAAATTACTGTATGTGGAAGAGCATTTCCAGCTGAGAACAGGAGACACTTCTTTATCGAAAGAGTTTGAGAGTTTGGAACAAACTACCCAGCCATGTTGTCAAAGTCATTTACCTGGCTTCTCGTTAGAAAGGACTGAATGACATCCACACATCAATTGTCTACTAATTACCAAATGGACTTGTTGGACCAAAAGGTTCTCCTCTCTTTTACAGTCTTTCTCATGCTTTTAAATTCAATCAAGTGATTTTACAGCTAAAGTAGACTGACATTGTTATTAATATGAAAACTGAAGGGATTGAACCACAACAATTTAGCTGTGGTGGAGGCCTCTTGAAAAATGCAGCACAGATGAGAGATTTTCTTTACATTTTCAGTGTGGAATTCACCACAGCGACTCACAGACTAATGAAGCTCCCCACTATAGCCTCTTCATGTTACTTGTCTACCTGACAGGAAAGATCAGGAAAATTAGCTAAAACTGTTAACTTGAAAAAAAGGCTTCCAGTATGTTTTGCAATATGATTTTTTACCTCCTGACTCCATACATATATTTTTGTTTCAAATTAGAAAATAATCTTCAAAAGGTCATGATCATGATTAAGCTGTTAGAATAGTTTAAGACTGTAGAGGTTTCACACAAAGAACTACTTCACTAACTTCAAGTGCAAATGTATAGAGCAACATTAGTTCCCAAAGGTAAAAATAGTCTTTACAAGGTTTCCATGAGGTAAACTAACTTCAATGTGGCTACAACTAAACAAACAGTTTATGCCACAATTCAAACAAAGAGCGTTAACCATACTGTATATGCTGAAATGTATACTCACTTTCACTCTCTTTTTACTGTCTCTGAAAACGTGTATTTAGCATTAAGATGTTGATAGAATCTTAGGGTTAGGGGTAAATCTAATTGTGAATAAAAACATCTATTTTTAGGATTACCTAGAATCTGTTTTAAGAAGTTGTTGTTTTTTTTCTTGAAACAACAGCAACTAAAGGATGTTAAATCACTTTACATATCAAGTAGGAACAATCCCATTTCATCCACCACTGAAGTGCATCTCCCACTTGGAAAGGTGAAGAAGTGCCAGACTGTTCCAGTCCAGAAAGGAATTTAACCAGGACACAAGGGTAAACATCCTTTTTTAACGCACAGTTCCATGCGATCTTTAGGGCCTAAGTTTTCTGGATAATGGTTTAATTTAATCCAAAAGCTTGCCACCTACTGGTCTAATGTGGACAACACTACCATGGTTTTCTTTTGAGATCTCCTATCGCATTAGCAAAATTCTTGCTCAGCTTCAGAGGTCTGATGATATCATGATAATGTCGCATGGCATATGGTATTAAGATATTTAAATGAGTAAGCCTTCTTGTAAAAAAATAATACAAATACAGAAAATACTGTTCTGTGCAGATACGCTTTGACTACATGAAGTGCTATAAAACAATGTCATTATAATTGTAAACACACAGTATCTGATATCATTATGCATCTTAAATTGCCTTATATTGTATGTTGTACTTAGAAGAAGCAATTTACCTTCTGACAACAGAAACAGGGATTGAAAATGAAGGAGTGCAATTTCCACTGACTGCCGAATCCTCTGTCCTGTTAAAAAAACAAATTCAGAAATAACTAAAAATAGATCACGTTTTTCATTCAATATTCATAGATGAGAAATAAAACAAGCTAAGATACTACAATACTAAGCCTTCTTTCTAGGCACCCAGTGCACTGAATTCAAACTTCTGACACTGAATGACTTACACAAGCAAGTCCTGAATACTGAGATATTTTAATTACACGATGAAGAACAAGAATAGGGTAACTCTTACCAAATGTCCATTCTTGCAACTTCATCAAACAGCAACAGACACATCAATGCTGCAGGTTCAGCAAGGTCCCCTGAAATTTCTTTTACTATCAAGGAGGCTACCAAACAAAACAAAAGACGTCATCTCAAAAACTATGATATACTGTATGGATGGAGCTAACATATTTAGTGCTTTAGTAATGGATTACTGCTCAGAGAAGCAGTTGTTGGCAGACAGGCTTGGCATGCTAAAGTCCATGAGGTCACGAAGAGTTGGACTCGACTAGACGGACTAAACACAATGGATTATAAAACCCTGAGAGCATGAGAGAAAAGCACTAATCTCCAGACACATCTTTAAACAAACTCGATGTGCTGCTGTTCAATAGTTACGCTCATAGCAGCAGCTCCAGTAAGTTTGTGGTCTAATAAAAAGGATGGGAGATCTCCAAAGCTATGTGAGACTCGTGGACGCTCAATCATCCTTGGCCTTCTGACCCAGGCTGGACAATTTTTCATTCCATGCCATTCAGTTTTCACTGCAGCAAGCTTTGTTCTGCATGCTAACAGGGCAGAGACTTCAGAAGGCAACACTGAAGAATCTGTTTTTTTTTTTGATTGATCAAAATGATGTCAAGGAGCATCACAAAACATTCCAATCCATTTCCAACTTTCCGAAGGGAAAAATCAAATTTTCTTCATTTTACAAAGATGTCTTATGCCACTAATAGCTTAACTGCTTCTGCTAGATTTTCTCTATGAAACAGAAATTTGATTATTCAATGTTTAACCTGCAGGTGTTTTTATTTAAAAAAATGTTATAGGCAAAAAAAGCAAAATATCTTGTCATATTGCAGGTTTACAACTTGCTAGGCAAGGAAATGTGTTTCCAGAATTCCAGAGGAATGTGAATTTAGAAATCATGTCATTTTCCTTTTATAAAGAATGACATCACTGGCAATGCTGATATTAAGCATCTTTAATTCCTCTATCCCACCTCTTAGAAGCATCATTAGAACAGAGGCCTTCTGGGCCAGGCAGTGGCGCAGGCCTGGGTCTGCATACACCAGCTTCCTCAGTATAGTGAAGCAAGACTCCAAAAGACAGTCCATACTCTGTGTGAGCAAAACATGGAAACATATAATAATTAATCTAACACATCTAATGTCTATTTTACTGCATGAAAATCAAAAGTTAATTCTTGCCTAGATGATAAAAAGTAGCTAATTCACCCCATAATTAATGTAACAAACCCCAATCCTATAAACATGGGGTCACTAGTCATGATCCTGCAGAGACCTGACCCAACAGGTTTTGTAGGTAACCTTAAATAATTAAAACATTAGTACTTGTTTCGATCTAAATTATGCTAAATTATACATTTTGCATCAGGTCCTTTTGTCCTTGAGGTCCTCATTTTGCTTATTTAAGAAATTGCAAATACTTCTCTATCTTTGGACGTAGGTGATCGAGACAGATGGGGAAAAAACCTTTTACAAACATATTTCTGAAACATCAAAAGAGAACACTACATATTAAAAGTAACTTTTACCATTTCCTAAAGAGGAAAAGGCTGGTATTTTCATGAGTTATTTTTTTTCCAGCATAATTACAGTAGTGGACGTTTTGACGTGAATACATTTTTTTCCCCCAAATATGGGCGCAAAATAAGCAATACAACTCATTCTTAAAAATGATCGATTTCACATTTCTAAAGGAGATTGAGAAAATGAGTTTTGTTTCTCATGACTGAAGGTGGTGCAGCATTTATATGCTTACCAACTGAGACATTGATATTCTTAGTACAGTAAAGGATAAAAACTCATTCATTCTGATTTTGTTGCTCACAGATACTGTATATTAATCCACAAAATTGTGGTGATGTTTGAGGAAAGGAAAGTTTATAATGAAGGCTAATTAGATCAATTTATTTCTGTATATATATGAACTGCATATCTAAGGTTTTACAGTAGATTGAAAATCATGTCTGTACTACATATCTGTGTATAAATAAATGACAGTTTCCCATGCCGTACACAAGGTTTAAAGGATAAAAAATAAGTAATTCTCAGATCTGAGCTACTAGCTACCAAATGACCAAGACCCATTCAGAAAAAAAGCTGAGTGGTCTCATATGTTGTTGTTTTTTTACAGTTTCTTATTTTTTAGTCTGAGTCCCAAAAGGAAAGCATTGCAAAATGAAAAAGAGCACCTTAATCATTGCGTAACTATAAATACACTTTTAAAACTTGAGTACCTCATTCAGAAATAAGCTGGAAAATATATATTCTTCTAATAAGGTCTATGAACGGACCATTTACCTTTACACCGTTGTGTACACATTCATTTATAAAAGATATGACTTTCTCTGTCACTCCTAGGCTTTTCAGCACTGCATGCAGTGTTGTATCTGTGGAACAATAACAAGGGGATCGTGATCATGAAATTAAATAACACTCATGTCCTGCAAAGACGTGAAATAATGAATCTCTTATAACTTAAAGCACAAAGGATTAAGTCTGGGGAAACCAGGAAATGCAAAACTTGCAATTGGTCTTGCAAGCCACTTTAAAAACCAAAATAGCAGGGATGACCAGAAAAAAACAACATGATTGTGCAGACCAGCAGTGCTTTTCTTAGAAACGCAACTTTAAAAACTGGGATTTCCTTATGTTACTGAAATTTATATTGGTTTATTTTAGGAAACTTATATTATTATATTACGTTGTTAAATCTAGTCTATTAGAAACTAGACCAAACAAAAAGATAATTTGTAAGGATCTTGTTTGTTGATTTTTCACCTGCTTTTAATACAATACAGAAACTCTCAAAGAAATCTTAAATTTAAACAGTAATTAGATAATATAGATCCTAGACTTCTTAAAACAGGACTCGACAGGTCAAACTGGGGAAATAGCTCACATTCACTACACTTTCACTGGATCACCACAGGGCTGTGTCTTGCCCCCCCCCCACTGTAACATTCTGTACATGAACAAGAGCAAGAGAAAACACAGGCATCTCATTAAGTATGCTGATGACACAGCCCTGGTCAGCTTATTAAAGGATCTAGAAAATCATTGTTGGACTGTACAAAATGAGTTTACAAATGGATGTGATGAGTTCTCTTTGATATGAAATGTCTTGAAAACCAAAATAACTAATTGATTTTAGGGGAAAAAAAACACCCCCCTCTATAATTAGCAGTCAGATGGTGATATTTTCAAAGATTCAAAGTACCTGGGACTGTTTATAGACAAAAACCTAAGACAGGACAACTGTGACAACATTTACAAAAAAGTCTGACAGTGACTCTTCTTTCCTTAGGAAACTCTGATGGCAGATAGAAATATTGTATTTGTACACTTTTCTATAAGTTCTATTGAAAGTGTCTTAATATACTGTCTCACTTGCTGGTTTGGCAACAGCATCACCGTTAATAGTAATGGGTTGGAAAAATTAGTGAAAATAAGCAGCAAAATAATTGGGTTAAATTAAATTAACTTCAATATCCATGACATGCAAAAGTTTGTAAAGAAGGCCAAGAGCTTTATAAAGTGTGTGTCTCACCCCCTGCACCGAGATCACTCTACAAGGTGGTAACACTGCTATTAGAAGTACTGCCACTCAGTAGTGTTTTGAAAATGTTCTGTAAAGCAGCTCAAATACAGTACCTAAGATTGAATAAATATAAATGCAACCATGTTTTGGCTCTCGTCTGTTATCCGTTTGACTGACAGGGAGCTTCAGAGATAAAAACTGAAGTCACACCTCCCGGGAAGGGCAGCGAACGAAGCGCTTTTAGCGTCAAAGCCGATACAATACCATGCAAAATGAGAGCCAGCTGTTCTGCGGCTGATTTCCGGAGCACAAGGTCAACAGTCTCTGAAGTGAGAATATTGTAAAGTTTGTTGACTGCATCCACCTGTTAAACAATAAAAGCAAAGTATAAAAGCTGCTGTTTGACAGTTTTTTTTTCCACAAAAAGAACTCGAAAGCTTATGTTGGTGTCATTTCATATCCCCAAGCTATTTCTATTCCTGAATCTTTTTGCACTTTTGCTTCAGACTGACGCCTTATATTGTCAGCATAACAAATTAATGGTTAACTGCACACAAATTAAATGTTCTTGACCTGCCATCTCAAATCTCAACATTAATGATTCAAACTGAGAATGGCAGTTCAATAATAGAAACCAAAGGATCTAAGGGAAAAAGCAATTGTGCATGTAGAAATGCTTAGCTATTTCTGCCCTGAAGTGCCAGAACCTCATAGTACACTACAGGAAATATTTAGTTAGTATAAGACCTGCCGGAAGAAGATTTATAAAATATTGTGATGAGCTTGGCATCAAATCTTAGCTAATGTTAACATTCCCCATTCTGCTTGCATTACTCAAGGCTTTATTGAGAACACTTTGGACAATTGGTATCATTTGAGGTGCATTCCTAACTCTAGATGGGCAAAGTGGTAGATATGCACAGACGATCAAAGGGAGTTTCTGGTGGTTTACCTCATGGCAAATGATAAGATCCTTTAACAGCTATAGATCACAACATAAATAAGGAGACTAGTGACGTGTTAAAAGCCACGCAGCTCAAAGGTAGACCTGCCCACACTCCCTCACCCCCCAGGCATGCAGCTGCAGCAATCACAACCATGAGAAAGACTAAGAGTTTTTTTAAGTGAAATTACAAACAGCAATATTTGGCAAATAGCTATTAATTTCTTCAAAAGGTTGCTAGCAACTGCATTTAAGGGGTTCGATCTCTATTTAAGAATGGCCTTACCTTAAAAAATGATTTTTCCGTATCATCAAGTCTAATGTCAACTGATTTATTAACGATATACAAAGAAGCCAAAGCAGACTGAAGGGCACTGTCCAGCAATGGTCTCCTGGTGCAAGCTCCTTCACCACTCATGAGGTGGCACATTAAATGTTTCACAGCTGTGGCCCGAACCCTGAAATCAAAGAACACATCGTGCAAAAACACAATTTCGAATAGTAATGATTACTAGAGCCCACTCACTGTGACAGCAGGAAGTATGAAGTCTAACTTAATTGCAAATGTACCTTTACCGAAACGTGCAACACTTAATTTGAGAATAATATAACTTTTTTTTTAACCCAAGGACACTAGAAGCGACTGCAACAACAACAGTGTAAATCATCTGCGATACATTAAAGTTACACCATAAATACAATAGGGTTCTGACATTTGTAAGGGTTCTGTGCAGAGAACGGTTACAAATAGCCAAATTCACCCCATACCACTACATAACATACTACAGTTTATAGTATGGTTTAAAGACATATAATATTTTAAATATTAGTGCATTCGCTTTCAATAATTAGAATAATGTTTATCGGCTCAAATGCTAATCGCAAACTTCTAACAATGAGCTAAAATAAACAACGTGAATCCCTCCTCTGCATGCAGCAGATGCCCGCACTTTCTCTCTCTGCCTTATGATTATCACACCTCGCTGTAATGAAAAGAGCAATTAAACTGGCAGTGAGCCTATAAAGCCATCTCCAGTCTGTCACTCTCCACACCGCTGACACTGACACTTGCTGTTTTGCACATTGCCTTTTGTCTCTGTCTTTCTTTTCTTATACAATTGTATTGTTGTTTTTTTTTGTACTGCTGACCATCTGAGAGCTAGCTAAATAGCATTTCGTTATACCATACACTTGTATATGAGTTTAATGACAATAACCTTGAACTAGAACTAAACCAGGAGCATTTGGTACAATATAAAAACAAGACACACATTAAGATGTGGATGCTGGGTACTTGGGCAGGCGGCAGGGGAAGCTTACTCACTAGCTAGATTGTTTGCTTGCTTGGATCTTTATACCACATAACTTACAGCTTTGCTGTGATACCTACTTCTGTTGTTTAGAGAAAAGAAGTCTAATAGCTGCTCTTATCCTAACAGAATTTGGGAACATCCCATCTTTTGTTTCGGTTGGGGCTTCGCTGATGAGCAGGACACAATTTCCCAGTGTATCTTCAGTATCCGCATATCCCTATGAATAGACAACATGAAACTGTTTGAAGTTGTCTCATTAAACACAATAAACGCAATCTCTTCTTAGGGAATGTAAAAGCCTGTGCCTATTACGGGAGCTTTCACTTCAGATACAATAACAAATTAGCATACTTATTAATAGCTTGTAGAAGATGAAGAAAAGGCTTAGTTTTTGCTTTAGTGACTCTGTAACCTCATTAATGGAAGTTCTGAACAATCTGAATCACCCTTGACGACCTTGTCAAATTATTATACACGTTCATAAACTTTCGTTCAGTTCAGTTCTTCTCCCGAAACAGATGACAAAGCTACTGCAGAGGTGATAGGAAAACTAATGAAAAAACGAAGAAAAAGATATAGGCACACTTCCAAAACATTTATGCTTTCAAAGTTGTCCATTTTCACAGGCAGATGCGACTGAAAGGGAAAGATACCTGTAAAACTGGAACCACTGGGTATAGTGCCTCAGTGAATTTGTTCCAGGTTAGAGTTGTCATCATCAATTGTCCTTTCAACAGAAAAAGCAGTATCTCCTTGGCAGCACCATTTACCTATTCATCAAGGGGAAAAAAAGACTAATCAGGGACTGATGATACAGTATATTTTATCCTAGATCTCTTCACGCCCGTCTAAAAATAAGCTTAAAATGATACCGTCTATACCTCAATGATATAATACGCGCAGGCAATCAATGTTTCAATGTTGATTCTTTAATCAGAATACAATTAATACCTTCACATATTCTCAGAAGAGGTTTCTATTCATTTCACAAAGGGCTTTTGATTTTCTGCAGATTGACTGAGATGATGCAGGAGGGCTGTTGCCAGAGGGCCACTTTTTCATTGCCGTTTAGTACCTAATTAGCAGAGTTTGGAAAAGACACTTTTGAGAGAGAACGCAACCTCCATCTCATACTTTTCACATCACCCCCTGCCCCTGTAGGAATATACACATTACTTCGTTTAATTAAATAACTCATTACATTTCAAATTTTTATAATCAGTCATTACAACAATAGAAGTCATCCATGCTTCCTTGGAAGGCCAAAGGGTCACTCAAACTACAGACCAATGAGAACCTCAGGACTGGCACTTGAGGACAGACAAGCAGCTTGGCTACCAGTACACTGAATATATATTAGAGCTGTCTTCCAAATAATGTGAAGCTTTACAGAAACTGACTTGAAAAGCTGTTTTTATCAGAGTTATCATGTGAATTACCATTAATATCGTCACCATGGTCTTACATATCTCAATTCAAATAAGTCCTTAACTTGTGTACCTAAATGAACATTATGGAACCAGAAATTAATAATCAAACAAGTGGATAATGTGCCTGAAATACAGCATCCTAAAACCACAGTGCTAGTTATGACTGTGTAACAAATGCAGTTTTGTACATACAGCTGTAGGATTTAACAAATAACACAAGCAGACAGTAATGGAGTTATTTTGTTCAAAAATGTTAAATTCATAGTACTTTTTCCCATAAATATTAAACCGCTACAAAAAGGAAAATTAAAATTAATTGCAAAACTACCGAGATGCTAAATATATCAAAAATGAAAAAAGAACAGAGGTGACAAAGGTCGTCACTTTTCTAAAGAGTCAAAACCGCAATACATGTAAATGAGTGAGGATTTAACAAATACTCCATCATTCATTACACACCAAATACTGTATGTTTAATGTTGAAAGAACTATATTTTTAAACATATTTAACATCCTTTCCAGTTGTTTCCTGCTGGATTTCCAGACGTTTTGTAATGTAAAACATTTCAAAGTCTGGATCTCATTATTTTGTTTCATTTATTATTTTTAAAAAGCTGTTCACCAAAGTTCCATTTTGGACAGCGCAACTAAAGAGAAGCAGTTCGATATAACTGCAGTGCTACTGTATGTTAAAGAGAGCACAAAGCATATAATGGAAGACAACTGCAAAGTTTGTCATAACCATGTGAATTTACATTGCACAAAGAAAAACAACACACTATGAAAATCAATTGGGGGAATGTTATAGCTATGCTGGAGAGTGAACAGGATTACCATTAATTAGGATAACTGTGGATGAGTGTGACATTGTGATTACTCAGACTGCAGCTGCCTGCTAATGCCGGTGTCACGCTACACGACTTTTCCTAGGTTTTCAGTTGTAGCCTTTTTTTACATAATCGTAAGAAAATATCAGCGATTGGTAGAGTCGCAGCGTGCACCCGTTACCCGTTGTGTAGTGTGATTTACTCTTAGGGGTGGGCAATGAGCCAGATGTGTAAATACTTAATACATGTTAAAGCGCAATACTAATTTGTTTACAATATTTGTTTGAAAGGTGCTTTATATTTTTAACTGTTTTATTTTTGTAAATTTGTTCTATAATTTGTATCTATTTTGGAAGATGTTTATCAATAGAAAACAATGCCCGTGTTACATTTTTCAAGATGTTTATGTGCCTGTTCTCCATGTTGCTTGTTTGCTTTCATCCGGTGCTCCTTTATTCCGGTGTGCTCCACGTTGATAGGCTGCCAAAATGCGGCGGAATGCGAGATGTGGAACCATGATGAAAAGTCATAAGGGAATCGTGTAATTAGTTACCCCCTGCAATGCCTAGTCTTATAATTTGGCACTCTGTAGGACAGAAAGGGCAGCAAGATTCAGCAACTGCAGTCGTTCAATTTGACATGCTCTCCGACTAGAAATCATGTCGAGTCATGTAGTGTGACGCCAGCTTAATATTTACACCCTTCTTCCTTCCTTCTTTAGCCAACTAATCCTCTTTTTGCTCTGCTTTCTCTACCCCTATGCCAAAATGAGGAATTGTTGCCTGAATTCTGACTGTTCACTCAGATCGCACAAACTCAAGCCTGGCAGAAACGTTTAACATTGTCAACCGCCATGACTTGTGTCAAATTTAGGAAACAGATTGACGGTATTGGGATGTTTTTGCTAGTTTTTGGGATATAAACAGTACTGCAAAAAATAAATAAATCTGCGCAACACCTTACTGAAAGTGTTTTTGCTTCCTTGTCGAGCAGCTTACCTTCTGTTCTTGGTCCTGCAAGCCAAATGTGCAAATCTCATACAGAACGCGAGGATGGAGGAGAAAACAAACCCCTTCACAAATCGACGATACTGGCTTTGTGACATTCTGGATTCCCAAACAATCCTAATAAGAGAAAACAGGGGAATGCTAAAACCAATGGCATTCATTCCCAAAAAGTATAATTCTGATTTTTATATTTTATCTTCAATCCTTTTGTACTTACGGTGATATTTTTTTGATGACTGGCTTTCTGAACTATCACTTCAGTTATTCAACCATATCGTAGATTTTCTGGCACCTCTCATGTAATCAATCAGTAATTTCTTATATTTAGATGCATTCAGCTTTCAATCTGATTAACTTCCTGTGAAAGGTCTACACGTCTAAAGGGATAAACTGTCTAACAGGAACTTTGCACCTTCACTGCGTTTCATGTAATGTAATCAGACAGTTAACACAAAAGTCTACAAGGCTGATGCCGATACCTTCACAAGATGAAGGGTGCAAGAATATGTTTCAGTCTTCACAGAGGGGAGGGGATGGGACAGTAGCTTCAAAAACACCTTCTGACTTTCGGTCTGAAGTCGTGGGCTCGACTGTGTGGATTTCCAGCTAAAATAAAGAGAGCGAAGAATAAAGATTAAAAATAAAATAAGAACATTCAATTTTATCTGCCTTTAAAAACTATAATCTATTTTTTATATTTACTTTGGAAGGGAAAAATGTTTTTTTAAATGTTTGCATTTCATTTAGACACGTGCAAGGTATTAGATGCAGGTAGTACACACAAACTATAAATACAATGTGGAAAAGGCTGAGATAGAAGAGGCTGCTTATGAAAATGATTTAGGTGTT
This sequence comes from Lepisosteus platostomus, assembly GCF_059453375.1. Lineage (NCBI taxonomy): Eukaryota > Metazoa > Chordata > Actinopteri > Semionotiformes > Lepisosteidae > Lepisosteus > Lepisosteus platostomus. Next base: position 6,424,428 of record NC_142618.1, on the reverse strand, counting down.
TATGTTGACGTATCATTTAAAGTACATCTTCAAGTGTGGTCAAGCGATTAAAAATGCAAACAGAACGCACTTTCTGCACTCTTTAAAAGGATGGAATTTAAAATCAATGGATATTATATTAAAATTCTATAACACTATTGTAAGGCCTCATTTAGAATATTGTGTACAATTTTGGTCTCCATGTTATAGAAAATATTTTGCAGCTCTGGACTTGGTGGACGATATACTGTACATTCTGGAGTTTAAGGGAATGTCCTACACTGACATGCTGAAGGAAATAAATCTCTTTAGTCTTAAACAGGAAAAACTACAGAGGGCCTGAGATAAGTTTTCAAAACCTTCAAAAGCACTGACAACCCAGTGGATTTCTTTGAGTTGAAGAGTGAAACAAAACCAAAGGACACAAGTGGGAACTACGTGGAAGGAAGTTTAAAACTGAAAACAAGAGGATCTTCTTTACACAACAAGAGAATGGAAATGTGAAACAAGCTACTCAGCCAGGCTGAAGATACCCTGACTTCTTTCAAAGGAAAAGCTGAGATCTGATGTGATCTGAGGATCAATGAACTATTAAATACCAAATGGGAAAAGTGGGCCGACTTCCCTCCTCATTTGTAACCTATTTATGATAGTGTGTTATGCGACTTTAACTGTTGAAAGCTACACATTTGCTACTGTGGTAAGTTAGGCCCCATCTGTTCATCTTGTTTCAATTAAGTTTTTAAATAAGCTGATAAGCATGCTGAAAAGAGTGAAGAATAAGAACAATTATTAATAAAAATTACTGTACATGTAAGAACAGATTCCAATAAACTCCTTGACAACGGCCAAGTGCTGATGGCATGGAAAGCCTTCTACTGCCTGATCTGCCAGCTCAATTAGTTCCAACCAGTTCTTTTCTCCCTGTTATGAAAAACATTCATGGATTAGCACATTCATTGTTCATAATTTTAGTGTTAGAGTTCAGAATTCAAATTTAGTTTACAGTACATTTTTTCCATTAATACTTACTGCCACGCAAGAACATAAATAAAGCCTTAAGTTTAGGTAACAGTGTAGGCGAAAACTCATACAGGAATAAAATATGCATATTAAGTTTACAGAAATGAATGAAGATGTTTCGATTCGGTTACCGCATCAGCATATGAAGGCTGCAAAGAAAAAACACTGCATTTCTTTTCTTTTCAACATGGAATCAACCTTTAACCTGTTCCTTTGCAGACATGAATTAATTTTTGCAGGGCGGAGCAGTGGCACTGTGGCTAAGGATCTGCGCCTGTGTCTGGAAGGTTGCGGGTTCAAATCCCACAGTCGGCAGAGGAATCCTACTCCGTTGGGCCCCTGAGCAAGGCACAATGGTACAATGGCTGACCCTGCGCTCTGACCCCAAGCTTCTCTCCCTGTCTGTGTGCCTGTGTGTCTCATGAAGAGCAAGCTGGGGTATGCGAAAAGACTATTCCTATATGGCTAATAAAGTGATCTTATCTAATCTCTCTCCATATTGGTCTTTAAAGGAGACTAATAAAGTGATCTTGTCTTAAGTCACTTCTCTATCAAGTAGTTTAATAAAGGGAAACCATCCATCAAATGTTCTTATCAGATGCAAACTTCCTCAAACTGGTTTGAGGCTCCGCTGGGACTACCGAAATTCTAGGGTACCTCCCAACACTAAAGTTGTGGAACTTAAACTGCGTTTGCTTACCTCCGCTTTCACTTCTTTTAAAAAGGTGCAGGTAGATTCCATCCACTGTGCTGCACGAATCACTCTTTTGTACGTGCAGTAGTTCTCAGAGCTGGCCTGCTCCAGGTAGGCTGTGGCGGACTCGTGAATGCCTGGGAAGGCCATACTGAAAGGCATGTCCATGCTAAGGAGAAACAGAGCAGCCCCTGTGCTCTCGGGCAAGTTTTCACTGACCTGAAGCACATAAGAACATAAGAAATGTCACAGATGAAAGGAAGCCATTCGGCTCGTCTAGCTTGTTTGGCAGTTATTAGTTAATTGATAAGAGGATCTCATCGATTACACCATAAAACAACACCGACATGACAAATCAGCAAGTGAAGCAAATGCATGAATTATTCACCACCCACTTCACACGAGGAAGATCACCCCCTTGCACGTCTCTCACACCAGTTCATAAAGTCAGGGATGCCCTGGTAGTGAAATGATGCCAGCTGGGCCCTGACCCGTTTCTGTATCGCCAGTTGGGCCTCATTGTCGCCACCGAAGCTGCAACATGGGAGGGGTCCCTTTATCAGCACGAACGGATGAAAGTGGAAGAGCGAAAGATCCAGACAGCAAGGCAGATAGAGTTACAGTCCACCTACAGTAGGTCCTCAATACTCAATCCACTGCACTGCAGCCTCTAGCATGCAATACTCAATTCGCTGCATCCAGGGCGCCAAAGAAATCTCTTCAAGGTCAGATATCAGTGATGGCAAAGAGGTCCAATTAGCAGTGCAGGAGTAGTTCAATGACCAATATCATTTGATTTGAACAGCCTTAAAGACCAGGAAAAATATCCTGTTGTAATGTGCTGGAAAATGTACTGTAATTCTTCCCAACCTAACATAGGTCAAAATATACCTAGGGAATGTCTCAAATCTTCCCTCAAGTACTATATTCAGTGAATAATTTACTTTACCGACTTCATTGTTTGCAGAAATTAAAAGGGCATCAATAACATTTTTTTTTATTTTAATAAAACACTTTATCCAGTTTTTGTGCAAAGTATCAAAGGGTTCTTAATATCTAAAACCCTAAACATATCAGAATTTTTAATTGCATGTTTTAATGTAAAATATCCATAATAAATCCTACCCTTAGAAATGACAGCAATCATTGACAAGATTCTGAGTCGGATTAAAAGAAAAATAGAGCTCCTGAAGCGGTTTATCATCTGAGACATTATCAGACAATTATTAACCAGACCTAAAGTCAAGATGTTTAAATGCATTAAGCCAAGAAATAAATGCCGCTAATAATTTAGCAAAGATTGAATCAAACTTGCAAACCATTAATCAAAACATTAGAATACTACTCAAGAAAAATAAGGCATCAACAGAAAAATCAACTATGATGGACTGAAACAGTACATTAATTAACACTTTCCCTGTGCGATTTTCAAGAATTTCATTATGCATCATCTAAACAACACTTCTAATAAGATCACAATGGTCCTGCTTATAAAACAGTGTGCTTCTTTGTTCTATGATTAGTGCATTCTAGTTTCAGACCTTTTCCACTGGCAGGAGAGTCTGCAGCAGCCGAATGGTGAAGATTGCAGTGCCAATGTATGCCATTCTGTGGTGGACGATAACAGACTCCACTTGATCTGCATAGCCGGCTTCTTGATGGTGAGACAAGATGTCTCCTAAACAGTCCATGGATGCCAGCAGCTTTTCTTTCTACAATAAAAAAAGAATTACAAGACAAATTTAGAAAAATGTAATCCAAACAATCTGAAAACAATGGCAGCTTAGCAGGGTCAGCTCATTAATCACCCTCATGATGAAACAATACATTAATTAACACTCTCCCTGTGTGATTTTCAAAAAGAAAAAACACCATCATGATGAGCGACAGTATAAGGGTAACAGAGAAGTGGCTATTTCTTGGCTTAATCATTAGGTTTTCTATTCACACACAGATACGTTTAAGAAGTCCAAAACTCCTATACAGTACCTCTTTTTGCAAACTGCACAAGTTACAACAATTTTCAAAAGCCATAAAATGCCAAATACATCAATAAATACTTTGCAACATGTTCTTAACAGCTAAAATAGTTGGATGTGTTCATATATACTGTACATGGAAACAAAGCTTATATTGCATGCATACTAAGATTTATGGACAAAACAATGGTAAGAAATTGAAAATAAGTGTTTTTCAGCATAAGGCAGCTATGAAGGAAAGCGTTAAGGTTTACATATTAATCCTAATGTATTATTTAATATGCTGGAATCAATGTATTAAAAAAATCCTTTCATTTGAAGGAATCTAAACCTTCCAAAACTGAAGGGCAGCACTGAGAAGTGGGAAACTGCTTCACCAACTTAATTAAGGAGGAGAGAAAGGTCAGCAAGACTGGGCCAAGAGATTTCACAAGAATCATTCACCGATACCCTGGCTTCGTCAAGAAATCCCTGGATCAATTAACTACTAACTACCAAATGAGACAGCTGGGCAGAATGACCTCCTCTTATGCACTTATGTGCTTACAGTATGTTCTTTATCCTAACACTACAATGCAATGGATTTTCTTGTCACTCCTAGGACACAGCACACACAGAACAATTCAGAAATTAACAGGTTTAAGTTCACTTAAAAAGACAGCGGACAGCAGAAATGTGATATGGTTTGGAAAATTTCACATTCTAAATTGACATCTGTCACAAGCTGTCTGTACTTCTGGATACCAACAGTTTGAAAAGCAGCCAGAGGTTAAGAAATATGTTAACTTGCCAATTCCAGTCCAATTAGGCTGTTGTCATCCCAGATCTGCTCAGATATGCAGTCTTTCAGGAGAGGCATCACCTCGGACAAGAGTTCCAGGACACGAAGGAAGGTTTTCATGCTTTCTAAGAAGTAAACATATTTTCCTACTTAATATCATTATGGTCAGATACAAGACAACTGCTTAGAGTTTATGTTCAGGTTAAATTTGCATGCACCAGTAAAATACAACAAGATCTCACCTGTCCTAAGGAGAGGCAAGGCATGCTCGATGACTGCCACACAGAACTGGGCCAGGCTAAGCTGCAGAAACTGCAGCTCTAATACATCTTCACTCTCCATCTCTGGGAGCTCCAGATGAGCAGTGTCAAAGGGAGACTGTGCAGGCAGCCTAGGGTCCGTGTCTCTATGAGAGCTGCTTCCACTGCAAAGACAGTTACAACACAGTTCGACTCATTTTGACGACTTCTTTGACAGGCCAACAGGGAGAAGGTTAATTCAGCCCACATTGCACCTTTTAATCGAGGATCATTTGCCTGACAGAGAACTCGGGTTCTGCACTCTAAGGGTAAGATATGAAGTAGAGGATCCATTGTTCAGCTCAAGGAGGACGGAAATTGCAGTTTTAGATCAAGCCTGTAAATATTTGTATTTCTGGCAATGCAAACAATTGCCACAGTTCTGGCAAATCACACCTTTCTGAGGACATTATGAAAGTTTACAGGCAAAGCTGTTTGCTTTCATCTAACAAGACAAAACTTGCAAATATTTTATTTTATACCAAAGAAAATGCCAGTTTTGGTTGACACCACGTAATACAAATCCTTTCACCAAAGACGATGACCTCTTCTATGTAATCTATGAGGTGACAGATTCTGTTCACCCTGGTTTGATGTTTTAAAGACTGGAGTAAGGGGAAAAAATAAAATTGCTCTCTGGAACATCATACAAGTCTGACAGACTAAAATACACTGGCCATCAAAAGTTGAAAATTGCCGTTAACCAATGGTCCCCATCCAATTTGAGGGTGCAATTTCGAGCAATTCTGCAAAAAAAAGAATTTGTAAAAACATCAGCATCCAGTGGAGCACAGCTGGCAGAGACTTATACGAGACTCATGGCTATAATTTCTGCCATAATGCCTCTGCCAAATACTGACTCAAGGAAGGAGAATATTTATGCAATCAGATATTTTCTGTTTTATATTTATATATTGTATATTTCTGATATATATATATATTACATGTTATATTTCCAAATTTCCAATTGGCCCTTACCAATCATGGCCTCCTAATACTCCCCCTCTATGAATTGGCTACATTACTCTGCTCTCCTCCCCACTGATAGCTGATGTGTGGTGAGCGTTCTGGCGCACTATGGCTGCCGTCGCATCATCCAGGTGGATGCTACACATTGGTGGTGGTGGAGGGGAGTCCCCATTACCTGTAAAGCGCTTTGAGTGGAGTGTCCAGAAAAGCGCTATATAAGTGTAAGCAATTATTATTATTATTATATTAATTTAGGACAATCTGTAGAATTCTTTTCACTTTGACATCATAAAGTGTTTTGTGTTATTCAATAAGAAAAAAATCCCAATTAAAATGCATTATGATTCCATATTGTAACACAGAAAAATGTGAAAAATGCCAGGGAGGTGAATACTTCTGATAGCTGTTGTACCTGATCCTCCAGGAAATTTTAATTTCTGTCAGTAGCAATTAAAAACCAACTCAATAATTGTTATTTTGTTATTTTGAAATTCTAACAAATGGCAGCAGCAAAATCTGAAGGCTTCAGGCATTAACTGTTGGTTGTTCCACCCTGTCCTACAACTCCATGTTAAGCACACGTACTACACAGGTCAGGCATTACACAGTACAAACTTGACACTGTCTGGTGTATACAAATAATTCATCTCAATACTGAATGCAAGTGGTTTTTTTTTACCCTTTCACTGCACTGTTCCTTAGAAGTGTGACTGTCTATAAAAAATGTAATTATAATTTTCTCCTTTTGTAAAACAGTTTTAGATATTATAATTTGTTATTTATAATTAGTAATTAACATTAGCGTTCTCAAACAAATATATAAAAATGAAAATTGGTAGCTAATCAGTCTACTGTTACAAATTACCAGTTACTGTAAAAAAAGAACTGTAAAATCCAAAATATATCCAACTGTGTGTGAAAAATTCAATTTTGAAATGCAAATCTTATTTGAGGGATTTTGATTAGGTTTTCAAAAAAACATTAAACATGCAAATAAGAGCACTTAAATATTAATAATAATTTCATTGTAAAATATATACAGACGACAAATTCAACAAAAAAAAACACCATCACAATTCACTGTCCTGCTGTCCAATATCCTGCCGTTATCCAGCAGAAGGGGGTGTCTTTCGAGCAGGTGGCAAGCTTTGCAGGTTATAAGCATTGATCAAATAACGTGCCAGTCTAGAACTGTTCCACTGCAATCTTAATAGAACCGCACACAGCAAAATCATCATATGAACCATTAATGATTAAAACACAGAAAACACCAGAGCATATTTATCAAGCCCCAGGAGTTAGTATTTTGTAAATACTTGCTCCTGGCAAGTATTACACTGACAAGGTGCCCCCTGTAGTTTGCTCTGAGGCTTCTCTTCTGAGAGGGCATTTTTAACGTTCCTCCAGGCAGAATTGCTCTATGTCCTTCAGACCCTTTGGTTGCCATTAGTGATCTGCCTCCTTGAATTCTAAAACATTTATTTTGTATGCAGGTAACCATTTCCAGAACCAGATATCCGACCAAAATGTCCTGGTATTTGTTGGAGTTCATGATTCCGCCTACCATATCAAGGGCTCCAGGATTCAGTGCTACAAAACAACCTCAAGTCATGTTTGCCCCTTCAATATTTCACAGCAGGCGTGATTGCTTCCTACACATGAAAAATGTTTCACATTTTTGTGCTAAATATAATGCTGATGAGCATGCCCAAAAAGCCCAATTTACATTTTTACTTTCATACTTAGATGTGTGAAAAAAGTGACCAGTTTTCTATTTAATTAATGATGACAAACGACTTTGGTCTGTTCAATGCTATTGCAATTACACTAAAACATTTTTAAACAAGACCCATTATCCTAATGTAATGAAGGGCCATTTCATGCACTGTGCTTAATTCAACTGCTTGCTCAAATACAATGCTAGACAGGTTGATACATAAATATTTATCACTCAAATATTGTAGAGAATTCACAGAATGTATTCCATTCCTTGCAGTAGCTTAAATATAACTACAAATGTTTATTTAATATAGGTTATTAAATATTAAAATTAAGTTTCACATCACATCACTTACCAATAAATGCACGGTTAACATACTGCTTTATCCTATTGTCTTCACAATAAATTAAAAAACAATCTACAGCATAAAATAACACTGATTTTATTTCACTGTCGACCCTGTTCACTGTATATAACAAATATCCTCATCCCGTTATATTTAAAAAACTGCATGCAACAAATCATGCAAGTTGCACATCTTTCTCGAATTTCCACAAACATTGGCTATCTTGCTTAAGAAGAAAAACAGGCAACAAACTCAGACCTCCTTTTTTAGGATCTACTGTCAATTTTAGGTAGTGTACATACTGTGGGGAGAATCTGACTGCCATTCAGGGTGTCCCTTTATTCCCTTGTGTATCAGAACAAACAATGTACCCATCACGTCTTTACAGATTTTCCTAGTAGAGTGTCTAGATCACTGTCAAGAGACTTGATATCATTCACAATGCTATATTGCTTTCCTGTAGCCATAACCCACATACGCTACTGTAGTTTTACATCTCCATCAGAACCTCCGTGGCCAATTTTACCCGTTAAGGGTCAAGGCAATCCAGAGCCAACACGGGTTTAAAACGTGGATTTCATAAAGCTTAGTGCTCAAGGATTCAAAGGTCTGGAAAGACTAAAAATGACAAATCAGCTGCAATAGAAATTTCAGTAAAACATTCTAAGCAGATGTAAATTTTAAAAAGGCCTGGGAGTCATACCTGGACGAAGCAGCGTCTCCGTCCTGCCCATCCCCTCGGGCTCTCTGAACTGTCCGGCCGATGACCGAAGGCCTGGGACTGGAGTCTTCGGGCGAAGGGTTGCGGGACGCCTGGGTTCCCCTCATCTCCTGGGAGTAGGACACTGAGGAATTCTGCGACACCGAATCTACAGGATTTACAGCATAACATCACAGGTGCTCCTGCTGACTCATTTAAGATGCTCAACACCCAGAGGCCAAGGGGTGAGATTTTCTTAAATTAAGAGCTTTCATTTGAATCAACAGTACAACACGAACCAGGCAACAGGTGTAAACTAGGGGGGGACACATCTAAAACCAAAAACACAAGGAACGTCTTTACACAAAGAGTTGTGGAAAAATAATTTTAAAATAATCTGGAAGAAGCTAACCAGACATGTTGTGGAAATCGATACCCTGGCTTCTTTCTGGATGAGATCACTGGATCAATAACGTAGCTACTGATAAACCTAGATGTTAGATAGAGGGTAGAGTGGACTTCTCTCATTTCCAGCTGTTCGTTCTTAATTTTAACCTACTGTAGTCAGTAATCAATTGATTCCCAAAGTATGTCAGGATTGAAATTTAATTTTATTTCATAATTTCAACCAACTGGAAGACAACTAAAAAACGAAATTACTTTATAATGACCTGAAAAACAATTCAAGTGGTCATGAAAAAAAATCAAGTTCTATTATCCCAATTTGCTTGGATGCTTGACAATGTTATGAGGTGCAGATATGAATGACAGATAAATACACAACCAATCTCCAGAAGTTGACTGAAACATTTAACATTATAAGCAGCACTCGGTCCCAAATTCGTGTCTTCGTTCAGTCACTGAGATTAATTCACAAGATATAAAAAGAATGACTGAACACACAGGCCTCACCTTGCTTGGCTGAGAGGAAGCTTGGATCTCTGTAAAAGTGAAGTCTGCTTCTCAGATTTGTGCACAACTGCTGCAGGCAGGCAATAGCCTGAAGTGTTAAATACACACTGCTGCCTCTGCCACCATTCAGCTTTAGTAGCGAGAGCAGATTCTGTAGGGCAGAAGACCTTTGTTCAGAAAGGAAGAAAGCAGCAATCAAAGCTGAAAGTTAAGCATGCCACCTGACTAAAATATCTTGGGTGGAGCATCTGAGAACCTCATATAATAATAATAATAATAATAATAATTGCTTACACTTATATAGCGCTTTTCTGGACACTCCACTCAAAGCGCTTTACAGGTAATGGGGACTCCCCTCCACCACCACCAATGTGCAGCCCCACCTGGATGATGCGACGGCAGCCATAGTGCGCCAGAACGCTCACCACACATCAGCTATCAGTGGGGAGGAGAGCAGAGTAATGTAGCCAATTCATAGATGGGGATTATTAGGAGGCCATGATTGGTAAGGGCCAAATGAGGCCCATCATATTCACAAAGGGAATCAAGTCTGGGCTTTGACTGGGCCACTCAAAGACATTTACCTTTTTCTGCTGAAGCCACTACTGTCACATTATCTGTACGCTTGGGGATCTTTGTCCTGTTGGAACATGAATCTTTACCCCAGACTGAGGTCTTTTGCTAACTGAAGCAGATTCACCTAGTGGACAGCCTCATTTGGCTCCAATTTTTAAGTTCCACTATCCAAAAGATTGTGGTCCTCTGGAATCAATCCAAACAAGAGCAACCAGATTTCCATTCCAAAGCTTAAGGCTTGGATTTTTTGCACTGTTAAAATGTTATACCAAAAGGGGACTGGTGTGAACTTTGATCATTAGAGATCACTCGGCTCCGAATGTAAGTATTACTTTATGCCCGTGTGAAAATGAAGACAATGGATTTGACCCCCACAGGGAGCTTCTGCGTCTGTCATGGCCTGTACGTGCTCCTGTATGTTCTGTTACCTAGCAACCTGGGAATTGAGCTTCACGTCTCACATGCACTTTCATATACGTACCTGCACTATTTTTGGACGCTGAAGAAAAATCTCAGCTGGGAAATCCTGCATAATCACATCCTGCAGAAGTTCACAAGTTGTGCGAACTAAACTGTGGTTGTTACTCCTCAGGGAGCTTGAAATGAACGCAGAGATTAGAAAAAATGACCGAAAACACCTTGAATTCACAAATCTGACTGGTCTCATTGTGATTCTCTTCACAGTGCATTTTTCCACGCCTAGTTAATTTAGCTGTGATAATGTAATTCAAAAGTGAGTCTTATTTTCAACTGCCAGGTGAGAAGCCCAAGAGATATTTAAGGACATACAGTAAAGCTCACAAATGATGAGAGGCCATCCTTCTTATCACTGTCTTTGCCAGCTATATTTGAGAGCAGGAAAAGTGTGAGCGTGAGTCAGAAGTGTGTGTTGGTTAGAGAGGTAAAAGTAAAAAGTTATGACTTTTCAATGTGGAATTAAAGAAAGAAAAGACATGTTTCAGCTGTTAAGTATGGAAGCCCGTTTCCGCCAGGGAGTAAAAAAAAAACGCGCTATGGTGTCTCAGAATTGCGACTTAGTATCTCGGAATTGCGACTTTGAAATAGCCATATTTCATTGTCTGTCCTTTTGTTATTGTAACGGATTCGGGTTCTAGGGCTTGTGCCCTCGCCGCTCCCACCCTAGTTCGTGCCTCGCTGCACTAGCTCGAACCTGAGTCTTGCCAGCTGAGCTAAAGAAGACCTTCTTTTTTAAGTAAAAAAGGACATACAATGGAAATACGTAAAAAGTATGTTTCAGCTTTTATAATTGTGAATTCTTCTGGATGTGAAGTGCCTATTTCTGTATCTTATTTCATATTCTGTCTACGTAAATAAAACTATTTTTAAAAAGCCCACCGTGCACTATTCCATCCGGGTACTATGGAAGCCTCACTGGCGGAAATGGGATTCTATAAAAATTAGTGTAATTAATTTGATTTTTATCAGGGCACTGTACAGGACAAGTCTTCAGGCTTATAGATCCTATGATCCTGTACGATTCATGCAAATAGTGTAACGGAACGGCCGACATACAGGTTGTACGATCTGGTTGCAGTACACCACCCTCCCCTGCGCATAACAGGGATGCTGGCCGCCGGGGTTAAAGAAAGTGTTCTTAAAGAAAGTGAGCCAGTGCAGCGAGGCACGAACTAGGGTGGGAGCGGCGAGGGCACAAGCCCTAGAACCCGAATCCGTTACAATAACAAAAGGACAGACAATGAAAAATGGCTATTTCGAAGTCGCAAATGTGAGATATAAAGTCGTAATTCTGAGTTACTAAGTCGGACTTCTGAGTTGCTAAGTCGGAATTCTGAGTTGCTAAGTCGCAATTCTGAGTTGCTAAGTCGCAATTCTGAGTTGCTAAGTCGCAATTCTGAGTTGCTAAGTCGCAATTCTGAGATACCATAGCGCGTTTTTTTTTTTACTCCCTGGCAGAAACGGGCTTCCATAGTTAAGCCTTCAATAGGCGTACCCGCAGAAAACGTAAGAGCCACAGCGTTTGGTTTTTAAGTGTGGAATTAACACTTTTTGAAATTTACCTTTCGTTTGATGACAATATATGTCTATCTGTTGTTGTCAAAGCTAACCAGGGAAAAGTGGAAAACTTCAAGCACTTCACTGCATCGCCCACTGTCGAAACAAGACATGCAACACAAAGCCTCTTTACAAGGGAACATAAACTGCAGGAGAAATAGCAGGGTGCCTGACTGCACCACCAAAATGAATCACAGGGAGAAGACTTTCACAGATGTATTTGAAAAATCCCTGCGAAGTTCTAAAGACAGCTATAATTATACAGTATCTCATAATACCAATGAAATGCTGCAGTAAGAGAAACATGTAAATGAAAATCCATCTGTCATGTCAGATACTAATACACTTGTCACCCCCAGACCAATAAACCGGCAGGAGAGCTTGTGAGGAACCACGGATTTAACAAGACTTCCTTGAATTCTTTGACAATCTTGTTCCCAGACCATGAAGTAAACCACAGAATATTCCTCGGCCCAGCTGAGCTATTACCTGCTATTGTGTGTGGAGGGATAGCCGATTGCCTTGTGTCTCGTGAACTTTTCTGGAAATATCCCATCATTGGCGACACCTCTTCTATTTGCTCAAGAAGGACTTCGAAAAAGAAATATTGAGAGAAATAAAGCTAAAACATATACCTTAGACAAATACAAAAAACAGAACAATTCATTAAAGTGAATTTTTCTTACATTCACAGAGAACTGTTTCTACTGGCACAAAACCAGTAAGAACCAAAAATTAACATCGGCTATGTCGTTTCAACTATAGAACTAGCTGAAAGAAGGGTGCGATGAGAAAGCTGTATTAAAGAGCCTAATCTCCAAAACTAACCCGCGTAATCTAAACCCACGCAAACAGCCGTGCAAACAAAAGGAGAATCACACAAATTGTGACACAAATTTCACTGGTCTTCCAAGATGAGTTGTGAAAACACCACTGAATCAGTTCCAAAGCCGAGTCACTTCATCTTCGTGCACCTTTATTTTCAGCGGCTGCCAGCTCCTGCCCTCGGTCAAAGGCCTGTGGACAGTCAGGAGGGAGCTCTGGGAGCTGGAAAAGCCTGTCCAAGATGCCATCCACGCTTGGCTGCAGCTCTGGTTCCACGCTGGGCCGAAGCTGAGACAGGAACTCCACTGCTCCCACCTCCCTGAGCAGCTGCGCTGCCGTCGGGTGCTGCAGTGAAACACACAGAAGGACCTGACAGCTGGGCTACACTCCATTACCCACCCATCTATTTTGTAACCGCGAGGGCGCCAGACCCTATCCCGGGAAGGAGGGATGCACCGATATGGAGTTTCTGGGACGATAACAATAACCGACAATTAACAGCTTGTTGTGGCTGATACAGATACCGATAACCGATCATTTTACTTTTTTTTTTTGCATGCTAGCTGCCTCGTATTCTTTAAATAATTTAAATTGACGAGTTATCCAATGACTAACTTGATCATTAGGGGTACTGAAACTCTTGATTTTGTTTCCTCCTCGTCGTACTTCGGCTGAACACATTTGTTGCACATTGCAGCTCTGTTGTCCTCTGCGGAAATGGTGAAAAAGTTCCACACCGCCGACATTTTCACCCTGCAGCAGCTGTACGGTCCCCAGTCTAGTGCGTCAGTGTGTGCACATAAAAAAAAAAAAACTAGTTGCGCCAACAAAAATAAGGGCGCAGCATCATCGGTTGTAATTATCGGCTGTAATTACACTGTCGGGACGATTAGAATAATTACATTTTCCTATTCATCGGAGACTAATATATCAGCCTCCGATACATCGTGCACCCCTACCGGGAAGCGAGGGGAAACACTCTGGAGGGGACACCTGTCCATCGCTGGGTACATGCAAAAATAGACATGCACTTAGTCCCCTCAGGGCCAATTTTCCCAGAAGCCAATATGTTTTTGGACTGTGGGATGGGACTGGAGCTTCCGAAACAAGCCCTCGCAGACACGGGGAAAACATGCAAACTTCACGCAGGTAGCACTGCATTGGACCCAGGGCTTCTGGGACTCTGCGCTCCAAGGCAGTGATGCTAACCACTGAATCACTGTGCCACTCTCCTACACTCTCTCATAATAGTGATAATTCCAGGACAACTAATTAACACTTCTCAACAGAACCTTTCTTTCAACGATCATAATCAATTTCAGGGTTTGTCGCACAGTCCTTGGTTAGTTGTGCCTCCTTATCATTCCATGAATGAAAGGATTGTTAAATACTTGCAAGCATTTTTCTGTTAGGTTTTCAGATCACAAATCCCTGAAACATTTATCAATGAACGCAAATACCAGGACTAACAAATAAATACATCTCGGGTTTCTTAAATGATTTATTTCATGAATTGCATTATCATCATTATCATTATCATCATTATTATTATTATTATGGCATCATTATTTTAAGAACTGCCTTGCTCTCTCTTGCTTGGCAAACTTACTTTGGCTAAGACATTCAGGAGGCCCATCACTTCTCCTGGTGTAGGTACCTCTGGGAAGTTAAACCACTCCAGCAGTGAAACAAACAGCATTTTCTCTTGGGCAAGGTCGGGAACAGTAATTAAGGCATGTTCCAGCTTAAATACGATGTTCTTCACGGCTCGCTCTCGGATTTCCACCAGGGGGTGACCTGCCAAATACAAACACGTCTGAAACGTCAATCAACAAACCGTTGAAATGCATTTATAACAAAGGAACTCGAGAGCTTACCGTTCTTAATCGCAATGTACAATTCATAAAATGGGCGCTGGGCTCATTAACCAAAAACCCCGTTAACGACTGTTTTAGGTAGATAGAAACTACCACTGTCATCTGTGGGTTCCACAGAGATGCTTGTGGTAAAATTGCTGTCCACATATTAAATCAAAAAGAATTTGAAATATGATTTAAAGAAAATCATCGAAATGGTTATATGGAGAAAATGGTGAATAAAGAGATTTTTAGCACTGAAGAAATGGTGCACATAACAAAAATTTTGCTGAACTTAGATCAATACGAGTATAGCTACAACTGAGTTGGGGTCACAGTCATCCGTCAGCTTTACTTTTTTTAAGGAGAAAAATAACTCTACTTGTATACGATTAAATAATCGTCGTTTTATAGAACTGGCCTAGCTTTTTAAACTCTCCATTTGGTAACCCTGACAACTGATAACTTTAGAGACAACATAATGAGACCCAATTCATCCACTTCAACTACACGAGTTGTTAGTTACATTTAATAACAAAAGGAATGTTAATATAATGCATTACTAATACCTAATTCAAACACGGAGCTGCTTTATTCTTAAATCGTGGGCGGTAGTGAACTAAATAATACTTAAATATCTAAACGACACAGTATGCTTGCAAATAAATATGTATATTCTGAAAATCTACCAGATTTATTAAATTAGTCAAATGCAGGGGGGATAGGCCTAATCGAAGAAGAAGCTAAATGCTTACCAATCTTCTTGATCAGCGTAGACAGCTCCATATTGTCTTTATTTCGTACTGAGCCAAAGACAAAACCATATATTTTCAGTTAAACTGCCATCAGCTCCTGTCACCTAAAACCGGGTTTGTTTTCAACAACCGCGCCAGGGTTGTCCGGAGTTCTTCTTCCGGGTGACGCAAACTTTCCCCTTTTCTTCGGTGCCCGATGAACGACTTAATGCTTCCAGACACAATGTAATTTTTATATGATAAATGTGTGTTTATTATTTGTACGTCACTTTTTTCACATTTTCCGTGTCATATCAAGCCAGAGTTTGTTTGTTTTTGTGCATAGCAGCCAGCAAAGAACGACATTTCCCAGAAACCACCGGAAACGCCCTATTCAATAATGACAACAGAGCAGCGGCTGTTCGGTTACAGAGTGTGAATATATTGCAAACTATTGCAAAAAATAGAAGGAACAGTCCCAGTTTTATACACGTTTATGTGTTGATAAGAAAAATAGGTAAAGAGTGTTTTAACATTCAATGTTAAAACATACGTACCGAATAGTTTATAATAGGTAACTTACTGTATGGAGTATCTCGTATTCTCCACAAGATGTTTCTGAACAATACACAACAGAGGTTTTGTGAACTTTGGAAACAACTGCCGATTAATCACCAAGGCCTATTGCTGACTATTTTTATTTAACTCACCTTATATTGATTTAAGAAAAAAAATCCATGTTTAAGCTATAAACATAATAGCCAATAATAATAAAGAAATAATAATAAATCTACATATATAGCCATTTTTAATCTGATTCTATTTACCCTCTTCAGTCTTGTACAAACACAGTTTCATTTTCAGTAACAACCTGGAGAGTACTTGTCTATAGTGCAAATTATTCAAGGGTGCAGTTTGAAATGAATCTTGCTCAGGGCTACAAAGTAGTCTCCTATCTGACTGCTAATCATAAAATGATTACAAATAAGACCAAATCATTTGGCCCATATGGACTGGTTTATTAGCTACCAACTTATCCTAGGATCTCACTTTACTGTTTTTTTGAAGAGTCCAGGGTCTTGGTTTCAACAACATGGCTGGGTAGCTTGTTCCACACTCCCACAGCCCTCTGTGTAAAGCATGTTCTCGATTTTAAGAGCATTTCCATATAGTTTCCAGTTGTGTCTTTGGGTTTGTGAGTTGCTGTTGAATCTGAAGAACTCCACTGGGTTGACTTCATCAACGCTCTTGAGGATTTTAAATATAGGTCCTAGAGTTCAGGTCCATAAGTAGTCTTCTGTTATCAAGGCTAAAAAGATTCAGTTCTTTTTGTCCACCAGTGCAAGGCATTTCATTATTATTTCATACAGAAATGTATCTGTATTCTTTACTCTGCAATGATTACAGAGCAGTAAAACATTTTTGTAATGAGGTGATTAGGCACACTTTCCTAGTCTATCACTTTTTCACATTGCCTGGAAGATTAAAATCATGTGTCTCCATAAACATTTCAACTTTAATTTGAATCCATATCCTACCGATCTGGAGTTCAGAGGTCCTTAATGCTACTGAAATGTTTTAGTCACAATGTATAATGGAAAAATCTACTTGTGTTGGTCAACCAGTAGGTGGCGCTGTTTTCACTGTACCAGAAAAAAACAAATCAACACAACTACATAGCGACAGGAGAACAACTGGGACTCATATGGATGAGATGTGATGGTAAGTACTATATATGTCTTATTTATACAGTCAGCCCTTTAGTTTGGTAAAAATATCCACTCACTTCTCTGCCTTAATGGTTGTGTGGAGAGCTCTTGGCACCATAATACTTTCCACAAAGCAAGGACATAGCACATCATTCCTGGGTAAAGTGAGATGAGGTGGCCATTGCAGGGATGTTTTAACAACTTACATTTTAACATCAGATTTGTATTGTGTGTAAGTGTTGTAGGCATTATAGACATTTACACTTAATACTCTAAACTGAATCTTTCAGGATGAGGACTTTAGATAGATAATACTTTATTAATCCCGTAGGGAAATTGATTAAGCCTCTATTGCCAAATTCTAATCCCGGAAGGCCAGTGGGTCTACACGTTTTCCAAGCCTCTTTCAAACAGCAGCACCTGAACAGCTGGGAGAAACAGTGAAATCGGTCCAGTTAAGCCAGTTTCCAGGTAATTTAGCTTGTTAAGTGCTGAGATGCAATGAAAACTGCAGGCATAGCAGTGCACCAGGGCCAGGACTGGACAGTCCTGGTGCATACTGTATCCCTGTGCTTTCTGGAAATGCCACCTGAGACATCTTTAATCTACTGTCTTCAGCAATACTGAGACTATGACCTCTTTTTGCCAACAGCTCAGGGAGAGTCAGTGAACTCCCTGCCTTATAACAAGCAATGTATGTTTCCAATTAACCTTGAAATACATTGTTTGAAAAGCAGTCTCAGGCATTTTGCCTACAACACTTTCCTTTTAAACCTAACCTGTTTGAGACAGCTGCATGTTTTTATTTCCTTTTAAATGCGTCTTGAGTCTAAATTTTCTTTTCACTTTGGTTTTCACGTTGCAGGCTAACTGGTATCAATGGAGCAGTGAGAAAAATATTATTGGGCTGCCTGGCTGTTTATAATCTCGTTTGTGTTCGTGCTGGAACTGGTAGACGTGATGAGAAAAGGCAAATCAGTCACAGATAAAAGGCGATAAGACGACAAGGCTACACGGTTCAATTGAAGAAGAAATTACTGTTTGGCTTTGCATTAGATTTTATTTTTTTCTGTTCTTTTGTAACTTATGCACACAAATCCAGAAATGTTTCTATCAAAACCAATACATGGCTTATATTGCGGACGGGTCAGACATGAGAGAAGCTTCTTGAAATTCTTAGGGAGCATTGCAGTGTCGTAAAAACAAACATGTTCTTTCTAGCACTTGTCTTCCTGAACCACTACCTGAACATTTTGCTTGAACTAATTAGTGCAATTTGCGAATTTAGTTTTCTAAAAATATGAAATGTGAACCTTCTCCAGAATATATGAAATTTCAGAATGATAAATTGTTTATCTTGGTAGGTCTCAGCTCATTTTATGTAAAACGTTAAAATGCAGGCCACAGAATCACATTTCTCAGGTTCTTGATAAAACCCTCTTCAGCTACCATTAGGGTAGTATACAGTAATTGGTCTAAATCCATGACCTTTGCAGGACTGTAGCGCTTGTGAGGAAATTGATACAGCAGGGCTGCAGCAGTTTGTTTTAGTGAGGAAGATAAATTATTTTGTTCTTACGTTCAACAACATAGAAATTGGGCTGTAATGGAAAATGTTTGTGTGAATTAGAAATTTAGCTTTTGAGCTGAAAGCATGTCCACTTATTTGTTTTCCATTTTCACAACTTAGATTTTAAAAACACATTTGAATTGTGTTTGTTGTAGGCACTGTAGGCATGGCAATCTATATTTTAACAACAGATTAAGAATTGTTTGTGTGGCATAGGCATTATAAGCATGTTTTAAAGGCTTCTTCTTTAAAAACAGATTTCAATTACTGTATGTGTTTATGTTGTGGGCATGATTTATCAACTTACATTTTAACAACAGAATTAGATTGTGTGTGCATGTGTTGTAGGCATTACAGACATTCAGTTTTACATTTTAACAACAACTTACATTTTAATAATGGATTTAAATTGTATGTGTGGTGAAGGCATTGCTGCGAACTACTGTCTTTTCCTCACCTTCTGGAATAGCTTCCAACATATTCTTCATGTTGGGAGTAGGCATGACCTGAAAACAGCAATGGTATAATTACAGTAATCAATGCATTTTTAATGCTGTTGAAATAAGATTTTTATTGATTTTTTATCTGTAATACACTTGGCCTTTGATCCAATGGGCCATTTATATTATTGTGATTGTTTGGTATGGTAGGATGTGTGTAGCTGAGCTGTTACTCAGCTAATGTTTATTCAAGAGCCTAAAATGTTGCATCATCTTTCTTACACAGATGGTCTTCCAAACAGAGCTTTGTAAGTCTCAATAACACAGACAGAGAGAGAGTTTGATTCAGCTTATCCTGCACTTCAAACTATTTCTGACACGTACGGGTGTAACCCAAGCATCCTCGCCAAATTTCCCAATGGCCTTTACCAATCATGGCCTCCTAATAATCCCCATCTATGAATTGGCTTCATCACTATTTTCTCCTCCCCACTGATAGCTGGTACTGTATGTGGGGAGCGTACTGGCGCACAATGGTTGCCGTGCATCATCCAGGTGGGGCTGCACACTGGTGGTGGTGGAGTGGAGTCCCCATTACCTGTAAAGCACTTTGAGTGGAGGGTCCAGAAATATTATTATTAAGTTATTAAAAACCCAGCTGGATCGGAAATCCGTGACACACTGACCCGCCAAGACCAGGACTTGAGTTATAGCTTTCCAGACTCCAGAACGGAGAGTTGGAAGTTCAAATGCAGGGTGTGATCCAAAGGATAAAAGCACTTTACACAAAAGAAGGGACCCCCTTTTTTATAACAAAATAAACTTAATTTCACAATAAACATCTTACAATAAGTACACACTCGGACAAGTCATGCATCTCAACTATAGTACAAAAGTTCTTCAAAAGGGTGATTGACCGAGCAAGTGGATACTGGGGCTGGATTTGTGCAATGGAAGAGTCCCTCCAAGCCCTACAGCTTGCTGTTGTCCGTGCCTCTTCTCCCTGTCCCGGCTCTGAAACTGGGGGCTTCCAGTCCTCTGCAGGAGCTCAAAGGATCAGGGTTTTCCTCCTTAGTCCCTGTACAGGGCCCACAGTCCCTTCCAGCGCTCCTTCGCCGACGAGAAACCCCATCTGAGGTTCACAAGGAACCTCTGCTCCAGCTCCCTCGCTCACTTAATCCTCCTCTCTGAAGTGCAGAGATATGTCACCTTGGTGACATAGCAGCCATTTTGTACCACTTAGCAATCCCACTACACAGCAGATCAGGGAGATAAAAGGGAATTTATGACAGACGGAATGTGCAGTCCCGGAATGGAATTTATCCAGTTCTATTCAAAATACTTTATTCAACTCCAAGGGGGAGGCAATTTAAGACCAGAAGAAGCCTGGTTAATACCTCCACTCTTACAAAGGGTGCCATGGGATTGTCAATTGTCAAATAATCAGGATATCCCAGTCAAATGATGGCAACTCATACAACACTTTGTCCCCAGTCATTATATTTGAGAATTGTTTCCCCATTAATGGAAAAAATAAAAAGAGACTACAGAATAATACCTACAAGTATAAATACATAAATCTTAGAAATACTTTGTTGACTGGCAATTTAACTTTGGAAGAACATGTTCATACAACATATTTCACAGTTTGTAATGCTACTACCTTGCTACTACAGTACTTTGTTAGCCATTTCAAACTCAGGGAGTTTACAGCATGGATTAAATATTTTATATTGTATATTTGAACATTTAAATAGTGAAAAAACTAGAAAGTCATTGGCTTACTGTACATATTTATTTGAAAACTTCTTACCCTTAATCAGAGTGCATTTGAGTTTATATTTTTCAGTTAGCAATGCTCCTTTCTAATGTGTTTATTTCATACCCCCCAAAGCAACAAAAGTCATTTTCCTGTCCTCGCACACACATACATAAATCATTACTTGGCTCTACTCTATCTTGATGCCAATTTCACAGGGCTCATCTGAATCAAAGGATGGCAAAAAGGAACTGTAGCAAATCTGTAGAAAGAAATACCAAAAAAATGGCATCACACTACACGATTTTTCCTGGGATTTTCAGTCGTAGCCTTCATTTGCATAATCGTAAGAAAATCACAGCGAGTTGTAGAGTCACAGCCCGTTACCATCAGTTGTGTAGTGTGACACCCCCAGTGACTCAGTCATGGCGTTCTTAACAGCTCCTACGACTCGCTACGATAATATCAAACAGGCTTGATTTTCTCGTAGCGAGTCGCAAGTCATAGGGGTGGGCAGTGAGCCAGATGTGTACTTGTGAGATAATGTGCCCATTATACTACACGTTATACCACAATACTAATTTGTTTACAATATTTGTTTTAAAGGTGTTTTATATTTTTAACTGTTTTTTATTTTTGTTAATTTGTTCTATATTTAAGAAGAATCATATTTTTGAAGAGGTTTATTTGTGGAAAACAATGCCCGTGTTACGTTATTCAAGATGTTTACGTGCTTGTTCTCCATGCTGTTTGTTTACTGTCGTGCGGCGCTCCTCCTCTTATTCCGGTGTGCTCCACGTTGATTGGCTGCCAAAATGAGGCGACCTCGCAATACGCAACATCACAATATCCTCGCAATATCTCGCAGTACGGGATTTGGAACCATGATGAAAAGTCGTGTAATTAGTCACCCCTGCGATTCCTAGTCGTATAATTTGGCACTCTGTAGGACAGTAAGGGCAGCGAGATTCAGCAACTGCAGTCGTTCAATTTGACATTCTCTCCGACTAGAAGTCGTGTCGAGTCATGTCGTGTGACGCCAGCTTTAGACTCTACTGTAACGACTAGCTTTCCCATCTGTCAAACTGTACTCCCTCTTACTTAAACCCAATCAAAGATACTTACAATGAGTTGGGATTTCTTAAATTGGACCAAAATGCCTGAGGTGATCCCAGGATAGGCTCAGTACTAAAAATGTAGCTGCAAACTCCAAATGATTTTGCGCAGTGCCCTACGTCAGTAACATAACAGCTGTGCGTATCATTGGAGCAGTTGTGGCTTCAGACCCAGACATATGTGACACTGAGGCCTTTGGTTGGAATGGGCTGCGTGGGTGTCATCTGTTAAAGATGGTGCAAGGGGTGTTTCTTCATGGATATCAGGGCCTTGCTTCCTCTTTGTGGGAGCTTTGACATCTGTCTCCTGCCAGAATACACCCATCATACCCTCTTCTGTCCAACCCAATCTGATCTATACACTGTGATGGGGAATCACTATCTAGGTTTTCATGTTGAAGTCTATTGTCTTTCGAGTGAGTTGTACCCCTGTTCTGCTCATGAAGGCTCTTTGTTACTTCTGTTTCACAGAAAATCTGGGGTTATAGGTTATCTAAGCACAGCTACCCACAGAACCTTCCAAATCATAGAACCCATTAGTCTCAGTGACAGTCCTGGTATATTGTTAACTTGCATTTTAAAAACTGCAGTAATGGTAAAAAGAGTCTGCCTAATCATTTATTGAGTTATTTAGGGATATTTAGTTACTACTTGGAGAGCATGTGAAGATTAGAATGAACTCCAAATGACAGAGGAAAGTTTTCAGAGTCATTGGGACGCATGAAAATAAAGTGTGTTTACTGAGAGTTCTTCTGCTAGAGGTAATTCCGCATTAAAGAAATCTAGGCAGGATGAAACCCATCTAGATCGTTCAATTACTAGCAGCTACCAGATTTGAGGATCTTCTTATCTGGTTATGTTGTTCCAGACTCCCACAACCCTTTTTGTAAAGAAGTGCCGTCTGTTCTGAGTTTTCAGTGCACTTTCCATTAGTTTCTATTTCTGTCCTCTGGTATGGTGTTTAAGCTGATGCCATGGTCTTTCCAACATCATGAATTTAGGGTTAAAAAGTTAACATCTCTTGCTCCCAAAGACATGCAGTACTATGACAAATTATTCATTGTCACTGTTATCCCAGGTGATGCAGCCAACAGTCACAGCTAGACACATCTTTAAATGTCAACATCCTGAACAGCACAGAGTGACACACTTTAATCATCTTCACTATTTACCCAACAAAATCTCCTTTGAAATGAGATGATCATCTTTTGCTCTGGGGACTGCAGATTTTGTAAAGCATTAAGAAGAAAAAAAGGTCATGTGGATTTCATTAGAAAAGAAGACACTGCAGAGTTTTTCTGTTAGTGGCTGGGAAATGTAACTTCCTAGAAGTGTCAGTGGGAATAATCCTTTAAGTGTAATAATCCCCTCTTTAGAATAATTATTGTTAAAGTGTGAGACTGACAAACCAGTTTAAACTGTGCACCAAACTTTATATTCCTGTGTGCTTTTAATATTGAGTAAAATACTTTTGCCAGATGCTTTATGAATACATTCTAAAAAGACAGCTTTATCAGAACCTCTAAAAATCATTGAAATGCAAATTTAATACATTGAAATTGTGTAGAATATTCATTTGTTTTACATTGAAATAAGTTGACATAGTCAGGACCTTGGTTTAACATATCACAAGAAATACAGGACCTTTTTACAGTATAGTGTCCCCATCACCATCCTGGGGCATTAGGACCCACACACACCACAGGGTGAGCACCCCCTACTGGCCCCACTAACACCTCTTCCAGCAGCAATCTTAGTTTTTCCCAGGAGGTCTCTCATCCAGGTACTGGCCTGGCTCACACCTGCTAAGCATTAGTGGGCTGCCAGTGGTGAGTTGCAGGGTGATATGGCTGTTCTGGTGAAGTAGTCTAGAGGTCCTTTGGAATGTGCTGCATCAGAAGAAGAGGGAACTATAACTGGAGAAAGCAGAGCTGTGGAGCAAAGGAACCCAAGGATGGAACTGAGGACGAGTAAGTTTGAGTAAAGCTTTGGCAATCTGCACTGTTATTCCCTGGTACCAGTAAGTAGCTTAGCTGTTTATGTCTAGCGAGGAACTTCAAGCTCAGATGGAGTAAGTTTTCTGTATTATTTTTTTTCTCTCTGTTGTATAAAAAGTGTATTGTTCTGTATCTAGCTGTTGCCTTTGTGCATTTGTTTTTGAGACTGCTTTCAATTTTGAAACATTTAAGCATTTTAAAAAAGCTTCAGGACGCGCAATTTCAGATTTCTTTTTGATAATTTGGCTTTCTTCAGAACAAACAAGGCATTATTAACAATATTTAAATGCAACAGTAGTCAAATGTCAATTTAGGAAGCTGTAAATTCTCACTTCATTAACTTCATGTTTTTGGCCAGATCGAATGAATATATGAAGTATATAAATTCAAATCTTTAAAACCTAAAATAATAAAAAGCATATGTATGAAGTTAAAGTTTCCTTAGAATCCATTTTTTATATTTATTGTCTGTGTGGAAAAAGATGTACAAAAAATATGGATCAGTTATATTAAATCTCGCTGCAAAAACGGATTAGATTTTTGTAAAAAAAAAGGTTTATTACATTCTGCTGGTAAGATTACATTCTGCATGAGTATTACAATGACTGATTTATTGCATTCTCAGTTGGTACAGCTGTTTCAGGTGTAATTAAAGCAGATTCTGAAGGACCTTTGAATGCCCTTCCTAAGGGAAAATAACAGAAATTGCACTACTTGTTAAGTTTACTTCTGTTCAAGAATTGTAATAAATTCTAAATGTATTGGTCGCCTCAGAAAAGAAAAAAAATGTTGATTAAAGTAAATATCTGCAATTTCATAAACATTGCTCAAAACTTGCTGGATATTCTCAGAGAACTTGAATGACATAAGCTGCATTTTTGGAGCAGATCATGCGCTGATTGTCATATTCCCCATGGAATCGGATGCCAATATGAAATAAGGCTTGGGGGATCTATTGTGGATACTGCACATTAAAAACCATGTATCTCTGCAGGGATTATGGAGCATGGAACAAACTGCCCAGCCATGTTGTTGAAGCTGATACCCTTTTTTTCAAGAAAGGGTTGGAACCTCCAGCCAGGACAGAACTCACCATTTTGCACAAATGGTGGTGGGAGTGTGGAACAAGCTGCCTAGTCATGAAGTTGCAGCCAGTACCCTGTCTTCTTTCAAGAAACAGCAGGATGAGATCCGTACATCAATTATCTACTAATAACCAAACGAGCTATATAGGCATAATGGCCTCTTCTTTTGTTTAATCATTCTTATGGGTTGTGCTTATTCAAGCTTTCCATAATGTTTTGAGACGATAGATGTTATAGGAAGAAAAACACTGCAAATGAAAGGGGATTGTGGGAACACCAAACAAACATCAGCCATCTCAAGTTACTTTTTTCACGATTATTATTTTAAATGAAAGTTTTTTCCTTGGACTCATTAAAACCTTTTTCCTTTGCGGCAAAACTAACACTTTCCATTTCTAACTGACTTGATGTACAGTATAAATTGTTCCATTCTTTATCTCCCCCTGCTGCTACCCCTAGGCTACGGAAAACATCTTTAAAAAGTAGTCCAATGAAAAGTGCAGCTCCAGCTGGTGAATGCAATGTAATAAATTTCATCACACACTATGTGCCAATCAAGGCACCCTCCAGCTGTTGTGCTGTATCAAGATAAAGCAGCGTTTTCTCCATGAGCTTAGGTGAGGACAACTTGATTGGTCCATAGATGGATTGGTGATTAGCAGTATTTCACAGCGACTGCCTTCATTTGAGCAGGTTCTGTGCGGCACACACTTCAAGACTGTCAGATAGACTTTATGGCAGAACATGAGCTCATGGTGCATGACCTGGATTAGTCTTGCAGCATTAATACAATTTCATACTTGAAAATGATACTGACACTAATTAGACCACTTAACTCATACTCAAGATCCAGCATGAAGCTGAAATGCAAAGCCATTCACAGTATGGTGTTATATTATTTGTTCAGTGTTTGATTTGTGTGTTAAAAAGCTATTACTCAGACCCTCGTTATGGTATCTATTAAATATATCACATTTATATATTTAACATATTTATCAAATGGGACGACTCTGGCACCAAACACGGCAAAACAAGGTTCATGCTTTGCCTCAGCATCTCTTGCTATGCTGCTACCTGGTGAAGTCAATCTGTGTCTTTAGTCTTGACAGATTTAAAATTCATACTTCAAACCTTTTATTATTTTAGTTACTTTGTGTTGCATTATGTAAATCATGTTTTTCTTTCTAGATCAACTTACATTACTGCAACATTCAGTTTTAATTCACGTTAACTTACATTTTTGGTCTAAGAAACTGCTATATTTATTTCTGTTTACACTTAAAGCTGTTTCTTGGGTTAATGGCCCAAGAGGATATTAATAAACCTTTATGATAATATTGCACAGCATATAAATGTAGTGATGAAGTCTAAAGGGGATCACGATAAATGCTAGCTTCAGGTTCTGCTATTACAACTCGTGTTATTTATAATTAACGCAGCAGAATGCAATTTATTCCAGTCTGGCTCGGGAAATAGTGATTGGATTATTTCCTTTGAAAACAGTCTTAAAAATGCAGAATTCAGTTCAAAGCCCAAGACTACAAATTACCTCTTCAAGCATGGCAGCCTGTAAAATTGTCATCTCCTTTATAGATAGTCTGGAGATATTAGAGAAGGTTCTTTAATTATATTTGAAAAAAACATAATGAGACATTAGAATGTGAACAGATTTGTTTGACAGTTCCAGACGCGACACCTGGGTACATGCATGACTGTAATCACTTCACAGTGTGAGTCTGGCACAGGAAACAGAAAGCAAAGCAACCTCAAACACAGGACGATTTACTAACCTACTTTATGCACATATGACAAATTTTCTGTGAATGTTTTACTTTTGAGTTCATTAGGAGCACAAAGCGGCGCCGAGAGCAATTTTCTTCTCGAAAAGAGAGTGCTGTCATTGTTTTTCTGAATGTATGGGGAACACTGTGTGACTAGGAATGCAATACCAAGATTTCTTCTTTGATTTCACGCTGCTCAAAAATAACAGCAGCTGAAAAACTCTCTTTCCTTTTATACTGACAACACAGAGCATCAATATTGCATTCGGACTGAATGTTTAGCCAAGTATCCTCTCGAATACAAAGTGAAACAGCAGGTGGCACTGCGCATTGTAAGATGTAATACTGCTGAATTTCAGATGTCGGAATTGGCGCAGTTACGTTTAATTTGTCACCTGATTCTTTGGAAAACAGGTTTAAATGACTTTCATTATTCCTTTAGGAGACATGTCCATTAACTCTTCCTACATTAGATCAATCAAAACTCAACATTTTAGTTACCTGTACTATGTTATATAGCATAATGTACAGTAATTCATTTCCCTGTTGAAATCCAAAATGTGAATCATTTTATTATTTTGATAAATACTGCCTTCCAAATCAGTTTTGGCTTGCAAACATGTTTCCTTCTCTGAGGGCATGTCAGTGCTTGTTATACCTGTGCCCTGCACTTGCTCAGTATTATGCCTGAATTATGATGTTAAAGTGGGAGATTTGACTGGGGAGTCATTAGAGAATGTTTTAAATAGCCTGTTTCCAGGCAGGGTACCTTGCTTTCAGGCATTATTCTCTCTGTGGTAACAAATGAGCCTGCAGAGGTCACAGGTTTATTGAAACAAATCAAGGTGTTGTGTTGATGATGTACGTTCTCAGTAATTCCCTGAAAACATGACTGAGAACAAATTGAACATGACTGTGAAAACACTGGCTTTAGTATTAGGGTTTATTAATGTTTGTTTTAAAAATATTAGTATATTATTGCACACTGGATTACTGTGTTTTTACCAGTTATCTCGTGGTATTTGAAGTGAATTTAGTCCTCCCTGATTGCCAAACATACAGTTTTTTTCTGAACAAAATCTATCTATTTTATGATTGTTTGAAAACATTTATTGACTGTTTAATCATGTTTTAATGATTTGTAATAATGTTTTTTTTATTTTGGTGTTTCTGTTTTCATTCCATCAGCATCACGTGTGTGAACTACTGTAGAGCATCAGAGACATCATTCTAAAATATTATTAAAATCTAAGTATGATGGGTCTTAGTTATTCAAATCTGATGATCAGGATGCAACCACATTTTGTAGTT
The DNA here is from genome assembly GCF_059453375.1 of Lepisosteus platostomus. Classification (NCBI taxonomy): domain Eukaryota; kingdom Metazoa; phylum Chordata; class Actinopteri; order Semionotiformes; family Lepisosteidae; genus Lepisosteus; species Lepisosteus platostomus. The sequence goes on along the minus strand of NC_142618.1, from coordinate 6,396,234 downwards.
TTTTTGCAAAGACCTGTCCACTGACAATTTCCTATTTGCAGTAGGCTGGGGAAATTCAGGAAATAACATGATTCATTACACGATTCAGCTAATACACAAATAGGAATCCTTTTGCATTTCAAAGTTGCACCTGTTTACCCTTAGGCTTTATTTTGCAAAAACAAGCAATTGAAATGTCTCTGCTCCACGGTGCTAGTCTTTCCTGCAGCAGATAACACCATACACCACGGTCTAGCAATGGTCCTTGCTCATGCTTGCACACAGAGACTTATTTAGATGCATGAAAGGCTGTTTTGCTCTAAAGCGCTATACTTCACCACACCAAAGCACACAATGCATGGCAGGTGGAACCCAGGGATTAACTGACTAGTGTTACAGTGTGCAGTGCAAGCTTGACAACTTATACGCCGTCAAAAAGGTCAAAGCAGAGTGTAACCTGATTAAAGCTGACAGTGACAGATTTGGAGACAACTGTCTCACTTGCTCCAAAACACCTCGACCTCGACATCTCTGTGCTCATCCATTTGGATGACGGATCTGCACTTCACCAGCCACACAAAGTACACCCTGGAGTTCCTGGAGTTTGGGATTTATTGTAACCAAAAGCATGTTATTTTCACAGCCTACAGGCATGATGCAGTGTCAGATATTAATTATGTTGATAATATGGACTTCTGCCTCCTTTGCAGCAATGTTTTTTAAGCAGATTGCAGTGAATTAAACAGGAGTTTACATATTCCACCACGATGTCATCTCATTTTTCTAAATGGCAATGGTGATACTTACCTGTGTGCTGCTCTAATGTGGCTGCAACTGATTCACTTATCTGAGACACATTTGGTAGAGATGACAGTTATAACTCCCAGCTTGCCAGCCATATTCATCTTGTAAATCACGGTGGAATTCTGACGTTAAAGAATTTATCTTCCCTATCTGTTTTTCATTGTGTCCTTCCACAGCAGAGTAAATTTAAACTGTAAGTTAATGTTGTCACGGTGGTCAGCAGAGACATATACTACATTACAGAGTCAACCCATACAAGATTAAGTCTCTTTTATGTGCATATAAATAATGCAGAATGCTGGTGTAAACAAAGAGCTCCAAAGCTGCTTTAAAAGAAATCTTTTGGATCATAAAATGGCATTTCTCACTTAGATGTTGTTAGTAGACGCTCCCATGCATTATTTATTTCAGTAAACAGTGAAGAGGAAAATTTTACATCAGGCAATCTGTTTTAAAGATATCCTGTCTTCAGATTATATTTTAATACTATCAGTTTATTGAGTTCCTTAATGCAGAGTGAAATTAAATTTAACCCTCTCAATGGGACACAAAGGATCAGCAATTGATAATGAAAATAATAAGTTGATTAAAAAAATAACAATGTTTCACAGCTTCGTGTTTGTGTTGTACCATGAACTTTGCCCTTACAGTATTAGTCCCTTCCTCCATTTTCAGTCCACTTGCCTCGATGAGGATCGTAGCTGTTTATCTTTTGTAGTTCTCCTCAGTGGTGTGTTTCTGTGAATAGATTGTCTATTAGATAAGCTATTAGTAGTGGATTATTAGTAGAAGATTGTAGTAACAGGAAAAGTGCCACTAGATTGTGATTGTGTGCGTTTTTGTGTCTGAGTGTGCCCTATGTTGGACTGGCGTCCCTTCCAGGGTATATGCAGCCTTGAGACTGTTGCCAGGCAGGATAGGCTCCTGAACTGGATAAAGCAGTTAGAAAAGACATGCATGAATTGTAAATTCATCTTAAGACTTCTGACCTTTTTTCTGAAACCACATTTCAACAAAGGAATTTCTCAAACAATGTTGTTTGCTTTATTTATGAATTAAGTCTCTAACATCCCACAGTGCAGTGGATAATGAAACTGAGAAGTACAGTCCAGAAACATACTGTATTAGGCTTTAGATTCTGGACTATGCCCTGCATCTGAACGTCATACAAAATTGCAACAAGACATCTCATTGAACATCTAGTGATTTTATCATTATGTCACAGGTCCATAAGAAAATAAAGATGTATCAATAATTTTGCTCAGCCCGTTTGCTTGCTTGGCTGGTTAATCTGATGACCATAGGCAGCCAGGGTGTGCTTAGACAACATAGCCGGGTATCCTTTTCCAGAATCCCCTAATTTTTGGCGTAATAAAGCCACTCCTGTTCTCAGTTGCAAATGCAATTTCCCACTGACACCATTTGATTTGTGTTTCACTGTTGATTCTCAGTGATTCTCACTGCTGAAGTCCATTGAGCTGACTTTGTCACTGTGTTTGAGAGTTTTGAATACTTTAATCAGGTCCCTACTCTCTTCAAACTAAAAAGCTTCAGTTCTTTCAGCCTGCCACTGAACATTGCTTTGAGCCTGTGAATATACAGTATCTCTTTGCTCTTCTCTTCCTTGAACTGTCGCTCTGGACTGGCCAGCGAGACAGAGGACCCAGTCTTTTGGTGTGGCACAGTTATTGTGCTGTGTGTGCTTCTACCACTTGAGCTTCACTGGCTGAATTCTCTCTTGGATCTCTTGCCTTTTTTTTAAATTTGAAGTCTTTCTTGGTAGCCACTTCACACACAGGTACAGACTGTTTAGGTACTAGTATATTTTATTCTAGATTCTATGCATACACTTAAATTGCTCTTTTGTCCATGAAACCTGATTTTGTCAGCAGCTTCCCGGATTTTTTATGTATTTGATAAAGTGTAATGGGACTTTCTGGAGTCTATGTTAGATGACACCTGAAATTTCCACTACAAAAATGGAATCTGGGAATTTTGATCTAATGTACTCCAATAAAATCTGTATACTAACTCTAATTGAACCCTAGAACTAACCTGGGATCAAACCCTACCCCAAATCTAGCCTAAAACTCCCAGTGCATGCACTGATCTGAAATCTATTCCAGACTCTGTCCTAAACACAAATGTAATTAATTAAATTATCCCTAATCCTACACCTACTCATCTTAAATCAAACCAAAAGGACAAGGACATACCAGATGGGGCTTAAATTCTTTATTTTGAAGCTACCCTTTAAGATTAAAGAAACCTAAAAAAACTAAAAATAATCCAAAACAGAAACTGAAAATATAATTCTTATCTGAGCACATCCTGAACATATCCCTACTCTCAGCCCTTAGTCAAGGTCTGAACCAAACCTTAGTCCCTTAAACCTCACGTCAGTCATTAAATCAATTGCCAACTTCAAATTTAACCTTAATCTGTTGCAAATAAATTTGAAAGGATCTGATGGCTGTTGGGAAAACTGCTAAACTGAATGCAGCCAAAGCTGCCTGCAAAGTCACTCATTCAAATACAAAGACATTCAATGAATATGGATACTTTCATTGCTCTTTTCCATGAAACTTCAGAACTTCACAACTCCACCTAGCAACCAAATACACTTTCACAAACCCAATAACCACTGTGGTAATAACTAAGGGCAAAACTCTTCACTAACCCTCAAGGTCAGAAGAACTGAATAGCCTGCTTTAATTATATATGTTGATACACATGTTAGGATTACTTTTAGGTACAGTATGAGTGGAATAATGGCACACAATAAATAAGAATATAAGAAAAAAAGAAAGGTTACAAATGAGAGGAAGCCATTAAGATCACGTAGCCTGGTAGTTAGCAGTTAATTGATCCAAGGATCTCATCCAGCTGTTTCTTGAAAGACACCTTAGTATCAGCTTTAACCTTTAACCATGGCTGGACTCATGGCTTGTTCCACACTCCTATCATTCTTTAGGTAAAGATGTGCTTCCTATTCTCTCTTTTAAACATACTTCCATGAGTTTTTCACTTGTATCATCTGGACTAATCCCACCTCAACCACAAAATAATAATGATAATTGCTTACATTTATATAGTGTTATTCTGGACACTCCACTCAAAGCGCTTTACAGGTAATGGGGACTCCTCTCCACTACCACCAGTGTGCAGCATCCACCTGGGTGATGCGACAGCAGCCATAGTGCGCCAGAACGCTAGTCCACACACCAGCTCTCAGTGGGGAGGAGAACAGAGCGATGAAGCCAATTCATAGATGGGGATTATTAGGAGGCCTTGATTGGTAAAGGCCAAGGGGAAATTTGGTCAGGATGCTAGGGTTACATCCCCACTCTTTTCAAGAAACACCCTGGGATTTTTAATGACCACAGAGAGTCAGGACCTCGGTTTTACCTATCATCCGGAGGACGTCACCTTTTTACAGTATAGTGTCCCCGTCAATATACAGGGGCATTAGGACCCACATAGACCACAGGGTGAGCGCCCCCTGCTGACCCCACTAAAAACCTCTTCCAGCAGCAATCTTAGTTTTTCCCAGGAGGTCTCTCATCCAGATGCTGACCATGTTCACACCTGCTGAGCTTCAGTGGGTTGCCAGTTGTGAGTTGCAGTGTGATATGGCTGCTGGCAAAATAAACAAAATGTGGTAGTGCAAGTTTCTGCCCTCACATCCATGGAGATTAGTGAAACGTATTGGAAACTCCATGTTTCGAGACAAGGATCTTAACAGTACACAACAAGGAGGATGTTCTACTGTTTGACCTTAACTTTGAGTGTTGACAGTCTATGAACTGTAAGTATCTTAACATAGACCTGGTGTTCTTGTCTTGGAAGCGTTAATGTGCATTGTTTTAACATTGATATCAAATTAAAACCATATGGGACATTTTTCTGAAATTTGGAATACACAGATTTTTTTTAATTTAAGAAAATCATTGCCATAAACAGTACATAAACTCCAAAGCAATCAGCTGCATGGAGTTTCTATGTGTAGGCTTTGAAGTGACAGTAGACGTACAGTAGTTTATATAATCTATCATGCACTTCTGTCATGTTACCTTAATCCCAACATTCTGTAAAGCAAACAGAGCCAGATGAGATGCTGGTTTATTTAGCAGAAATAACTTTGCAAATGAATATAGCAATTTAGAGATAGCACCTTGTTAGTTTTATTTTTATCATAATCTTTGAAAAAAGTGTGTCAGTCAACAGTATTTGCTTGGTAAGAAAAGTAATTAAGCTCTTTTGTTTATTTTACAAAACAAATAACAGGACACCTTGCTTTACAGAGAGAATCAATAAATTCTGTTATCATCCATTTTAGGAGTTAAAGTCCTAAGGTTTTCATTTGAATTGAGCCATGTCACATGTAACTAGGAAAACATGAAATGCGAGAGGAAATTCAACAGTGTATTATATTTTAAAGATTTTTTTTTCTTTTTTCAATTGGCAATTTTATAAATGTTTTCCTATTAATGATTCTTGGTAATTAATTTGAGATATACCTTAATATTCACTATATTGGGAATACTGAAATATAAATTTAGGGCACTTTTTTACATAAATGGTCATAGTAGTATTGAACAAGTTACCCAGATGTGTTGTTGGTGCTGAGACCCTGGTTTCTTTAGAAAAAAATGACAAATGAGACCCTCATAAAATTAGCTACTACCTACAAAACAGTTTAGATAAGCAAAATGTCTGTTTTCATATGTACCCTTTCATATGCTCTTTAAAAAGATAATGAACAGTAATTAATATAGGTCCAGTTTTTTGCAACTATTTCTATTATTGCCTAAAGTAGAAACGCAGTTAGCACAATTGTTATATGTCCTCATTTCCCTTTAAAAGGATATTCATATTACAATTATGTTTCTACAAAGGCTTCACTTTAAATTAATTTACTAAATTTACTGTACTAAAGTTTACTTAAATATTTTAAGTTGAGCCAAAACTGAAAACGTGCACATTTTTGTGGCACTCATATGATGATATAAATATTATTCTTAAAGAGGAATTTGACAGTATTTCATTGCGAATATTCATCACAACAGCCTTAGGTTAATCTAAAACTGGAATAATATTGATGCTCCTGCATTTCGACATCTAATTTGTGATGAAATATTCAATGTCCATTAGTTAGTCTCAAATATGTACTGGAATATGCACAGAATCAAAATACTTTTGAAACAGAATCTTGGATAAATCTAAGTTAAAAATTGGAGGGGATAAATTTCCATTTATTTTATTTGACTTTCATATCATTTCATCGTCTGTACAAGACAGAAAATTAGTCTTGAAAGGCATTTGTGATGTGGGTCACATAATACATTCAGGTCATGCGCCCCTACTTAATGAATCTACATTATCTTGAAAACAAGGACGCAGAAAGATCACAAGGCTGCTCTTCTGTTCAATCTGTAAAGCAAATTTAAATTGTGATGCTCCTGCCAGCAACATTCCCTCTGTCAATGAAATTGTGGTGTATTGCGATTAAAACTGGCAAACCCTTGTGTTTTTTACATTCTCACATATAATCTTTGTGTGTGCAACCTCAAAGACACACAAGCTGTCATGGAGTTTTGTTGTGTCATATATTCAGAAAATAATCAGAACAGCCTAAAGAGAATGCAAGCGTTAACATTACCTATGTTGTTTCTTAAAGTATCATACCCCAAACAGGTTAATTGACTGTAGATTAGATTAATTATTAGATTAGTGATTAAGAGGCGAAAATCTGATGCAGTTTTACAGTGTTTTAGTACACAAATATTAAAAAGGTATTAAATAAAAGGGCTGTAGTCTAGAAGTTTGTGCCTCATAAAATTATTGTTTCCTTTAAATGTTGATAATTTTCATAATTTTCACAAGCACCGTGGTTCAAAAATGACTTCTAAACATTTTCTAACACCTAGAGCTTTATCCTTTACAATTAATAATCGTGTGCACTTGCACTGGTGAAGATTGGCATTTATTATTACTACTTTATTAAATATTTCTGCACTCAGTACTTATTAATGACATGATATAATAGCAATAGTTTATCATTGAAGATAGCATTTTAGCCTTACATTCCTTTGTATAAAAATAGGATAGATAGTAAAGTACTGGTTTCTGTTTCTCACTTATTATATTCTGTTTGATCTCCTATCATTTCTGTCCTTGCCAAAAGCATGTTTGACATTGTAACAGTACAGCACATGTCTTGTCAATGAACAGGGTTCTTTAGTTCCATATTTAAATTCCTCCTCACTCTTTTTGGTGCCACCTCTTAAATCTTGCTTATTTTAAAATCCCAGCATTTAAATTCCTTAATCTGATTTAATACATTAGAGGTTTAATTCTCATTTAATCATTGGTATCCACAAAATACAGTCACACCAACTCCACATATTTAACTGTATTATTTTGGTTTTACCAGCTTTATACTGTATTTAGTGATTTGAAAAAGACCTTTCATTGTTCACAGGTTTAGCTTTCTTAATGGATTGAAATATAATCTCTGCTAAAGTTTGTTATTAAATTACCTGGGAAGTTGGCCATTATCTTTTTCCTTTTTTTCCACGAGAGATCAACTGATTTTAAGTTTCACCATTTGCAGAAAATCTCTATAATCACCCCGGTGCTTGCATCTCCTTTGACTTCTTCAGTAATACGCTGATTGCTGTGGCTCTGTCATGTTTCTTTCCCCAGATCTTTAGGAATTGGAAGACTGGATCTCATCTGCTTCATTTTATGTTGGGAGTTTTTTTCCTAACGTTCACTCCGGAGCTCTGAAGCCTCCTTAAATCCACACTGTACAGAAGAACATTGGGTTTACTCTGATTTATCTCCAGCACAGCTTTCCTGAAATCAGCAGGCTGTTCACACTATTTCAGATTTCTATCTTTAAGAATCAACCGATAGTTTGACACCTTGAGTTCACTGATAATCAATTGCAGACGTGCATCAATTTTCTAACCTCTTTATCTAAAGCAATTGATGGGGAGGCTTGAGATTTACCTAGCAAGCAATGGGCGCAAGGCAGCATACACCCTGGATGAGATGCTAGTTCATTGCAGGGCACACACAGGCATGCACGCACTCACACCATGGACCAAATAACCTAGAGGCCAAGTAACCTACCAGTATGTCTTTGGACTGTGGAAAGAAACCATTTATTGTCAAATAAATTTAACATTTTTAAAATGAGTAATGGAGTAATTGCACCACTTAATGTTTAACCTACTTAATGCTAACATTTGATGTGACTGTGGTAACCATTCCTTGTTTTCTGTGTTGTTTCCGACCGTTATTATCGGAACCAATTTAGATCTGTTTTGCCACACATGAGTATTGAAAATATATGTTTTCACAGGGGTGGCACAAGGGTGTAGTTGTTAGCATAGCTGCCCTGAAGTGCTCGGGCCCTGGGTTCAACTCCGGACCTGTGGTGCTATCTGCGTGGAGTTTGCATGGTCTCCTCCTGTTGTTGTGGGTTTTCTCTGGGTGCCCCGCAATCCAAAAACTTACTGGTAGGTTAATTGGTTTCTGGGAAAACTGGCCCTGGTGTGAGTGTGTGCACATTTGTCTCTGTGTGGCATCCCATCCAGGGTGTATCCTGCTCTGTGCCCGTTGCTTCCCGAGATAGAATAAGTAGTTAGAAAATGAATGGATGGATGTCTTCATAGTGCATACGCCCAGTCCCCCACAACTGTTATTCATATTTAAAGGGACTTCTGTCACACAGTTTCTTTCTTCTGGATACAGTAGGTTCCTAATCTGTCTCATTGAGAAAATGTGTATTTCTAGGTGGCTCATCTGAAGAGGCCCGTGCCAGGTGGGTTCGAACTTGGGAGCTGGTACACTCCAGCTGCCGTCCTGCTGACTTGAATGGGCCTGAGAGTCCCAAGGGAGGCAGCCAGGCTGCACAACTGCAATGTTGTGTCTGGCCAGCTGCCAGCAGTATCACAGGGTGCAAGTCAGAGCTTCAGGTTGCTCTCGCTGCTTAACAGAGGAAGATCCTATCTTTGTGATTTCCTCCAAGCCACGGCAGCACATTTGTAAGCATTCCAAGTATGGATGTTTGAAAGTACAATGCATATGTTATTTATATGGTTGGTATTCTTCATTCAAGTTACTAATATTACATTAGTGGCTTGTTCACTATTTTGGGCTAATTAGTAAACACACTGTGATTAAAGTGTGATGAGAAAGACAAAAACAAGAGAGGGTGTTACAGAACGGTTAATATTCCTTCTTTTTTCTTTGGTAATTATGACCAGACTTTGCATATGTACCTTCTGTGTCTGGAATGTGAATATGCTAGTCTATTCATGTTAACAGATGAATCTGAAGTAACACTCAGGGAAATTATATTACCTTCAGTTACTTTTTACACATCCCACTTATTCTACCCTAAATTGTTTTGGGAAAGTCCCCATTATCACAGCCTCTCCGATGTATGGAAAGATAATCAGATGCAACTAGAATTCTATTGTCTGTTTTTCTGTTTTTTACATTAGTCTCTCTTAACGAGCAAATTCAGTTGGATTTTTCTGTATTCCTTGCATGAATCACTTTTAAGGTTAGATATGTAAAAAATAGAATTGGTGCCTTGAACGTACAGTAATTACATGATTCACCATTTAAGTATACTTTGTGGGTATTCAAAATGTGGCATTATGGGAACATACTTTTATATATTCTGTTGAATAATACATTAGTTTCAGCTTTTTAAAGCAATATATTTTAAAGTTAAAACAAAGAATAGAGTGGGGGGTATAGATAACACTCATTGTAATAACATTTGTTATTCTATCATTAAATAACTAAATTTACCATTAAAAACCTCTTTTTTAAAACAATTCAATAAATTGTGCCATGTGTAATCTTGAAATATCCATTTTATTAGAAGGGGATGTGAAACTTTATTATTTAGATTTAAGATCAACTGTTAAAAGAAGATTTATGTCTACATTTGAATATTTTGCCTATAGCAAACTATCAATCGGGCAGGAAAGATCATTACATTTACAAACATGGAACAGAAGAACAGAAGTCAGCATTGCGGCACACGAGCCCTGGGTTCAGTTCTGGACCTGAGGTGCTGTCAGTGTGGAGTTTGTATGTTCTCCCTCTGTTCTTGTGGGTTTCCTCTGCGTGCACCAATTTCCTCCCACCGTCTCAATACATACTGGTCAGTTAATTGGCTTCTGGGAAGTTTGTCTGTGTGTGTGCCCTACAATGGACTGCTGACTTATCCAGGGTGTACCCTGCCTTGCGCCCGTTGCTTGCTGGGTTAGGCTGTGGCTCCCCGTGGCCCAGTATTAAATTGAAAAAAAAGTCAGAAAATGGATGGAACAGAAGGTGTGAAACTTCAGGTTTTTGTTTTGTACTGCTGTCCTGTTTTGTACTCACCAACAAGGCCTACAGTGAGGTATTTTTTACAGACATTTATGGTCTTAGTGTAACATTATCGTAACATACAATTAAGCAGAATGAAACACTTCACACTGCCTGCTTTTTCCAGATGCGATGCAGTTTATGCCTGTGTGCGTATATATATATTTATTTATTCTATTTGTCTATTTTGTTAAAGCGCCTTTCCACGCTGCGCGCACAGCTCACAGCACCTGCGTGCTCTCCACGCCACGGTTCTGCTTGAGTAAACACTCGCTCCAGCCCAGGGCCCTCCTCTCCCACAATGCAACAGGCAACAAAGGCAGAGGAAGCGAGCGACGGAAAGAGAAGGGGAAAAAAAGTTTAGACATTATTGACAAAGCCCTAGAGAACTGAAGCAGAAAGGGCTCTGGGCTAGGAATGACCACTGTAGTCATACTCGGACAGAAAAAGGTCATTTTAATGTTCTCGTCCAAGCGCAGCAGGAATCTCGGGCGGCCGGTTTTGTGTGTTTAGTTTGCGATCCACTCCGTGTGTTCAGAACAGCACTGAGGTGCGGAGGGGAGGGGGGGGGAGATGAAGGTGACTAGGAAATGTGATTTAAATGTGTTTTAAACCTTCGGGAGGTTTTATTCAGAACGCGGCCTGTGGGGAAAGTGGGAATCCGGAAGGGGGAAAGCTGGGTAAGTATCAGAAAGAAGAGTAAAAAAAATCCTAGATTGAAAGAAATGCTGCGTTTCTGTGAGTTGAGTGAGCTTTGTGGTGGCCGTGGGTGATTCTCCCGGTGGAAACCCGGGATAAACAAAGAAATGCAAGTGTCGTTTTGGGGTTTTTTTTTAGAAAGCCAGACGTTAATCGCAGACAAGTTTAGTTTTCTACTCGCGTTTCATGCTTGACTTGCTCGGAGACGGTACTTGAAGGCAGCTTGCGGGGGATCCTTTGTTGCGGCCTGTGGGTGTTGAGCCAAAACTTGGGTTTGTCTGTGTAAGGTGCTTCATCTTCCGAAAATCAAAACAAAAACAGAGACCGAGACAATATCGCATCCCTTACGTGTGTCCGTCCACTTCAGCGGGTATTGATTTTGTTTTCAAGGCCACTGGCGGGTCTGATCGGAGGATCCCTCTGCGAGCCCCTGTCTTCCAGCTCGCCTTCGACTCGAAATCGAGCCCCAGGCTCCACCGGTCCGTGGGCCCGACCTGCGGAGATCTTGGGGGTTAGTGTTCAGGTTATTCCTTCCCGGCTGGTTATATTACTCCTTGCAAAGCTTGTACGTTTAAATGTGATCGTTTACACGGTTACCAGGAATCTGCTGTGAGCTGCCAAGCTGTTTTGTACAGACCTCTCTGTTTGACATGTGACAGATAACTTTTACCAAAGGCGTAGATAAACAACGATAGGAAATTAAGTTAGAGAAACACCATTTATTTTTAATAAAATATTTTTTTAATAGTCGGGTGTTTAAGAATAAACTGAGCTCTTTTCATAAAGTATGGGCCTAGTGATCTGTATACTCTATGCATTCGGCTCTGCCAAGTCGCCATACTTTTAAAGTTGTGAAGCTCTCTTTTTTTCCTCCTATTCTTTTTTTATAATCGTTACTTTTTTATAATTCGGTAATCTCTCGATCACATAAAAGTAAGATTTAATAATAATGCACCATCCCAGACTGCTGTAGCTGATTATTACTGGCATGTTTTTTTTAAAGATCGGTGTGTTTATTTTCTTGTCGTCATGTAACATCAGGCTCATTTCCACTTAAAATACTAAACGCCACTTGTGCTCAGAGTCATGTTTTAAATTAGCCAGCGTCCGAAGCAAGTGATTTATTTCCTGGTGTCAAGTAACAAACCAAAAAAGGGACAGGATTTTGCAGCTTAATCTCTTTTATACCAGGAATGACATTTATTTAACTAATTTTAATAAACGGTGAAAACCCGCTCTAGTAAAATTGTATTAAATGATTCACTGCACTTTTAAATTCAGGCTTGCACACGCTTTGAATTATCACATGAGAAGTGGTTAAAACAGGGTAAATCCACTCACTCTTGTTTATTAAATCTGTGTTCATGCTGAAGCAGGGAAAAATGCTGACTTAAGTATGCAGAGTAAGAAGAGTGTGGAGCATAACCTTGGTTTTAACTAATTTTGATTACTTTGCAAGTTGGAAGTTTGTTGGTCAGCACAGTGATAACTTAAGGTGTGTGTTTAATTGATTTGTTTATACTGATTAAAGAATATCCCACAGATTTAGTAAGGCTCCTTTACTTCAAGTGAAGAATTTGTATTTTCCACACACTATTGGTTTTAACATCTCAGTGGCTTTTAAAATGAAAGAGCCCTGTGGTTGGTTTTCTGTGCACGTTAGAGCAGGTGTTCCCAATCCTGATGGTGGAGGTCCACACACCTGGTTTTCGTTCCAGCTATGCTCCGTTACACAGTGAATGCTTAATTGCTTTAATAACAGATCAGTTTAAACTGTTTGATCATTTTCGGTTCTTACACATTTGGGGTTGCCTTCTTACTAACGGTGAAATCGTTAATTCAATTAAAGCTTCAATTAGGTAATGATCTCAGCTGGAATGAAAACCGGCAGGTGTCCTGACCTCCAGGATCGGGATTGAGATCCCCTGCGTCCGAGCACTGCTTCCCAATCCCCAATCCCGGAGTGCCCCCATGCTTGCTTGCTTTTTCTTTCTTTCCCTAAAACTAAAACCCCGGCAGAAAAGTCAGAAAGCAAGCAGTTCAGATAAAAGTTTGTTAAAAATAATCGAGATCGTGTTACAATGAATGCTAGGTATCCCAGCGTTGGGACGCACTGCGGTAGAGACGTATTCCTAGATTACTATATTTTGTTGTCCACATTTTTGTATACTATGAACGGTATTACCCTGTTCCTGTTTTGCACTTCAGTAGAGTTTGCTTCTCTTTCTGTAAAACAGCAAATTTGGACTAAAAATTGCAAATTGATTGTTTTAAGATTAATCTGTTGGATATATGGTTGTGCAAAACACTCTGCGGGACATCTGTAAACACTTTAAAACCAGCAGTAAAACACCATTTTTTATTTACATGTTGTGGCATATGGAGAAATAGAACTGCTGAGAACCTGGATGCTCCCAGTTTCACTTCAGGTTTGAGGTGAATGATTGGATTTCTGAAATAAATTTCAAAAGTGTTAGTCAGATGCTCAGTTTTGCAAACGCCACTGTTTTCTTGAACAGCAGCAAACTATTTTCATATTACTCTCATGTTGGTAGCTCTGTTATCAGGATTTTTTAAACATTTTAGGGACAGACCTGGATTTGGTTTTCCTTTCCAGTGTATTTCCTTCGAGTTAGACTTTGTTGCTGTATACACCCAAGCTGCTGAGCGTTTATTACACCAAATGATTTTACAGTTCAGGGGAAGCAGTTATTGGTTTCGGTGCTGGCTGTGAGACTTTGGTCACATCTGAAATACGTCAGCCAAAGATGCTGGCTACATAAGTATTGTTTCTGCGGAGATGTGGTTCATTAGAAATCATTGCATTTTTGGACGTACGGCAGAATTTACATGGAGATTTAATGAATTAATTACTTGAGCAAATGGGTGGAGCAGGGGTTGGGTAAGTTTGGTTTCCTCTCAACCTAAGTGTGTTAAATTATTAGCACATGCATCTCCTCATGGCTCATGATTTGTAGCTGCCTGCATCTGTCAACCTGACAGTCAGTCTTCATATTTAAATTTAAGGTGTTCTGCAACTGTGCTGTGAGGGGAAGGACTCATTCTTTGCAGGCTTTTACTCATGTGATGTAGTTCCTTTTCTGGTATGTTGAGAAACATAGAGACTTACAGCTCTGGGACAAACCATATGTACACTGAGGAAGGTTATTTGTGTGTGGCATGTGTTCTTTTGCTGAAACGCGTTGCATTTTAATTAGAGAATGTTTTCATAAATGGACAGAAAAAATATTTTGACAGGATGCTGATTTTTATCCTGTTAAATGGAAGGGATGTGTGTTCTGACATAATTGGTGTATTGGGTACTTCTTCATTGCAGGTGTATTGTATAAGTAGACACCAGGGTTCTCCCTTCAGAAGGCCTTTATGATGTAGCTGTCTTCCAGGCGCTTCATCCTCACACTGAGAAACAGATACAAGACCATTACTTTACCAGCCCATTACTCTAAAGCACTTAAGTGGTGGACAAAAACAAACATAGCCCTCCAGGAGTGATAAGCCAGCTTTTGCAAGGGTCCTGTTTCAGACTAAGCTGTCCAGTGGAGCTGTTGTGTTCACATCTCTTCTGGCTTACATTACAGTGCTGTGTTTGGAATATTTAATATGGCTACTGATGACAGAAAGTCCAATTTTTAAAAGTCATCAACAGTAGGTGCAGTACACACAGAGACAGTGTCCTGTGGTATACAGTGACATTTGTATAGACAGGAATGTAGTTTCTGGGCCTTACGAAATGTGTTGTGGTTTTCCTCTGTACTGGTGGACATCAAGTAGTCTCAGATCAACGTGAAGTAATGCACATCCTCAATGTGATCAAGTAAGGAGTAATCGTAAACGATTTTCTTTGCCTCTTTATTTTGTTATAAAAAAGTACAGGTGGAATGTTATTAGGAGCTTGAAGTTGAGCCTAAAGATTCTCTTATAAAGAGATGATCTACGTTTTACTCTTGGTAGTGGATCACAATTAAATCTGCACTTTAATTTTTAGTTGTCTAAAACAGATGCTTAGAATATGAAAATAACAATTTTCCTGCTAGTGTAATGTAAAACACTTGTTTTGCCTTAGTTAAAACAATCTTGAAATTGTCTGGGATGAGGAAGGGAAATGGAGACCCTGCTGGGAATCCTAGGTGTAGATCCTGTTAATTATTGACATCTGTGCTGTGGGTCCACAGTAGAACAGTGTTCATTGCCTTGTTTAACTGCATTATCAAACTGGCTTGAGCACTACAGTGCAACACTTTAAGAAGGAGTGTTATCCTAATATCTTCTGGTGTTGCATATTGCCGTAATGACTGTAACAATTTTAAAACTTTCATTTTGAAATGGTCTTTCAAATATGAAAATATGCAATTTGCAAAATGACTTTACTATTTTGTCACTGTTAATTTGTTAGAAGATGGTAACGGAATTGACATTTTTGCAGTATTTAGTATAAGATTTTATTGGCATGACTTACAACTTGATCATGCAAACAAAAGGGAAAACATACACCGGTAGTCCCCTTTGCTTTGAAAATTTTGAACTGCTGTACATTCATGACGTAAAGTGTTTAGAAGTTGGCATTAGTGCAGTAATACATTAAAAGAGGTTTCCAAAATGACAGATGAAAGCTTCAGGAGGCTGAAATATACCTCCAGGCTTCTGGAAGTATATTTCATTGTGTTCTCTGAAACACTGTGAAGAGGAAGAAGTAGAAATCATGAATACTATTTTGCAAGTTACCTTTTTTTTCCACAAAACCTAAAGTTGGAGCAGTATATTGCTTAACCCAATAAACAGTATAATTGTTTTAGAAGTGTGAACACCCATGAGATATCACGACAGGGACTGTCCCAGAAAGAAAAAATCCAAGATGTGTGGTCACCTTAATTGTTTTTGTATGCTATCTGTAGCAGCAGGTCTGTTAACTGTTTAAACTGTAGTACAGCAAATCATTCAATGGATGAAGCCTAGGTTATGGCAAAGCATAATACACACCTTGGAAAGCTATTTTTTGTATCTTAGTAATTTACTGTTACAAAGGACCGTCTTACAATAATTCAGTTCATATATTTAAATCACGATTTTATATTATTTTAGAAAGCTTAGGTATCGCTTGATTTGAAGCCTTTAGGAAATGTGATTTTTCTGGATGATGCAGAAACATTTTTTGAGTTGAATCATGAGCACTTGAAAATAAAAAAAAATAATTCCAGGTCTACCCTCTGTTTAGTACTTTAGTTTTCAGGAGTGCTGATTTGAATGTAAAAAATAGATGCACAGGGAGCAGTGCTTAACAATGTTTTATTGCATAATTCATCAAAGGATTTTTACTAAAATCACCCCAAAAACCAAGGGATCAATTCCTGTTTTGGATGAGACTTAAAGCGTTACTGTTAAATCTAATGTTGGATTCAGTGCTAAATTATTAATGAGATTTGGAATATTCTGCAGAGATTTTTAAATACTGCTCATTGTAATAAAATAAACTTTTGCTGCTTCCAGGAGATTGTTTGGTGATCCTCAGTGGCTGCTAAGCTAATATAGTTGACAATAAACATATTATTCATTTTCTGAAGTTTTTGTTTTAAGGATCGTTTTGTGATAATTTTATGTATTGCTTTTTAGTACTGACCAGTGAATCATCACAAATGCTGCCACAGACCATAATTAGAAACTGATTTAAAACTGTTCTGTGTATATAGTCTAAATCCTCATATGAACCAGGGATTGTTTAATTGGAGGGAGGCTTGCTTAAAGCATTCTTGAAAGTGATTTTGTTTCAAGAAGAGTGTGAGAAAGACATTGCGTTTTAAGATAAAATAAAAAAGATAAAATAAAAGATAAAATAAAAGATAATAATGACAATTGTAAAGGCAAGATCCCAAAGGAGTAGTCGTTTCTTTGCTCGTGATTTGAAGTCTTCCAGTAGAAAGTACATTAAGAGGGTAAAAATGATTAACTTTCAACAAGCTACGTAAACGGACAATTAAATCCATACTTTTCCATTTTTCCTGAAATTGTCACCTTTGTTTTCAAGATACACTTTTACGAATTATGAATGACTGTAATATATTGTGGCACATTCTGAATGTTTTTGCAGGGTTGAGAAGCTAATCCATTTTTTAAATGTGTCCTGTTTTAGGGGATGGCTGTTCCAGTGTTCACATGAGCAGCTCTGGATGACCTCATGAAATCCACAGCAGTCTAACACCTTTTGAACGGCACGGGTGAAGACCGATCCCTACATCGGGAGGGACCTGCAGAATGAAGAAGATCAGCCTTAAAACGATTAGGAAGTCCTTCAACCTGAACAAAGGCAAAGAGGAGGGCGACTTTGTGGTGGTGCAGCAGCCGGCCTTGACTCCCGACTTTGTGAAAGAAGAGTCTATTTTCGGGGGTTGCTACAGCAAAGAGCTGGCGAGCTGCGACTTGAACGGCGACGAGGAGAAGGGCCATAAGAGCCGATCGAAGAGCGAGAGCCTCATGGGCACGTTGAAACGCAGGCTGTCCGCGAAGCAGAAACCGAAAGGCAAGGGGGGCTCTCCGGCGGTCAACTCGGCGGATGATGACGACACCTTCTCCTCTTCCTCGGCCCCCGTCGGCTTTAACGACGTGAAAGCCCAGCGCCCCCTGAGGTCTACCTCCCTCCGCAGCCATCATTACAGTCCCACGCCTTGGCCGCTCAGGCCGGCCGCCTCGGAGGAAACCTGCATTAAAATGGAAGTGAAGGTGAAGGCCTTGGTTCACTCGTCGAGCCCCAGCCCAGCTCTTAATGGTGTTCGCAAGGAGTTCCACGACCTGCAGATGGACGGGCTTTTCCAAGAGCAGAGCAGCTCCTTGAAGAACTCGGAGGCCCAGAATGGTGACTTGCATCTAAACATTGATGAGCACGTGCCTGTAGTTATTGGACTCACACCTCAGGACTATATTCAGTACACGATGCCTTTAGATGAGGGAATGTATCCTGTGGAAGGATCGCGCTCTTTTTGCCTGGATAGCTCCTCGCCCATGGAGGTGGTGTCGCAGATGGAAGGCAGCGCCCTTCATGTGGATGAGGGACAGGTTGACCAGGACCTCGTTATGTCTCCAGACATTTTCATAGACCCTTCAGTAAACGGACTCTTGATCGGAACCACAGGCGTGGTGCTTCAGAACCCGCGTGTAGATGCTCCGCCTCTTTCACCTCTGCTACCTCCACTCCCCAGCAGTCAGATCCAAAGGAACTTTCCGGGGTTAAGCGGTGCTGATGCCCAGGTTGCTGAAAGGGTACGACACCATTTAAATTTCGACCCGAACTCTGCCCCAGGTGTGGGAAGGGTCTACGATTCTGTCCAGAACAGTGGGCCGATGGTGGTCACAAGCCTCACGGAAGAGCTGAAGAAGCTTGCCAAACAGGGTTGGTACTGGGGCCCGATAACGCGCTGGGAAGCTGAGGAGAAGCTGGCCAACCTGCCGGATGGGTCGTTTTTAGTGCGCGACAGCTCTGACGACCGTTATCTCTTAAGCCTGAGCTTTCGGTCACAGGGTAAGACTCTGCATACTAGAATTGAACACTCAAATGGAAGATTCAGTTTTTACGAACAGCCTGATGTGGAAGGTCACACCTCCATAGTAGACCTAATTGAACATTCGATCAAAGACTCCGAAAACGGAGCATTCTGCTACTCGAGATCCCGCTTGCCGGGATCTGCAACTTATCCCGTTAGGCTGACAAACCCTGCTTCAAGGTTTATGCAAGTGCGTTCACTACAGTACCTGTGCCGATTTGTCATTCGCCAGTACACGCGGATAGACCTGATTCAGAAACTGCCTTTACCAAACAAAATGAAAGATTACCTGCAGGAAAAGCACTACTGACAATGCTAATGGAACTTACTTGCAACTTGCACTTTGGGAACAGTAATAAATTGTAAAATGGTTTACAAACATTCATAGGTATAAAAATGTTTGATGCCATTATTACGTTTGTTTCTTTTAGAAAAAAGGTTTGGTTTTTGTTGAATTGAGCAAAGGATTTGACCGTCGCTTAAGCTAGGAAAGTTCAGATTTGTTGTTGCTCAGATTTGGCTGTTTATACAGGAAAAATAAATTGTATAATTTTTATTTTCAGTTGGCCTGGATTTCTTTATAGGTAGATCACATGCATGCGGATTGAGTGACTTTCTGCATGACATTTTGTTTTGACAGACATGATCAATTAAACCTGGAAGGGCAATTCTGTCGTCCATATGAAGAAATGACCAAAGCACATGGGAATGTTGTGTGTAGCTTGAACAGGACGTTTTACGCAATGCTGTGTATTACAACATATGGTGAACTATAGGAATGCACAAAATAAGCGTACATCTTTTGGTGTATTTTCAGATTGTTGTTCTTCCATCATGAATTTAATCCACCCAGTCTAGCATGTTTTGTCTGTCCTCTTGAAATCAACAGCTGAAGACCTTTGAAAACCATTACATTGGTTCAGGTAGACAGAGCAGGAGGTAAAGTAGCTGAGAGCACAGGTGGAATGAGCAGGTGAAGACACTGCAGCACTAAAGGAGAAGGGCAGTTGAGCAATGCCAGGGTGTAGAGAGCATCTGGTTTGTCCAGTCATTAGCTCTGCTTTTATGCTTATTTTTTTCCCCTGGAATTTCATTCTAATGTTATATCCGTTAAATAAGCAGTGTGGTGGCATGGTGTATTTCTGAGTAAAAACTCTAATTTGCTCTGCTTTCTCAGACCCTTTCTAATATGCATTACTTCAACCCTCTTCTCATTGCATTTAAAGGTTCATGAAAGTAGGGTTTGTGAATATTTTTTCTTCCAGAATTCGCTTATTTGGCCATCAGATAGGAGCTAATACAGGCATGGGTTAAATGTAAAAACTTACCTGTGATGAAAATACTTTTAAAAAAAAGCTGTGGAACAATAGCTAACGGCTAAAACAAAAGCTTAATAGCTATGATGAAAATATTATAATTGAATAGTTGCAAATTTATGAGAAACGTAGGGAGTTGAGGCAAATTCAGATGTTGGGGGGGGAAAGATTGTGCAGCTTAATTGTAATTTTAAACAGTCTAAACAGTCATCAAATGTGCTGTATTTTCAGCATCAAGAATGTGCAGAAGGTTTGACTGATGCAAATGTAGGTAAAATGAAGGAAAACCATAGTTTTGAAAATCTAACACTTAAAATATTTTGAAACTTAAGACTGTTTATTTGTTAAGTTTATTAACATTATAATGAAATGTTAACTTAATGCTACAATATGGTGATGCATTTGAACCTCTAGCGCATCAACTCTTGATTGAAAATATGATCAGATTCTTCATTAAGCATAAAGAGACCGAATATTATCGGTATACTGATTTTTGTACCATTCAGTATGGACTGCTTGTGGTTGGATATTGACCACAGGAGCTGGGCTATCACATTCAGTCTTAGACTAACTGCTTACATTTTGGAAGCTGATTTTAGAAAGTAAATGCATTTACCAAGCCAACACTATATGACTACACTGCGGTTTTAACGTATTGCAGATAATTTTAGCTAAACACTTTCCAGACTGTTTCTTGAATTCCAAATAATTGTCATCTCTTAATAAAGCTAATTTATTAATGATATTGAAATGCAGTTGTTTGGATTATATATTTAATCAACTTTTCTTGATGTTTAATCACATTTAGATTAAATGTTTTTATATTTGGCTCTGCCTTAGGGGCTTCTGTTCTCAATTTAGTTTTCTATGTAAAGTACTAAAAAATGGGCCGATAACATTTCATTTACTAAACATCAGTATTAAGAAGTTTTACAAGGAATCATTTGAATTTGCCTAGAGCACCACTGATATGCTATTATTGAATTAAGCGGATAGGATTATTGTGGTTTCTGATCAGTGTCCAGTCCTGGTACTGTATTTTTTGCGGTTTTAATTAAATGACATAGAGTTGTAAGTAATCTTCGCAAAGTCTGAAAACAACTTGTGCCTATTGGTGTTGCATTTTTAATTACAGTATATATTGGCTTATAGCTCAGACCTTTGATGATGTGTGCTCTGCAACTCTGCAGAACTTCGGTCTCTAATGCTGAGGTACCTATGCAAGCATTTCACTTCACATCCTTTTGACTTTCCTCTCACATTTCCCTGTGAAACGTCTGTGGAAAAATCTGTGCAACAACAAATTCAGAAATTTGAATTTAGTTTAAAATGTCAGTGCTGCAAAGTGGTTTTTTGTTTGGGGATGTGTGGTCTCTTATTTCTAAAAAAAAATGGCATATACAACTTGACAAATTTAGATTTTTTATGTGAAAGATTTTTATGTAGGGATTTGTTAAATTATAGACGGATTCATATCTTTTTTTCATTCTGTAGTATTTTGATAATCAAATGGACAAGACTGCTTCTTTTGAAAGCTGGTGTACTCATCATCCACTTAGGTTTCTTAGATTGTTCAAAGAGGCTTTCTGCATTAGCTCAACCAGATTAATAGATGGGCACATCTTTGTTTTTGTTTTAACTGAAGTATTTCTCACAGTTACATGTTACAGATTCTATTACCAGTTTGTGTAGTCTGCAGATGTATCCAGAGATGGCTTATAGTAGTGTTACTGTTTCAAGAATAAACATAAGGTATTTAGGCATTTCTGCATGGCATAAGGAATCAGCACTGCCATAAATGAACAGTATAGAAATTGGTGAAAACATGGGTACCTTGCACATCGTTTGCATTCCTCTCATTAACTTCATGAAAGTTTGAAATGCCTTTGTTAGACACACTATTTCTTCTCTACCATGTAGCATTGCTGAGATAAAAATCAATTCAAGAGCATATCATTTGAAAGGGAAGAGTATTGTACTCACTCAGAGGTGTTTTACAAGGGAACCTTTATATTCAAATCTTTTTTCCCCCTCTGTAAACTTCTTAGAAATTTCTAAAACGTTTTTCTTTGTTTTGTTCCGAAAACATAGAGGCTAGGAAAGTAGTTGGAAACGAATCATCACAGACACTTGAGAACACACTCTGGGTGTCTTAGCTGTGGTCTCGAGAAGGAAAAATTGATTGACGCTTCTCATAGGAAAAACTTTTTGTCAGCTCAGAAGGTTTTTGTCAGTGTTGAGTGTCTTTATTGTGAGGCCTTGAAGCCAAGACAGGGAACCCCAGAGCTGCAGGTTATGCTGAAGGAATGAGAAGGAAGGAGCTGAATTTGCGAGTTAAGGAGCTTTATTATATATTGCTTCTGGGTATGTGCTGAAGAATAATGTTTTATGGAAGTATGTGTACTGGCACAGAGATAATATTCAATTATCACATGTCCAGGGGCAGCTTCAGTGCGTCTCTGAATAAGCTGTGGTATTAATCTCTGCACAGTAAAAGGGACAGTGAAGCATTATGGGATGGCATTGACATGGGGAAAGGTATGAAACTATTAGGAAATGCAACAATAAGTGTACTGTAGTCATGGAGGAAAATAATACCTTGAAGCAGAAGTCTAAAATCAGATGGCAAAAGTGACAGCCGTTTGTCAAGGATAACGAGCTAAATGAGCTGGTCTCCATGGTCTTCCAGCTCTTATTCATTCAAACATTTGTGGTTTAGAAAGATGGGCTTAACACCAGATGTCACTAGTATGTACTAATATGGCGCACATTGGAAACTATAAGAACATGTAGAGTTAAATTATATTAAAAAGGGTTAAATGCATTCTGTCCCAGTATTAATTTGTTTGTGTTAAAGCTCTTTTTTTTTTCTTGTAGATTGGACTGAAATATAAAAGTGTTCCTGGTATATATTGCAATATTGTTTTTCTGCTGTGGTTTTCCAAATACTTCAGTGGCTGGTTGCAAGGATTTGCAAGTAATTTTAAAAAGGATTGTTTTTGCCTTGTACATGTTAGATATTCCATGGTGTTGCTTGTTGGAAAAGCTGAAGCGTAATTAGTGTAATGGTGTAAAGCACTTAACAAGCTTCACCTCAGTAATTTTATTTTCATATGCGTTTTATTTTGATGGACTTCATGCTGTGAGTGAAAGTTTACATTATATTGTATACCATATTTTTTCCCATTTGTTTTTTTCCACATATGACATTTTGGTACCGTTTTTTAATTGTTTCTGATGTGTCTTACACATTTTGTGCTGCTTGATCCTTTTTTTTTTAATGATTGCCTTCTTATTCTAAGAGATGGGGGGGGAGTCAATAAAAATGTACATACAACTTACATTGGTTGTGATCTTGGGAAAATCAGATAGGTGTACATTTTGTGAAACAGTTAATATGATGGTGATTATCATAACAGAGCATAGATAGGAATAAAGAACACTTAAGTTTACATTTTATTTTTTGTTCAGCAAGTTGTCTGACTACATCAGAGTGTGAATTATCCAAAGTCCATTTTTTTCTATTTTGTTTCAGAAAGGATCTATACAGATTTCTTGCACATTTTTGAAAACAGTTTAAAAGGGTTTTTTGTATCTGTTGATACAAAATGTAAATAAAAGTCTTATTCACATTTGTATGGTAGAGATGTCTTTATTTCTGATATTTAAACCCTTACCCTGATTATACATGTTTCTCTGGTGTGTATATAGATGAGAAATCTTAACGGTGGTTGTAACAGCATCATAATATTGTAAATCATACATTCTAAAGTACTGCTCTAGAGATGAAGACATAAACAATCTCAGTAGCTGAGCTTAATTTTGGTGTCCTGGAAATTTGGGAGATGTGGCTTCCAAGTTGTCCTTTAAATTGGAAGCAACTGTTAATGGAAAAGGTGATGTTGCACACAAGCTTTAAATTAGAATTAGACCTTTCAGGCTGAAAATCTACACTGGTCTTCCTAAACAGCTGAGAACTGTTGTCCGAAATGTTCTGAAACATATTTTCATCCTTTAAACTTTTGAGTATGTTATAAAGGCTTCTTTTATTTCTGCCGTATGGTGCACCTCAACCTGTGTCCTATCTGTGGGAGGTAATGAGATAGATCATTTGAGTTTGGAAAAGAAATCTGTGAAGGCAAGTAGTCCCTTCTGTAGGTTTACCAGACATTCTTATCTTACAGAATGATGGGCTGTATTGTCCATTCTTCATTGTGATCTCTGTATTCAGCAATGTCTTTGCATCCCTCAACATCGATGCCTGCTGCACACTTCAGAGTCGCTGTCTGTGTGCTAATCTAGCATGCTCCCTGCTCTTCTCAGTCTGCTGCAAGGGTGGACCCCTGACTGAACAGCTCTTGCAGGCCATGGGGACTGTGGGTGGCCCCTCTGGAGTGGTTGCATTCTTTGACTATCTGGGCAGCCGTGCTGGGATCCTGACACTGTGCAGTCTGGGCCAGAGTGAAGTGGCTGGGGTCAAGTAATCCTCTTGTAGATGACTGTTTTCTAGAACTGTCTGCACCAGAGTGACCTCATTTCTGCTCTCCAAACTGGAGCTATTCGCTTGTATTTGTGTATCACTGGGAATCGTTTCAGCCTTTGTCAGGATGTTCCAAAAACAGATACTTGCCATCTACCTGGGAAAACTACCCAAAGATCCAGTTAGTAGACTTTGCAATGTTAAGAGATGTGTTCACAAGCATGTTCATTTACAATGTCATAGGGTCACTTCACATCACCAGACATTTTGTTGCTTCATTCTAAATTGCGGACAATGACAACAATATGGCGTCATTAGAATTTTCGCATACATGGAAATTTAGTCTATTTTTTATAACCCTGAAATATAAAAATGGTATTGCAGTTCCCCTTTAAAGCTCTACTCATATGCTGTTGAATCTTTAACTGTTCTAATGCTCATCTGAACAGCTTCTGCTGCAAAATTCCCCTTCCGAACCAGTTACCTTTTTGTATTATTGTCTTGATTGTTTATGTAGCTAGAATAGGCTTTTTCTCAGATGTAACACCAGCTTTCCTTATATTCCTGGTTCTTTTTCACCTTTTCTCCTGGGCATTATTCCAATAAGTATACACCTCACATGCTGTGACATTTTCAAGTTAATCTTCAGACAGATTCTTGGCTTCTAAGTTTATGTAAAGCACAAAGCATCTCCCAATGTTAAAAGATGAATGCGTTCAGCTCTGAAAGGATTCGATTTCTATGACCCAATGGGAGCATTTATATGTTACATTATGACTTGTGCTTTAGCTAAACCTCTTTGAAATTGTCATTTTTATCAACTGTTCCTTCTTCATTGCCCTAGGTTAGAGTATTCAAACCATACAGTAATAAGACACCTAAATATAAATGTTATATTTAAAAGTTTTGGATATACCCTTTAAATTGTTTTGGGAGGGCAACAGTTATGTTATGAATAACATTAGGTTCAGGAAAGAGCTCATAGGAATGAAATCAGCATCCAATAACCTAACTTTGGAATCTGAAATGAAAAAAAGTTAGGGTAAGTTTTTTTTGTGTGTGCATTTGACTGTTTAGCATGTGATGTGCATTTGGGTGTTTTTCTGTTTTGTCATTTTCACAAAGTGTTCCTGATGCACCTGGGTTGTTTTCATTTGTGGAAAAAAGTTTTTTTTTCCCCCCGTTGTACTCGGTGCTCAAGCAGCCCTGAATTGTTGACTGAAGTTAACAGTCCCCCACAATGCAAGCTGAAACTTTGTTTAGCTTCTCCTAGGAGAATAGCGGCGCTGTGTTTAAAAATCGCTTTCAGATCAATCCAGATGGCAGACCGAAGTGAGTCATACACTAGATATACACCACCCACCACATTTTGTAAAAGGGGAAAGAATCACAGCAAGGACCACATCAGGAACAATTTACTTGGTAGAAGAGATGAATCTATATGGGACTGTGTGTGATGCTTGAAAAGGAGGAGAGGTAATGGTGATTCCTGCAGTTAGTGATGGAAGTTGAGATGTTTTGTTTTTTCCCTGAATCTCCCAGGCAATCCGTTATCACATCTGCCTCTTTATCAACGTCTTGAAGACTACCAGTCTGTTAGTATTGGAGAGATTTTTGAATAGTTTTTATAAACTTTATTTTTTGCTAAGTTGAAAGGTGAAACCATGCGCTACCTAGACTGTAACCACAAGGGGAGAGAGGCATTTGTAAATGAACATATCATGCAGCAATCCTTATGGGAAATAAGCAGCTTTCTGATGAATATTGGAAGGATGCAAACTTTCACAGGCTGCACTGAGTATGTGCCAAAAATCATTCAATAAGATCTCACCAGCTCTGCCCTTCGTTCTCTGTGGGGCCTGGTTAATGGTAAGTTTACAGCCATTTTTTTATCTCATTACTTCTTGAGGCAGAGAGCCCTATGTCACAAGGCCGTGCCCAGCAGCAGTCTTAAGTGTTGGGAGAGCTGCAGTATCCTTTCAGCTGCTCTTGCCACAGGACCTGCAACAGCTCTGTCCGTTTTCATGGCCCCCTTGACCATTTATCACCAGCTTTGTCTCATTCCAACCCTCCTAGATGTCCTTGGTGAAATCAGTCCTACTAGAACAACTAAGCCCCCCCCCTCAACAGTTCACAGGCTGGAAGTCAGCATGCTGATGTGTTGTGCAGACAGCGGGTACAGGACTTTATCCCACACGGATAGTGGAAACTACATGGAAGTGCATTTTTAAACTGGGAACAGGAGGCGCTTCTGTACACAAAAGGTTGGTTGGAGAATGGATCAAGCTGCTTATCCAGGTTGGTGAAGCTAATACCCTGGCTTCTTTCAAGAAATGACTGGGAGGCATTCATTCTTCCTCATTCCTAGTTTAGCCATCCTGCCACTGCACAAATGTCAACTTGTCAAATGTCCCCCCATCTTGGCACCAGACGCCAAAGGCCACAGCTGCCCCTGCCTAATGCCAGCTGGTTCAGATCTTCTCCTATCCAACCTGCCCTCGCCATTGGCAGGCACTGGTATCAGGTTTGTTGTGTCATCCCTACACTTATGTCTACTAATGTAAAGCAGCCACCAGTCTTGGTGTTGAAGGTAAAAGAAAAGAAGACTGTGAAGACCTAAATTCCAGTTTTAGATAGGTCACAGACAGGGCTATCTGCAGATTCACTTGACTTTACTGGCTGACAGATTGAGCAGTTACATTTAATATTGATTTATCTTTATGCTCAAGTAAATAAAACACAAATGGTGCTTTGTTTTTTATGTTTTCATGTGTATGCGCTAGGGTGGCATGCTGGTGCAGTGGTAAGCATTGCTGCCTTGCAAGGCCAGGGCCCTGGGTTCACACAGATAGCACCCCAGGAGTACGTATCTGCGCAGGGTTTGCATGTTTCCCTCATGTGTGTGTGGGTTTCCTTCAACAGTCTAAAGACACACTACACTAGGAGGTGAACTGGCTTCTGTGTGGGTTTCTTCCAGGTGCTGCAGTTTCCTCCCACAGTCCCAAAACATGTGTAGATTGGTTTCTCTGGAAACTTGGTCCCGGTGCGTGTGTGCCCTGTGAAGGACTGGCGTCCTGTCCAGATTGTATCCTGCCTTGTGCCCATTGCTCGCAGGGATATTCTCCAGGTCCCCCACAACCAGCATTGGATAAATCAGTTCTCTTATCCAATACATCTGATTCTAAGTAACCCTCTAATTGTGCTAAGAAAACTACACATATTCACATTCCCATATTATTTCACATACATTCTTCCTTACAAAATGGATTTTTTTCATACAGCATTACATCTTAAAAAAAACCATTGAATAGGTAAGCTTAAATCTATTTGGACCAGTTTTTATGAAGGGTACTCTGGTAAGAAATAATAATTGCCGTACAAACTTTTCTCAACACTGTACAGTACATTGCATGGAGAAATCCAGTTTGAAATGTTTACCTTTAAGCCCTGGTACAACAACAGTGCCAAAACATGGCCTTCATGCCCTAGAAAGCTGATCTTGCAGCGCCATAAAAAACTAATTTATCAGATATTTTCACAACACTGTATATTTAAATGTCTTGCTTCCTGGATGAGTGACGTTTTATTACCATCTGTGCTCTGTACGCAACAATACAAGCCTCTGGTCAACTGGGATGATAAAGACAGCATGAAGTAACCAACATACATATAGCTGTACATTTACATGCCAGGAAAACATTTGTGGATTTGCCAGATGACGATTCAGAGCTCTAGGCACCTGCTGGCAACAGATGTCTTTTTGCAAAGTGCAAAAGCTTTGGTTCTATAAATGTTCATGTTATCTAATGCCAACTGTCTGATCACCAGCGTGCCTGCCAGTTACAATACCTTGGATTCTGCATTTTCCATGTCCGGAAATATGTCCTGGGAGGCACGTTCAAAGGGGCTTTGGATTAGAAATAGTTTTTACTGCCCTTCTCTATGCTGTCATACACATTTCCTAAAATTGTTATCCTATGTTCTGCATTCTGTGGGTCTTGTTCTTAAATTTATAACAAAGTTCGAAGCAGACGCTCAGCAATTTAGTTAGCTGTGATATTACCTTTGAACCTGGTTTAGGTCCAGGAATAACATGAGGAGCCGCACACCCCCGACACAATATTTCCTTTTTCAGAACTGCCACGGAAAGATTGTATTCTTTGACTGAGAAGATGAATCCACTGAGTCTAGAAACAGAATATCTTTAATAAAGACTATTTTAAACAGTGCCTGTCATAATACAGCTAAAAACAGCTTAGAATAAAATAAGAGGGCAGGTATATACATATTAATACAGTGCGTGAAACAACAGTGAAAGTATAAAACTGAGCTTTAAGACAGGATGGGAAAGTGCTGATTGAGTTGCAAGATGTGATACTATATATGTAACAGTGAATTTATTATCAGGACTTTCAGTTGTGAGTGGCAGAGTTATTCTGGTAATTGAAATAATGAGATTTCAGACGCAACAGGATAACTTGGTTTAGTTCTCGGTTTACACAGCTGTGTTTCAGTTTTGCATCGCAGTCCACCTATGTGTGTTATATGCTTAACAAACACTCCACAACTCGCCCTCCTTCCTTTAAGGGGTCAGTTGTGCACGATTGTACTGCACCTTCAGATACAGCCATTCTCATCAAAACCCACTTTTCTTCCCTCTTCCAGCTACAAATGTCCCAAAATTCCCCCCGCTCCCTAATCTAGGAAGTCACATGGCAATATCGTCTGAAGCTCAGCCACTTCTGGAGTGTGTGTGACTCCTTCAGGCACTCTGTCTTTCTGTTCTCAGCTCAGCTTTGCACTCCTGTCTGGCATTTCAGTGGCAGGACCTTCCTGGATGGCGAATGCTTCCCTCAGGCTGTTGTATAGAGAGGAGAGCTTTCAGTCCACAAATGCTTCACTCATCCTCGATTCATGTCCTTCCAACTTGGCAGTCATGGCAAAGTGTGTTTCGTTTGTGTGCTGTGCCTCTTCCAAAAACAGAACTATGCCCGTTTTTTCAGATGCTCCAGACCAGTCAGTGTCTCCTTAATATCCCCTTTACGGTCTAAAAAGTTGACATTTGTAAAAAATCTAAACTGATTCTTTCTTTTGCTTCCTGCCTGCTACTCAGCATGAACAACTACTATCAGCCCACGATGAGACAGCATACAACAAAGAAGAAATCATGAAAATATCAGGGCAGTAACAGTTCTGTCTGTCTTAATGATTCAGCTTGGATTTTATGGACACCAGCATTGCAGGAAAAATGTGAGGTATGAACAATCTACAAAATCAGAAGTATCAACATGTGTGACCCTACTTGTTTTAATTTTTTTTCCAGTAGGAAAACATTTTTTGAAGGATCGACTGCAGAAGAGTTTCTTCAGAAATGCAGGATGTTTGGCAGTAAAGCAGAATACTTTGAAGATTGAAATGACTGCACTTGCAGGCACATATGATGAAACACTGGGGAATAATGCTATCATCAACATTAATAAAAGTTTGTTATATAATAGCATGTATTCAGACTTGCAGCTATTGAAGTACCAATTCACTAATGTTTCAGATTTGGCTGGTTTGTTTAATGCTTAAAAAGCCTTGCAAATTTCTTGTCAAAGGCACGAATTACAAAAGAGAAAATGCACAACAGTTTTCTGTCAGTTCAAGCAGCATTTTATATGACATGCCCAGCACTTTCATCTTTCTTTTTAGGAACTCTGTTAGGTCTGTTGATTCTAACAATTGGCGTCATATTGGAATTTGAAGCTACTGTATGTCTGATAAGTATTCTAGGTGTCATTGTATCCAATAGTCCGTCCAGGTCCACAACTGCATTTAAGTTTCCCTCGATCACATTAGGAATTATGATCCATGAAGACCAAAGCACACTCACACCTTAAAGGACAGCGTCTTCACAGGGGGTGCAATAGGCTGTTCATTCTAGAACTCCTCTTCCTGTTTCCTTCT
The DNA here is from genome assembly GCF_059453375.1 of Lepisosteus platostomus. Taxonomy (NCBI): domain Eukaryota; kingdom Metazoa; phylum Chordata; class Actinopteri; order Semionotiformes; family Lepisosteidae; genus Lepisosteus; species Lepisosteus platostomus. Next base: position 6,366,058 of record NC_142618.1, on the reverse strand, counting down.
TAGCTTCATTTCCTACATTGGAATGTTTAAAAGTTGTTGTTTTTTCATTTGACAACCATGGGATTCATTTTGTGTGTTGTTTTTATTGAGTCCTGGCTTGCACTAGCCGGACCTGCCTTCATTAATGCTGATCACATTTTGATTGATTGCACTCATTTGCACTTACTAACTGGGATGATTCTTCCTAGGCCTTTTACTGATCTTGCAAAGGATTAGCTTCTGTCTCTTAAAGAGATTTCCCAGATAGATATAAGTAGGATCCTGGTTCTTGTTGTACTTTGTCACCTGTACAAAACACTAAAATATAAATTGTAGAAAGAAATCCAATATTTTGTTTCCGGTAAACTCCTCCTCTACTGCCCTCTTATTCTCCCTAATATAAGTAAAACAGTGTAATGTACTATTTTAAGGAACTGCACCTTGGGGTCATCTAATATAATTATTCATTATGTTTCAGCTTTGTATTTATATATAAAATGTAAAGTTTATTCTTTTGACTTGCTTATTGTGCAAAGACCTCTTGTCCATGGCATTCCCTGAGCCTGTAAGTAGCGTATGATAAATTCTTATGTATGGCACTATTGTCTACTGTAGCTGTTTCTGCTGACACCTCGCCCCCCACAGCTCTTGGGTCCTGGGTTCGATTCCAGCCTTGGTAGTCTGCCCGTGCTGTGAGTGAAGATTCTCCCATTGGTTTTTCCCAGGCGCTCTGGATTCTTCCCTTCTGAGAAAGACGTAAATGCTTGTGGGGGTTGGCTGTTTTAAATGTTTCATTCTCTGCATCCCTGTGATAATTGAATGCCCGCTGTGGGAACAGGGGAATTCAGTACTCTGTTGTCCCACTAGTTGCTGCTGGGATGGCCTCCAGCTCGCTGCAACATTCACCAGGAAAAGTGACTGGTGAGCCAGCTACAGTAGAACAGGGATGTAAATGCAGCTGACCTGCCACTAGAGGCCACTATACACCCTCTAAGCTACAGTACTTGTAAATAGTCACAGTGGGGATTCATTTATTAATTCTTAGTTAATTGGTTAAGGGTTTAGAAATGCATGTTCTCACTTTGGTTTAATTAAGTCTGGTTTGGTATTTAAAGGGCGTGTACAGTACTAATGGTGGGGGGTGTTTGTTTTTTGAAGTAATATAATATTGTGGCTGTTGGCATAAGGCAAAAAAAATTCCTTGACTGTGCTTTTTTTATTTAATTGTATATTTTGTGTGCAGACCTTGGGACAGGGTGTTCTGACAATGGATGGACAGATATTTTGTCATTATTTATGTGACAGGTACCTGGATAATTCGTTTCTGTATCAATGAATATCTTCCCATTTGTGTGGAGAGGTAAAAACCATCAGTTTTGGTCATTGCACAATATTGCAAAATAATTTGATCATGAGCTTGATCACTTTCTCTTTCCTGTCCACCTTGTTTTGTATGGTCATCTGTCATCTGTAAAATGGAGGAGGCTTTCTCTGTATAATAGGATTTTATAGTGTGGCAGTGCTTAGGGTTTTGGCCTTGTATGATACACAAAGTTACTTATTTGTAGTGACTTACCGTGTCTACTAAACTACCAAACAAACTGGGCTGAATGTCCTCCTCTTGAATATTCAATGATCGATATTTTGGGTACAAGTTTCATTATTTAGAAATTCAACAGCTTTATTTGAATATGCTTTTTCTTCACCTGTCTTTTTAGTCTCATAATCATGGAAGTCCCAGATTTTCAAATTCAATATAAAAGATAAAAAGTTGGATGCATATCAATCTGAAATGTCAAACGTTGAGGAACAGGAGTGTTCCAGTGCAACAGTGATACCATCAGTGATATAGTGATGTAGAAATGATATATCCAGCAGCTATATCACTGTGAGCCTGCTCAGTACCTGGATGGGAGACCTCCTGGGAAAGCTAAGGTTGCTGCTGGAAGAGGTGTTAGTGGGGCCAGCAGGGGGTGCTCACCCTCAGCCTGTGGGTCCTAATGCCCCAGTATAGTGAGGGGGACACTATACTATAAAAAGGTTCACAATCCAGAAGTGTAAGTTTTTAAAGCGACAATGCGAGACCAACCATGTGCTAGGATTACAATGGCGTGACTTCAAGAAAACAATTTCAAGGCTTGTCAGACTTTTTTCCTAAACTGATCCCAGTAGCAGTGAGATTAAAAAGTCTTTGCCATCAACAGCAGACAGTATCTGTCCAACTTTTGCCAGCTATGCACAAATAGTGGTTATCCCAAAGCAGTCTGTACGAAGGGCGATTAGGATGATGCATCAACACTATCACTATTGTGTTAAATCCAAGGGAAATCAAACTCTAAACCTTGTAGTGTTTTCATTTAGACAGTGTCATTGTTCACACGGAAAGGTTAGCATGCTTTTATCTTTTTTTTAAATAAGTGACTTGGCCACAAAGGTAAAATTAAACTAAATCAGATAAAAATAAACTAGTGCAAAACTTTACTTGCTAACAAAAATAAAGGAAGAGCAGCAGGACAACTCAAAGAACTCATCAAACAAAAACTCTCTCTCTGTCACCCCACCTATGGCGGGCTACGTACTCCCACCTCAGATCCCACCTACTGTAACTTACAGGTAACCAGGTGAACCTCATTTAGCATAGTGAGGCAGCAGGTTCTGAAACCTGACCTGAGAGGCAGGACAGACCAGACTGTGAAACCACAATGGGTTAGGAGGAACATTAAACAAAAAACACAACCATATAAATATTTACAAGAAATAAACAATCAAAATGCATAATGCTAGGCCACACAGGCCATGTGACAAGGGCAATAGCATAGTCCTTTATCACATAGTTTATTAGTTTTTGCTTATCTTCATTAGACCTGGGTGTCATGTTTCTTTTGTAATGCTGTACCATATATAAACACTTTTTATATACGTGCATAAATACATTATTTTAAAATACAATAACTAATTGATAAGTGTATACATGTACTGTATATAGCACAGTACTTTGCAAAACATTCAAGTAATAATAATTGCTTACACTTATATAGCGCTTTTCTGGACACTCCACTCAAAGCACTTTACAAGTAATGGGGATCCCCTCCACCACCACCAATGTGCAGCCCCACCTGGATGATGCAACGGCAGCCATAGTGCACCAGAACACATCAGCTATCAGTGGGGAGGAGAGCAGAGTAATGTAGCCAATTCATAGAGGGGGACTATTAGGAGGCCATGATTGGTAAGGGCCATTGGGAAATTTGGCCAGGACACTGGGGTTACACCCCTACTCTTTTCGAGAAACGCCCTGGGATTTTTAATGACCACATCCAAAGGATGGCGCCTGTTTACAGTATAGTGTCCCCGTCACTAATCTGGGGCATTAGGACCCACATGGACCACATGGACCACTTTTCGGCTATGGAGCCTTCTTCAGTGTCGCACACCTTGCCCTGCTAAAAGTACTCATTCAAATTTCCGAGGATGATCCATGTTGTTGAATTACAAATGAATACACCTTTTTTAAAATTAATATTGAAAGAAGTTAAAAGTCAGCAAAACCTGCAAAAGAAGTTTTTATAAAACCTGCAAAGAGCCACACAGCATTCAAAGTCTGGTAAAATAACAAGTTTTCCTTAAAGTGGCCATCATTTTCTAAAACACATTAAGGCAATAAGCTGCATAATGAAGTAAAATGCTCTGTTATAATGAACTAGATGTTAAATCAAAATGTCTGGTGCCACTGATCTAGTATCACTTTGAGTGCAAATAAGCAATGCTGGCAGAATTCAGTCACACTTCATGTCACACACTGGTCTGCTTTTTGTTCATGAGTCCTAATTTTTTTGGCTTCGTTTCTCTTGATTGAACATAGTCCTGTTATGGATTTCCATCTGTTAATCATCCTGTAAAATGATTAATTGTAACTAAAATGAGCAACAGATTTGAAGGCAAATCAAGCTCACTTTTATATTTCCAAACTAATGAAAAGATGACTGTATTGACTGTTTTCTGTTGCAATCATACTGTAGCTGCACTGATTTTAAATATACAAATATAGTATTTAATAAATCTGATTATGATGATGTTAACATTGAACAAAACAGAATTCCAGGTGATATTTTCCTGATATTAACCTGAGTAATACCTTAACTATGCACGTAACTTTTGCTTAATAGGATGAATTCATCTCTCCTTAGCTGGTAATCTAGAATTATAATATTCAGTTTGATCTCTGAGGGAAGATTTTTCAGGAACTTTATTGCTTCGACTTAGAAGTAAAGAGCAGCTAATACAGGAGCTGAATTATTAATATTGAATAAAATTTAATATGATGACCTTTAACTTAATGGTTTTAACTATCTGGAATGAGCATCCAAACCAATGCTTTGAAACTAATTTCAGTACACTCAAAGAAGTTACTGTAGCTAGGGTGCAAAAAAAGTAAGTAAAAAACACATATTGAGACTCTCAAAACGTGAAAGCCTTTTTGTTATTTCTGTTTTTTGCCTTCAGGTTTTACACTGTAGGAAAAGTAAAACAGCAGATAAAATGTTGTGTTACATTATTCAGGCCCTGACAAATGTATTATTTAATATTGCTTTTTGAGAGATATTTACAATATTAATTAAAACAGAAAATGTTATATATATAGAGGTTCCTAACACCCAATTATTATGCTCAACAGTCAGTAATCCCAATTCTATTCAACACAATGTGATTTTTGATACATTGATTTATTGATTAATTAATACTGGAAGATGTTATAGAATAGGGAGTATTATTTGTTATTCAAATAATTGAGATTGAATTCTGATCATTTTTATGACATGAAATGCAGACAGTGATCAATTAATGTAAATTTGATTGGTAAATACATCTGTGAATCAAGATAATTCCCCCTGTTATATAACAATAATTTGCAAGATGTGTGAATGGCCTCCTTTGTAACCTTTCTTTATAAGCATGATTTATTCTTTGATAGGATGCACTACTGGATGAATGAGCACACATTAAACAATCAGTAAAGAGATTAAGATGTCTCATCTTAATCCTTTGCACTCAGTGCAGTCAAAGTTATCAGAATTTAAAGAGAAAGTGTATCAGTTCTATTTAGTCACATTTCCACCAACTGTTGTCAGTAATCAGTAATACACCTTAAATAGCAAAACCAAACAATAACTTTTCATATATTTACTGTTCTCATCGTACTGAACCCTACGGGATCAATAAAGTCTTATCTATCTAAAAATATATGTCTTCAGGGTTTCAGACTGTTGGAAGTATGGATGGAGGTTAAATTCTAATCTCACACTTCTGCTTTTCTGCGCATAAAAGCTCCCTGACTGCACATTGCACTGCGCAAATCTTTTCTAGCCCCCTTCCCTCCATCTTGACTTCACTGCTGCAGCATTTTCTTCCTGTCTCATTCCTCACAAGTCAGGAGGGATGTGACAGCACTGATCTCTGATCAGTACTGCAATTTCCTCAGCCAAGCAAGATAAAGCCTAAGTATTAAGTACGCTATCCCTTTATGAATGCTGGCTCACTTCCTCATTATCTGAATTTAACTGCACAACTGAACTTGTAGTTGTTGCTTATAATGTGTAAAATGCCTTAGTTGACATACATCTCTGTTTTGTCAGAAAAAAAACATGGAATTTCTCAGTTAACATGTTGCTTAACAAAGAGTTACTTTAGATTTTTCAAATTAAGAATCTAACAAATATTACACACAAGATGGGCCTTTTAATCAATCTTTCTTACCTGGCTGCACCTGAACTCAATTTCCACTTTTGCCTCCAGGTCCTTGTGCTGTTGCTGACCACTTTGGCTTTCTTCTGAGTGTGATAATCCCATCAGGCCTATAATCAGTCTGGTTGTTCTCCTTTTATTATCCCCTTTTTTATACTTTAGTATTTGATTATTATTATTCATGATTTATTATTATTTCTATTGACCAAAACTGATATTCCAGACCCAGGATATGAGCTCCAACAATTCAACATTTCATTGTTGATCCTGAAGAACTTAGCAGGGTTAGCTTTTTCAACATTTTTCAGGAGTTCTGGACCATTGTTTCAAATACCATTGCAGCCTCCTCTGTTCGAGACTGTCCAGTTCCTGTTGCATGTCTTTAAGACTCCTTTATGGATAGGAATTAACAGTGCTTTTCACTTTTCTCTGAACTAATTCTGGAACAACAGTGTCCTTTTCTTGTCGCGGCTGGATTGTAATTTAATTCAGAGGCCCATGTCTCTTTGTGTAAAGAAGTTCCTCCCACTCCTTTATCTTAAATGCACTTTCTCTCAGTCTTCCTCTGCTCAGGTGTGAGCAACTCGACATGTGTATGTAAAGTTTGAACACTGCAGCCATATCACCCTGCAACTCACAACTGGTAACCCAGTGAAGCTCAGCAGGTGTGAGCCTGGCCAGTACCTGGATGAGAGACCTCCTGGGAAAGCTAAGGTTGCTGCTGGAAGAGGTGTTAGTGGGGCCAGCAGGGGGTGCTCACCCTCAGCCTATGTGGGTCCTAATGCCCCAGTATAATGATGGGGACACTATACTGTAAACAGGTGCCATCCTTCAGATGACACATAAAACCAAGGTCCTGACTCTCTGTGATCATTAAAAATCCCAGGGCTCTTATTGAAAAAAGTAGGGGTGTTACTCCAGGGTCCTGGTCACATTTCCTCTGGCCTTTCCCAGTGATGGCCTCCTAATGATGCCTATATTAACTGGCTTCATCACCGTTCTCCTCCCCACTGATAGCTGGTGTGTGGGGAGCGTACTGGTGCACTGTGTCTGCCGTTGCATCATCCAGGTGGGGCTGCACATTGGTGGTAGAGGGGAGACCCCATTACCTATACAGTGCTTTGAGTGGAGTGTTCAGAAAAGCGCTATATAAGTGTAAGGAATTATTATTAGGTATAAAATCAAATTTCCTTTCTTTAAATATTTTAACTTCAACCTATTTTTGAAATGTAATTTGCTTAAGATATGAATTTACCCATTCATAAGTCCATTATTTCTGGATGTTGGTTAAGTTTTAAATAAGAGGCATCCCTTATTTTGGAAACATAGTTTTGCTACTTTCCCCAGGCACTCACCCCTTCTCCACCCCAACACTCAATGTGACAGGCATGTCAGGAAGGATAGGCAACCTACAGTATGACAAGAGACCATCAAAGGCCTCTGTTATCTGTAAATATTCTCAATGGTGATTGTTAAGTAGAATATTGGCGAGAAGTGATTATTTACGTTCTCAAATGGGGCTAATATAGATTTTTTTGTTTGTTATATAAAGGATGTGCACAGTGGCTGGCAGCTGATGCCTGATTTTAGAATAGAGGATTGTGTGCATCTCAGTGGAGAGTCTTTGAAATAATGACTCCTTTGGTGTACTTCTCAAGTCCTAGTGAGTTTTTAATGTGCGCAAACCCCTTGAGCCACATAGCTTAAGTTGGTGCCTGTCATGCTCATGAAAAAAAAAATCAAATTCTGACAGCTATCTGCATTGGGTTTGTAACATAACTATACTGAGCGGATGTAATGAACTTGTTTTTTAAAAGCCATCTGCACTAGCAATCAAATTACATCTCTTAAATGTGGGGGTAGAGGATAGACAACAACAGCATGGTTTCACATTACTGTAAAAAAAACAACGTTTTTTTTCAAATTTCACCTGTGACTATATTTAGCATACATAACTATCTTTATAGATCATGGGAGTGCAAATCTTAATTAGCACTGACTGTGCTAGAAAGTAGAACTATTTAGACAGTATTGTAATTCCACTTTGTGCATATAGAGCGTCAAAGTTACTGTTTCCCTATTGACTGCTTGCTCTTAAAAGACACCATAACTCTGAAAGGTGTATTGTTAACAGACTGATCAGTTGATAAAGAGTGATAAAGATATAGCATACAGCAGAGATGCTCATGCTATTGAAAACCCAGATTTTCTGAGTAGACAGGGTGTCAGTAAACTGGACGCATTAGAAGATGGATGGATAGATGGTTTTCTTCCTTCCGAAAGCCACTGAGAAGCCTCTGTACAGAAATGACGATTATTAAATTTCCCTGTCAAAGTACAACTTCATAAGTTTTCTATTGAATTATTTTTTTCCAATATAAAAGATTTCTTCCTCACAATTTATTTTCATGGACAGGATATCAAGGCACAGCCGAGGTCTGGAGTGTATCCAGTTTGGGGATCTATAGGTTGCATCTCTGCTGTCTGCTGCTGATGTTGTCATCTTTGCTCTGTGATCTCCGGTGCGCACTGGAGAGGTTCACAGTCGAGATGAGGGTCAGAGGCTCCACATCCGAGGTCACATTCTCTCCAGGGAAAAGAGGTTCTTGATCTCCCCAGGTAAAGGGTGGGAACAGCTGCCCCAAGTGGAGGAGTTGAAGTACCTCGGGGTCTTGTTGACGAGAGAGGGTAGAGAGGATTGTGGGATTAACCAGCGGATTGGTATAGAGGCTTCAGTAATGCGGGGTCTTGTTGACGAGAGAGGGTAGAGGGGATTGTGGGATTGACCAGTGGATAGGCAGAGCGGCTTCAGTAATGCGAACTCTGTACTGAACCATCGTGGTGGGGCAGAGTTTTTGAAGTTCTCAAATATCTTTGCAAGCCCTCTTTATTACAACAACAGTATTTGTTTCTGATTGTGAACATAGATAGACGTAAGGGCTGAACAGTGGTAATGAAAGCAAATACTGTAGCAGTGGTGTATAATGACTGTCTTAAACAGGGAGAGATTAATTTACTTTTAATGTCAGGCAGTGGCTTTAGGAGTACTGTAAGTGATTTCTTGCAGAAAACATTGAAAAGAAATGCAGGTAAGTATTGCTGCTTGCTTCTGAGAAAACCGTGGACAGAGAGCTCTCTTCCTTTCCAGAGCCAATTATTAAATTCCCCTGTTAAATACAACTTTATACGTGTATGTTTTGCATTGAATTAGTTTTTTAATTGAATTAATTTTTTCCCAGTATTATAAGATTATGTCCTCACAATTGATTTTCATGAACAGGATATCAGGGCACAGCTGAGGTCTGGAGTGTATCCAGTTTGGGGACCTGAGTGTTGCATCTCTGCTGTCTGTGGAAGATGTTGTCCATTTTGCTGTGGTGTGTGAAACAGGGAGACATGTCTTCATTTTATAGGTCAAGCAGTGGCTGTAAGAATATTGCAAGTGAGTTCTTGCAGAAAACATGGAAAATAAATCCTATTAAGCATTTCTACTTGGTTCTGAGAAAACTGTAGTGCATAAAAAATATTTTTTTATTAGATTTATTAGAGCATGATAAATAATAAAATAATGTACTGTAGCATTCTACTCCTCACAGAATACACTATTCTGGTGCATTTACTCCTTTCCCTTCGGGTTCACCTTTTTCCACATTTTCATCCTATAAAAAGGGGGACAGACACCTCTGTCCTTTCTCTTTCTCCCTTGTGGTCTTCCAAGAAAAGCACTTGTATCTCTCTCTTCCTCCCTCCCTATCTTTAGTAACATTGTATGATTAGCAAAAAAGCTACAGACAAAAAAGCTTCCCCGTAAGTCTACAAGATATCTCCTCAGTTTTTTACTTGCCATCGTACCTAAACAGACCCTTGTCACTACAATATGTTTTTTAATTGAATTAAAACAAATATTGTCACTGCAATGGTAGCAGACAGCAATAGCAGCGGCGCTACACAATGGACTTCAATTCTTCTTTCTTACAGAGCAATACTTCACCAGCTGAGCACCCCCTTGCAAGCATTTTTTCCAGCACTTGACATACTGTACAGTATGCTGCACTTTGCAGTGCTAGACCTTTTCGTCTGCATCTTCTGTACCTCAGCGTCCCCTCATACCCGCTGGCCTTTCAGCTCAGCGCTATGACTACTGTTCCCCTCCTCCAAGTCAGAACAAGGGCGACTTTGTTGTGTCTTCTACAAAAAGCGACTCTCATCTCCACCTGAACCCCAGCCTATGCACTGAACAACGGCTCCCTGCTCCTGCCTTGCTGTCTGCTCCTTTCTTCCAGTTTTCCCGTTGTTGTCACCCCTCCCAGGAACTCCAGAACAACTGCGGCCACTTCTTCTTCCATTCCCAATCTCTTCACCACCCCTCTCTTTTCCGCAATCCCTACTTGCTCTGATCTCTCCCTCCCTTTCTCTCCATTTCTGGTCGAACATCCAACCCACTCCACTCCTGGCGTGTGAGAACACCAGACTACCAGTTGTCCTCGGGAACAACAGTTTTTTTTTCTTCTTTTGGGGGTTCTGCATGGAATGTGTCCTCATTCATTTAGTTGTAGCAAACATCAGCAATAGACAAGTTACTAAAGGTTCCTATTCAACTTCAACGTTGTCACCTCAGGCTACTCTTTTTGAGTCAGTGCAATATCTCTATTAGCCCGCCAAATAATTCCAATCTCCTCCAGTTCCTCCAACAATCAGAATTCCTCTACAACCTTGCACACCTGAACAAATTCGATCGAACAAACTCACACACCAATAACTCTGTCATAAAAGAAATCTCTTGCAGTGTTTTGGGGGTCCTCTAATCTAATTAGCCTTGATCTTATGGCCAAGGTAGTAATTTCTTCAGCCAAATGAGTAAACAGCAAAAAATACTAAGTATGCTATCCCTTTATGTTTGTTGTCTCGCCATGTTCATTACAATGTTAATTAACCAAACTAATGCAATGCAGTTGTGGAACGGAAATCTGAGGAGGTCAGATATTAATCCTGCACTTTCACTTTCTTATGTATAAATGTCTCACAGCTGAGCACTGTCTGTGTGCATCTTATCTCACACCACTTCCTCTATCCCATCTTCACCCTTGGAGCAGCCTCCCTGGTTTATTCCTCAAGTGAGGAGGGGGAGTTTGCAGCCTTGACCTTACAGCCAGGCCTGTCACATCTTCAGGCAGGTGAATTAACAGCAAACAGTAAAATATGAAGTATTATTAATATTACATACAGTATTAATTTCCGTAATCTTCCTTATCTTGTCACGGTAAATATAATTCGATCAATGAAATACACATTGCATTTTGACTAGAATTGTGTCTGAGCCATGGAGGAAAATAGAGAATTTCCCTCAGCTGAGTCCTAAGATGCTTTATGGCACATACTATATATGTCTTTCTGTTTTAGCAATATAATAAATTAATTTAATTAAATATTTTTTGTCCATGACGATGATATGATTCTTATATCAGGAGGCCAAACACTGGAGCTTTATTAAAAGCTAATTGTAGTGACAGAATTGATGTATGTGTATGCAATTCCCTAATCATGTCATCCAATTTCTCAACATTTATGTCAAAATGAAATGTAGACTGTGAGATTTAACATGCTTTATTAAACATTCAAAAACACCACAGTCATTATAACTTGGCTTTAAATCTAAATAATGAACTACAAGAAATCACCAAACTTCCCTAAGGCTTTGTTATGTTCACTTAGAGCAGTATTTTGTTGATGAGAATGATTTGATCTTTGCCTCTCAATATGAAGAAACAAATAAACTGAATAATATTTACACTCCTTTTCTGTTGTTGAAATGCTAGATGTCTAGTCCTTGTAGTATTGGAGCTGTATGAATTCTTTATTATATCTCACAACTGTATTTGTCATTATAAGTTTTTTTACTGTAGAGATGCATGCATATTTAGCAGTGGCAATGCTACCATCAAACTAAGACATCTTAGTTTGAAAATGCAGGGTAGTTCCTTGATATTAGAGGTGTTGTAAGGTTCTTCATTTTAATTAAATTTAGAAATCACTGTGAAGAATATTTTCCTTCTCTTAATTATAAGCACTTTCACAGTCACAGATCAGAAATTACTTTTACAGACTACATGTAATGCTTTCTATGAAACACAATGAAAAAAAATTAGACTTGCAGTATTAAATTAAACTTCACTTTTTTCCATTGAGTACAATACGTCACAAGTATTTTATTAAAAACAAAACCCCATTTTAAGACATCTGCATTTTCAAGTCCTTATTTTGTTACAATAGACCATGTACTGTATAGAGTCGTTTTGATATTAGAGAAGGAAATCTTTCAGGCTCGCCCTGAAAGATGTAGTGTATTTTGGCTAGCCCTGTATTGATGTGGTGAATGTGAGATTTAGACATGTTTCTGCAACTGTTCTGTACCAATGTTTATGCTTCTAATAAGAATGTCTGTTCAAAAAATGATAAGGCACTGTGCAGCTTTAACAAATATTGTGCTATTAATATAATTCAAACTGGACGTGCATTCCAATGACTTCATCACAAATTATTTAGTTTTTATGTTCTTAAGGTGTCCCTAGTCCTGTTACATATCACTGCTCAATTGTTTTTCATTTTGAATTGATCATTTTAAATAATGTGATGGCATTCCTATAGAATGAGATTGGCCACTAGCCATGAAATAGTAATGAATGTTGGGAGTAGACTGCAGCAGAACAGAAATATTTCTTTCTAAGGACCTGCTGCTGAGGGTCTACAGGTAACACCAATAAATCATATTTTACAGTTTTACATGTATACAGTGGAACAAACCAGCGCTGCAGGGTTTCATGTTTAAAACAAGGATAAAAGCTTTTATTGTTCAAGAGCATTAAATATATTAAGTAATAATATACTTTTTTTAACACAGCTTTACCACATTTAACACGCAGCAACGTAGTCCAGAGCTACTGCATACATTGTGTTGATTAAGACCCATTTAGAGAAAACGAGCTTCCGTGTGTACTGTATGAAAAAAGGGAATCACTATGGAAAGGTACAGAATGCATGTATCCTGTCTCAGCAAAGAGCCCAGGTAGACGGTTGCGAGAATAAGGAAGGTTATATTTCTATATCTCCATTCTCACATACTGTAGCAGAGGAAGGCTGTAGGTGGTTGTGGAAGGTACCCCTAACACGGTAGAGTGGCGTGGATGACCTACTGTACGCGCATACTGTAAAACCCCGGTTAGAGTGTACCTGCGCCATATGTGGTGTCAAATATTAAGAAGTAGAGAATTATTAAAATTGGGCTGTGGCAGGACCAACACTTGTAAAAACCTTGCTACACTACCTTGGTCAGAAACCGGCTTTTGACGGATTCCTCTATAGTAGTGGTAGTAGTAGTAGTAGTAGTAGTAGTTTACTGTATTTAAAACACTTGTAATCCCACGCAGTTCCCGCGGTCAGTGAGTGAAAAGGCATGTCCCAAAATGTACAGTAATGCCTTACAATGCAATGTTAATTAAAGCTTTTTCAACTGCAAACCCTTCTGCGATTGCATCAATACATAACACCTGTTAAAGTACCTTTTAAATGGTGGGAGAACCGCACTTCCTCCTTTTAACCGACATAGAAAAAACGACGCCTTTTTTCAACCAACGGAAACGTAAACCCGTTTCCCCTATACTATTACTAATAGTAATAGGACGTACAGTATATTTGTTTTACTTTGGTCCAACCGGATGCCTCTCCTAAGTTCATTCCTTATTTATAGAAATTGTAATCAAGCACAGTCGAAGCAGGTCTTTTTTTTCGTTGTGTAGTATGATCACCTGTATTTTCTCTCTCTCTTCCCGGTCCCTGATCCACACACACTGTCAGCGAAAACCAGCACAGACGGCACAGAATCATAGCTGGTCCATCGCAGCGTTGTATTAAATCGTCTGTGCCTAAAAATGGCCCCGACTTTCCATTTTACCATTTATTCCTGATTAAAGGTCTTGTTGCTACACTTCAATTGTACATTTACTTACATCTGAATTCATTTATCAAATTCTTTCAGCTATTAAATTGGTAAAGGAGATTTTTTAATCCCTGTACTTGATGTTACTGATTCAGAACTCTCCTCATTCAGGTATGTTGCCTGAAATGTATCCAATTGGACATTGAAGAAAATGTTTGACATAGTTCTTTCCCTACTTACAGTATTTCATCATGAATTTACTTATTAATAGCTGTTTAGTGAGAAATAAGCCCAGTTCAACCAATATTGAGAAAGTTTCATGTTAGTTTAGTGTAAACTTTCAGATGGGAATTGTCATTCCATGGTGAGACACGTGTTCCCTCAATGCAACACATAATGGACTGCAGGAACCTGAATTGCAGGTAAGTGCTTAACCAAAGTGCCAAACAATTATAGATATTTCAGTGTCCAGGGATGACAGAGTAATAACACATAATTCTGTCTGGCCATATCCCAATTAGTGGACAGACTTGTTCCCCCCAAATTGTATTAGGAAAGATGTATTATTCAGCATTTAAGAGAATACACAACCAGTGTGTGGAATTTGAACTAAAGTGACATTTCATGTCTTTTTTTGATTTGGCAAAACATTGTGTTTCCATACTGAAAAGAGAAGAAAGGAAACACAACATTTCAGCTGTGGAGTCCTCTTCACCCAGGTCTCACACCTGAGAGACCTGTGTTTCCTTTCTTCTCTTTTCAGCATGGAATACACCTTTAACTTGTTCCTTTGCAGCCTATGCATGCTGATGCAGCTCCCTAGTTGTCGAATATCTTTGGTTTATTTAGAGATAAAAATAACATATATCTTACATAGCATCTTCTGTTGTACTGACAGTCCCAAACAATATGTTCCATTGTACTTCTCCCACTCTACTATCTGCAACAGATACAAGGCAGGAGGAAGAGGGCAGAGCCACAGTCTCTCTCTGAGCTCCTCCCTCAGCTCCTGGCCTCTACTGGCTTACTGTGTACTATATATCCTCTTTGGTCCCAAACTCCAGGACTTGAATGAGGGGTGGGAATGTCTGGGTGGTCGAGGAAGGTAGGCAGACGTACACAACTGGAGGCTACTTGAGGAACTGACTGTGCAGATGACCAGGCGTCACAGTGCACTGTCCCTCCTCCCTTTGTCCTTTTATATCAAATTCAAACAGCTTTATTGCAGTGAACAGTAAATAACAATGTTGCCAAAGCATACACAATCAATACAATGTCTACATACATTTTTAGTATAAGTACATCGTAGGATATTTACATACAACACACAACACAAATCATTTTTGAGAGACAGGCTCACAGTTCCTCGGGCTGTGATGGGAGATCACGTACTGGGCCGCCAGCTCAATCGAGTTTCCCCCCTCTCCCAGTAGGATCGGGAGCTGTTCTGATTCTGGCAGCTGTGGGAATTCTGGGATTAGATTTGTTTTTTTTGGGAAGAATGTCTAATCCATGAATACTTGTCACAGTGCAGTAGGAAGTGCACCTCTGTCTCTGTTTCTCCCCGCTGGCAGTGGAGTCCTCTCTGGGCAGCCAGGTCTGCCCGTGTTGCTCAGTTTCTATGGCCAGATTATGGTCACTGACCCTGTACTTTGTCAGCGTCTTTTTCTCCTTGCTGTGTCTTACCCTGTACAGTTATTCAGCTAGTGTATATTGTCTGTTTATGGTTCTTTATCATTCCAGTTTGTGTTGCATTTGTTTATGTGTCCCAGTGGGTAAGGAAGTTTTGTCTTGGTTGTGCTGTGAGTTGGTTGAATTTGATATGTGTTGTTTTAGCTGTGCTGTCCTGAGGCTGGTTGGTGTCAGTAGGCACCAGGACCAGCTGGCTCAGAGGGCTCTTCTCTGGACAGCTCTTAGCTCCGAAGGGCCTTGTGGCAGTACGAAGTCTGGGCACTATTTCTCAGGTGTAACCAATATTTGATTGATCTCTTTTTTATGATGATAAGTAATGGATATTGACCTAATTTGGCCCAGCACACATTGTTAGGAGTTTTTCCCTAAACACGGAGGTTGTTTTTACAGAATATACCTTATATATTACCTATACTGTATATACTTTATATCTCAGCTCTCTGTCCCTCTGCTCCAGGTCTGGTTCAGCCTGTTCAGCAGCCCCACGCGTGACGTCTAATGTGTCACCTCTGACTGTGTGGTAATTGATGGGTGTCTGGGCAAACAGCATGTTGTTCAATCATTGGAGGTTGTTGCCTGCTGTACTATATGCTATAGGGCAGGCGGATCTCAGAGGAAGAAGAAAACAGACACAAAAGGAAAGGAGGAAAAAAAACACCACATGTGGAAAAACACCCAGGCCATTATATGAAGATTCTCAGGACAACAGCCCCCACTTTATTTTATCCCATCACTGAGATGGTAAGATGTGTGTGTGTTGCTTGAAATCCACACTTTTAGATGAGTTCATAAACATCCTCTGTATTTTCCACATAATCACTTGCTCCTTTCATTTTACCCCCCCAAAAAAGCGCAACAAGTCATCAAGGCATGAGGGTAAGGATTTGAAACCTTAAGACTTAGAGTCTTAAAAGCAGGACGCAGTTTATAAATATTCCCACAACAGATTACACAGGAGATGGATCAAATAAAAAAATCACTCACCAAACATGGCAACACAGGGAAGGTTACTATGGGCCACCCAGCAGGAGCTAAAAATACGAAAACAATTTTCAAATTTAATTGACTGCAAGATACTTTCTTTCCCTCAGAAGGACACTGACCTGTGTGGTGTCTCCTGCTTAATTGAAAGACATTGAAAATTAGATTTTATTATCTCAAACAAAAAATAATTATGTTAGTAGTAACATTTGGAGGTATACGTCACTGCTAAATTATTTGTGGAAATCTGTTGATATTTTGATCTTTTGCTTTCTACAAAAGCATTCTTTACTGAAAGGATTTCTTTCATCAGTCTGTACACAGCCTTTGAAACATTTGTTAGTAAGGAACCCTCTCCAGGATTATTGTATTCCATCTCACCCTGCTCACTCTTGTTGTACTTACCACATGACATTTGTAGAGAAATCTAACACACTAACATAATGTGTGCAAACTGAACAGGGAAGTTAGTCCACTGGGAGACATACTGTTGAAGTAAGAATGTGTCACATTTTCATTCAGAGGAACAGGAATTCCTCCTGGAGATCATAGATATATCAATAGTAGGAACATACAAACAGATGCTTAATATAAGTGAGTGTGGGAGCACCATAAACTACAAAACGAAAGGCAATTTGAATACCATCCTACAGATTTTCCATCCTTGTTTTCACAGACTTTTAATCTGATTTGCAATTGTTTTGATATTCTGCATCATGAATAGCAATCTGTTACATGAAAAGGTCATGTATCTAAAAATGGATAAAACACTTTACCGTCCCAAAAAAGTAGTTGAAGAATTTACCAAGTTTAAGTAAATAAATGTGGGGGACTGCAGAGGAGTAGCATACAGTACTCAACAGGAAAGAAAACTGAGACAAAATGATATTTTGATATTTTCCACCTTACAATAAATAAGTGTACTTTACTCCAGAGATCCAATTTGTCTTTGATATTATGTAGAAGGGGAGTCGAATTTAAGGGGATTATTGTACAGCAATTTTAGGAATGGTTATTCCAAGATATCTGAGTTGTGTTTTAGAGGTATAGCTGCTGATTTATGCTAATTAATACAGGAACCTGACAATTTACCATAAGTTTCAGCTATGGGTTATGTGGAAGTTATTACAAAATAGTCAAACAGACAAACTCTGTGAGAGTACTAGTTTTTTTGTGGAATTTAGAACCACCAGTTATATTTTGGTTACATACATTCGGAATTAGATCTTGTGTGTGTTTTTTTCTCATTTTATCTTATCTCATCTTAGGGCTTTAAACCCTTGAACCTCACAAAGGAGTGTGTGCAGACTCATCTGACTCGCGCCCTTTGACCTTTAACACGTACAGGAAACAACGCCCTGTGCTGTAGGTTCACCACCCATTGCAGGCTGGAGGGGGGGCTGTCTTTTCTGAGCCATAAGAGAGCCCCAGCCAACTCGGGAGGCACTCAGCCAAGTATATTCTGCCCCTTGGGGAATCCTTTTCACAGTCAGCTAGTGAGATGAGCCAGGCTCGAACCCGTGACTCCTGTTCCAACTGTGCAAGTGCCTTGTCCACTGCAATTACAGTACATAGGTCCCCCCCATTAGCCAGTTCAGAATTCATTGTAATGTTGAGGCTAGCTAATTCATCCCAGCCGACTCATTGAGACATTTCTTGAATGCTTGTTCCACACTCCCACAACCCTTTGGGTAAAGAGGTGCCGCCATAATTCAGGTTTAAAGGCATGTCAATGTACAGTACTTTCCACTTGTGTCCTCTGGTTCGTGCTTCAGTGTTGATTCTGAAGCTGTCCGTTGGGTTGACTTAGTCGGTGTGAGGATGCTGAATATTCACATCACGTCCCCTCACAGTCTTCTCTGTTTAAGACTAAAATTGTTCTGCCTGTAGGTGTAGCACGTCCCTTTACATCCTACTATAGCAGGAACAACATGTCTTCAGGACAGGGGAAAAAACAAGGGGACGCAGCACTTGAGGCATTTTCTGAAAATCAAGAGCTGCTAATTCAAAGTTTTAGGGGGAATAGTTTCTGCAATCCAGTGCCCTCCAAAATGAAGAACGGACAAAGCTGAATATAGCAGTCAAGTTGGAAAATGAATAGAACTTTAAGTAATCCAGCAGCTCATTATGATTTGATATGACATTCCCTAAGGAGAAGGGCTCCATGTTTAATTGGAAAGAAATTAGTATTCTTACTGCACAATGATTTCACACACAGCTAATACAAGTCTGACATCCCCTTTTCTAACGTTTCATTAATTATTATTATTTTACAGTGTGTGTCTTTATACACATATTACATATATTATATTTATTTATCTCCATGTGCATGTCTACAGTATGTCTAAACAAACCTATATCTATGGTTAAATATCTACAAATTATGCTTGTCAATCTGAAACAAAGGCTAGTTTTGTCTGTTTTGTGGTTCCTCTGAAATCTGACTGTCATACATCCACACTCCTCTAGATGTCCTTGTTTAGCAACTGATGCCAGTCGTTATTGATAAATGTTGCAGGTGTGCCTGCACGTTTTCTCTGATGCTCTCTGTCATTTTATATTGTAAGTTAAATGCATAATTTCAATGCATTTAGATAATGTTTTGGGCTTTATGACAGTAATAAGGTAGTGCTATTTATACTTTACTGGCAACTTCAAAACACAACATGAAAATGTTTACACAGTCTCAGTACTTAAGGAGATTATTCTGTCTGTGTTAGCATCAAAAATATATACAGTATATAATTAACTGATACAAAAATGTTACATATATTTAATTGCAAGTTGTTCATAGTTTTAAAAACAATAGACATTTCTAAGAGAATAAAGAAAACATATATATATATATACTGTGTATAAAGAATTACAAATCACACATACAGTACATAGCTAATATACTGTACCTGGAAATTATGTAACACTGAGTGGTCACCATATGTCTTCCTTGATCAGTTGTATTCATATGTAATTCTTTTTTCCTCTGCTAGATGGCACTTGCAAACCAATTCAAATGAATTAAAAGTAATGTGTTTTTTTTTCTTCTCCAGGAATCCCATCCTGTGCAAACTTTTTAAGAGTTAAGAGTTTGCATTACTACCATATAAAATGTATAACATTAGAGAGATTTGTTTTTCGGCTTGATTACAATACATTATTCACATCATGTACGCTTTGATAATTACTAATTTACATTCAATAATACCATACAGTTGCGGACTGGAACAAGGTTATTCGGTAATTTACTTGGTGTAATAAATACTGTACTTGTTTGTCAGTAATACTTCACACACTCATCCATCCAACCAGGAGTGGTTAAGAGCTTGTAGTGCACTAAATTAAGTCAGTAAGTGTACACAGTACTTGACTGAAACAGTTCTTCTTGTAGCTTTATTAAAACAGAGACGAAAACAGAGACGTGATTTTTGTAGATGAAAGTGAACATTTTATGTCCATGACTGTGTGTGCCTGTTAATACTGCATGACATTATATGTTGGACATTTATGATAAAGAGCTAACTGTAGCAATGGGCTGCACCATGACAAGAGAAACACATTCACAGCCCAGGATGTTACAAACTTACAAAGACACTTTCCAGCTCACATCTATCCATTTTATTTTCAGAAAATGTTCTTTTCTTAAAGTTGCAAAATGTCCATGCTTCTTAAAAACAATAGACATTTTTAAGACAATAAAGAAACCAAACACATATATACTATACAGTATGTATAAAGAATTACAAATCCCACATATATAGCTAATATCTGCAAGACTTGCAGTTCAAATCAGATTTGTATAAATCATAAACGTAATTAAGAAAGGAGTCACGTTGTTCAGACATACTGTAGTCAGACCACTGCTAATGATAAACTGAACATTTTTTGGGTGGTGGTTCTGTTGACAGACATTTTATTTGGCATTGTTTATTATTGACACTTACAGTACATCAGTTGTATTGACAAATATATTTGAATACTGATTCAGCATGCATGCAAGGTTTTAAGTATCTACAGTATAAAGAGATCTACCCTAAAATTGTAGGTTTTCTCCCAGAAATTCAGGCTGATATTAACTTATAAAATAATACTATCTAGTGGCCAGAGTGTATCTAAAATGTTGCTATAATTGTGTTGTTGTTTTCATTTTTTAATGGCAACAAATCAGTCTATTGTAAAGTAGAAAAGAACAAACCTTGGTTTGATCTCAAATGGCTCAATTAGGCACATTTGTGAGCCATTTTGTTCTGACTGTAGAGTGTTTTAATAATACTTCCTCATAGATAGGCTGCTATTATTTTTAGCAATATGAAAACTAGCTGATGTTGTGCGATTCCGTATGAGTCATCACTCACATCACCTTTACCAAAAACATTGCAGCAGTGTGCAGATGTAGAAGGTACTGTATATAATCGGCCCAAAGAATTTACAGGTACTTCCAGCTTCAAACCGTACTTGCTCTTTACCTGAAAAGTGATATAGATTGTACGTTTTGTTGTTAAACGTGAATTTTATTTAATTTTTGCCACGTCTCTTTTTCTTCCCTCTACATTTAGAAAGAAAAAGGCAAGTGCTTTAATTAATTAATTAATTTCTAGCACTTACAAGGAGATGGGCTATTTACTGTCAGAGTTAAGGTTTTACTTGACTACACTAAGGTAATAAAATCAACAAATGTTCACCTTTCGAATTTCACAGTGAGCACATCTTCAGTTCTGGTTTTATTCATTGTAAAATCACATTTCCTGTAAATTGGCTTGTCGCCTCTTACAAAGCATCTTATTCTTCAGTACACAAAGCCAACATTGAACCAATAATGTAAAATACTAGAACACATTACTTTGAAAAAGCTTTATTTCATGTTGAACAATACCTGAAACGTCTAATTACCTTACATTTCTGAAATGTTCTCAGCAGTTCTGTCAATGTGAGAATTAAAACATGAAAGCCCTTTTTTAAATAGATTGTCTAAATTGGTTTTGCTATTTTGAAAAAAGGCTTTCCTGGAGATTTTCAAGTATTTTCTATTCACAGCCTCTTGAATTGACAGACATGTAGGTTTCGATTCTCTGGTGGTGCACATTGTTAGGCTTTCTGCCTCTGCAAAGCACATTAGCATAATATCATCACCCTTATCTTATATTGTTGGATTTATAGAGACTTTGAAATGTAGACGTTCTGCAGGTTAATAGAAGCTGACATGCTACTGAAAAAAAATACGTATCGAAATATCATACAGGGACATTTGAAAAAGTCTAGGATTTTGCGCACAAATTTAAAATCAAATTGATTGACAGGCTGATATGTATTTCCACTCTGTTTTTAGGTGCTTAGCTTTATTAAAAGTAAGTAAATAACATTAGAAACTATCAAACTAATTACTGTACATTCATGGTGTGTGGTTTGTTTATTTCTAGCTTCTGAATGCAGTGCGCACAACAAAACTACGTTATATTCCAGATACTAAGTGAAACATCAGGATCAGACACCTTTTTGTCCAACACAAACAAAAACCTAACGTACAACACATAATTTATATCTTCAAGGCTGAAACCGAATCTAATCTTGGTATTTAACACCTGCCTCAGACCAGACTTTACAAGAATGTTGCTGGACTAAAAAATTAAGTGTAAAATTAATGTTTTCACAATTTAGCTCAGATACAGTAGCTGTTATAGCAGTTTATAAACAATCCTATTAACAATGTTGTAAACAGTTCTAAAATATTATTACATACCCCTGACTTCAGGGTTAGGTTTTGGGATTACAGATTTATCACTTAATTGCAATTAATAAACAGCAGAGACTGGAAACTCTCACATGTATGTCAGTCATGGAAAAACAGATGAGTAGCTGTGTCAGAAATATTCACTTAGAGAACACAAAAAAGGCTCAGTTAAGCATTGCGTATGTTAGGTTTTGCAACTATTCATTGTGACATATGCATCAGCTTTGCATTTTAAATTTCATTTTGAATGAAGACTCATATTGCCTTCACATCAGAAAATTGTAAGTCACACTGAGCAGGAACTTTCATTAGAACTAATTTAAGTGCAGTATGGAACAATAGCTTTTAACATATTCTTTGTAGACAAATAATCAATAATATTTTCACAGAGATATTTAGCTGTAGAGCTGGTTTAGCGCTGTGTCACCATTTTCAAAATAAAGAAAGCTCCTCAATGGATTTTCTGAACTGCGTTAAGGGTGTTTTTACATCTGAACTGACACACTACCAAATAAATAGCTTAATCAACTATTAATTAATGAAGAATATATTATCTGGAATTTATTTTGAAGAATGCAGCCTTTTATTTCCTGTCATTGCATTGTTAACTAAATACTGATTGGATTTTGTATTTCAGGATGTGTTTGTGAATAATGACAGCCTACCATAAAAAGGTTACAGATAATAGGCTTGGAATTTGAAAATGAGGTATACATTATAATAATGTACCAAAACTGGGTTTTGTGAATTAAAACGGTTTTCCCTTTGATGAGTTTAGTTCATAGCCTTGGGTGAAAAAACTGAAATTACATTTGGTTTAGACTTACAGTATGAATTCTAAAGACATTCTTTCAAATAACCCTTGTTCCTGTGTGTTGTACTCTGAATGAGAAATATTGTGAATAAAATTAAATGAAATACTCTTTTTACACAGATGTGCATATCAGTGCAGTTTCATGGATTCTAACATCAAACATGACTGCTGAACTTGCTCATTTAAAGTATCTTTACAAAGATGCCAATGATGTACTGTATGTAGGGGCAATTTTACATTGTATACAGTATCTTTGTACTATGTTTATCAGTGTGTTACCTTTTTTTTACTTTATTCAAGAAGTCTCTCTCTTTGTGCTCTGGTTTCCTCTCACAGTCTTAAGGACATGCTGGCTGTATTAATTGCTGTCTATGTATTGTCCATGTGTGTCTTGCATTACACTGAGATCCTATCTGGAGTGTGGTCTCTCTGCATAGTGTCACAGGTTAATTTAAAAGGTGAACTGGTCACATGGGAGATCTCAATTTTGGAGAAAATAATCCAGATTTTTATGGGCGTCTTCCAGCTGTTGCTTGGATGTTTGCAGAACTGAAAAATTGAATGGCAGATACAGTGACAGATTTGAAAGATGCAGGCATTTTTGCCACCCATTAATTTCTTGTCTGTAGGTGCCCTGTAATACTGTAAGTCTCTAATCAGCCCTTTGTATGTTTACTTTCTAATTTTACTTTAATAAATCATAAGGCAGGTGGAGCACATCCTGTGGAACTTTGCGAATAGGTTGTGTCATCCATTTGGCATAAATGAATAGAACAATGTTCCATAATCCCCTCAAAGATGTCATCAGAATGAGCCTTCTGGCTCTTGGAATAATTAAACATTGATACCCCCTCCAGAATGCCTTTTCCTCTTTCATGATCTTTGTTTTCACAGCACATACAGAAAGGACTAAGTCTTATTCTGTATAGTACAGTATATGACAATGACTACAGTCTATTTACTCCTGTGGCATTATGTTTATTTATATGATATTATGCTCCACCTATCATTATGAAACAGAAATGTTTCTCATAATCAAGTAGAGAACTATTTATTACCCTTCTGTGTGCCCAGCATTAAGTAGATTTATTTGTCTTCAAGACATTCAGTCAGGTATTACGGTACTGTGTACAGATAATACACAGAAAAAACACCTGTTCTCCCACAGATCACAACGTGTACTGAAATCTTCACAATCCCTCTGTTCTCATTAATATTCACCAATATTACATTCTGCCACAGTGTGCATTAATTAGGGTTAGTATTAAAATTTAATTACAAATAGAATAATTAGAGTAACTGTAGGGGGGCATGAAGAAATATATGCTTCACAAACATGTGTCAAGTTATAAAGACTTAATTAATCAATTTAAATTAGTAATATATAAACAATACATTATTTATCATTTCATAGCATATATCCCTGATTCAAAGTGCAATAACAGATCCCCACTAGGAAAACAGAGCAGTTTCATAAAGGCACAATACAAGAAGAATGCCTCAACACTACAATATTGTCATTATTGCTTTTCTTTGGAAGTTTAACTAATACAGCAGCCCAGTGGGAATTCAGATAAGAGGGACAAAAATAGAGGGAACTGGAAAAAAAAACACATAGTAAGGTTAGGTTCTTTGTCATGATATAATTTGCGCTTGACAAACATTAGTTGCAGTATGTTCAGATAAGAAATTTGACAACAAAATGAACTACATTCATACAGTAAGCAGTAGGACAACATGCAGTTACCTATGTTTAGATAAGTAAGAGGTGTTTGATTATTTAAAAATGATATTCACATTAAGTTAGTGCTGTAGGTTAGAAAAGTAAGCCTTTCCAAGTTTGACTTAATCACTTAAAAGTTACTTTAAAAACCCTGCTCTGTTCTTGTGCTGGTGTGCAGGCACCTTGTTCGCTTTATCTTGTGTCAGAATCTTGACTTTCCTTTCCTTTGTTAATCTTCAGTAAACAACACAGCTGTCTCGGGAGTCTGCATTGCGCAGGGACATTTTTTTCCTCGGAAAATGATTAAAGATGATGCCTTTCACAGTCTACAGTGTGCGTAATGATAAAAGCTGTTGTGATATTCTGTTGACAGGTTAAACCTGCATATCCATTTAATTAAAGCTGCTTTGTATTTATACTGCAGAACCCAGAAAATCTGGTGAGATTCAGGTAGTTCATCCACACTTTTATTCCCCCTGAGTGTTGCGATTTGTACTTAAGGTGAAGTATGTTTTTCACAAAGCTGTCATTTACATACCTTAATTCCAGTAGATAAGGATTAATTTCTGACAAGCAAAATGGCACATTTGACCTATTACTTTAGTTATAAAAATAATACTATTGCACAAGACATGTGTAATTATTTTTCGTGATGTTCACCTCAGAACGAATGCTCTAAAGCACCGCATGCACCTTGGCGTTGCATCACATTCCTGTCACAGAAGGCGTGTATGTCCTGAAGGGCCACTTGATGTATTTTAGAATCAGCCATTTGTTCCAGTTTGTTGATGTGCAATAAGACAATCTTCTTCCTTGCACATGACATTCCTTCTGTTATGTGGTTGTATCTCTGCATAAGAGGGAGGGTGAAAGGGGAAGAGAAAGACAAAAATTGATTGATTCGGTACGTTTCGGCTGTGGCATCATCTCATGCTTTTTTTTTTAAGTTTCTGAAAAGTCTACCCCAGTAACACTGAGCTCTGGCATAACCATTGCAGTGGCACAGATGAATCTGATCTGAGTTGACTCTGTTTTCCAATGCCTCCTCAGGACCTACAATATACCCCTCGTTGTTATTATTCCTGGCTTGCTTTCTTCATGTCCAAAATTATACTTTTGCAGTCTTTTAATCACCTGAGTTTGGAAATCATACGGCCTTCCATTCTTTTGGAATCAGAGCTGAAATCAGATCAGAGTCATCTTTGCTACTGCAATGGTTATGCCATAGCTCAGGGTCACTAGGGTCGACTGTTTGCATATGATATATAGCTTATTAACCAATTAATTTCTGTCTTCACCATTTTACAAAGTTTTGTTTGTTTTTTTACTGTTATTTTTGACACATTATTAATTCTTTTGAATTGTGGTGTCTAGAATGGCTAAATAATATTAAAGATCCTTTTTATGGGTCACCACCACACTCTTGTTTATCAGCCGCAGTTTGTGCGGTGTGGACAAACTGGGTGGTCTCTCGATTTATTATTATCATGTCATTACCAAAGGCAGTTCCTCGGTTTAATATTATTTTTAGAGTCCCCTTTATTAAATTAAATATATCACTTATATTATTAAAATGATTCCCACAACGTCCCAATGGTGTTTTAAACGTAAATTTAGAAGGAGGACAAATTGCTGAACTCGCCCACTTTGCTCTCCTGCTTGAAAACATGTCGGCTGCTGGCGCAACACCCCTGAGCTGCTTCTCCTCGCACCCCTGCACCCCCCACAGCCTTCATCCCCGCAGCAGCTCACAAGGCGAAGGGGGCTCCTGTCAGCCTCTTCCTCGCCGGTTGGCTTACAGTTCCCTCAGCCAGGCGAGTTACACCCAATACATTTCCCAACGATTCCAGCTTTCAATACGTGTCGTCTCATTGTCACTTTGACCGAACTTCTTGCAATGGGGTGTCGCAAGTCTTCTGGCTACAACTAAGCAGTGTGTCCTCTTTTTTTTTTAGAAGCAACCAGTAGAGCGGGGTAGGGTTTGATAACGTTTCTGTGTTTTTCTTCTTCCCTGGAAATACTGGGAGGATTGGGTTTTCGGGAGGTCTAGTTTTACAGTGTGGTTCGATTCGAGCTTCAGACCTGTCGTCTTCCGAGTCCTGCCGTGAGCACCAATCGCACGATATCAAGAGAAATTGAGAGGTGTATTCCCTTTTGAATTTATTACCCCGAACAATTTAGAAAACTATAAAAAGACCGAGCCTTAAGGACTGTAAAAAAAAACCGCAACTGAAGTCTAATTAAAAAATATAAAAAAAACTCAGATGTTATTTCCAACACTGACGTAAACGTTAACATTATGCAGTTAATGTTAAAAAACAGACAACAGCTCACAAGGATTTTCTGTAACATACAGTATGAGGTGTTACATGGTCTATATTTAATCCTTCATTGTCTCCTATAGTGTATTACTTGGCACCTTCTGTCGTTGATTGTTAATAAAACATGTTTAAACATTACAGTTCCATTATTACCATTGTTAAATGGTACAATAGCATAGTACAATAGCATTGTTTAATTCCCTTCCCCAAGAACATGGCACTGATTCACAAGCAGTATATTCCTTTTGTTTTTTTTTTGTCACCACCACCAATTAATGTATGAAGTGGTGAGCCATCTCGATTGGCGATTGGCGATGCCTTATGAGAAGAGGCTATTTAAAAAAAACGAATGGCTGTTCAAGCGTTGTGAAAAACGTAAATATTATATTTCAATAATATGAAAGTAATGTCGTAAGAGCTGTAACTGAAGAAACATACTGTGTTTTAATACGCAACACATTACCGTGTGCTATGCACACGTAATGTATAAACTGTATGTATAGTATATCTACAGTCACATCCATATTTAGAACAAACCAAAACTATGAAAAGTTGTCTTCTTGAAGACCGTGTTCTATTGTTATTCAAAGTTTTATTTTTTACCTTCTGAAACACTGGAGTCCTATTTATGCGTTGTGATATTCTACAGTCAGAATGCTATTTAAAAAATGAAATTTTATTTAGAGAAAATTTGGGCAACCCCGGGTTTAGGCAATATTGCATCATCAAGGTGCCAGAGAAACACTGGCTCTTCTCTTCTTTCTTTAAGACGGAGATATATTTAATTGAATAGTTAGACCTAGTTTTAATAAAAGCAGGACTGCATTTCTTGTGTAAGGTACAAGCTTAATACTAGTTACCAGCTATTGTTCTCAATAATCCGTTGTGCCAATAGAGCTCATAAGAATATTTGGGGGTTTTGTTTTTCTAGATGCTTCTGCTGAAAATACGGAGCAACAAGAATGCTGACACAGTGGCTAAAAACTGCATGTAATATGGGAGATTGAGAAGTTTGTCTTTCCCAATTTAATATGTGAATATTTTACAATGACAATTCACAGTACCAGCTGCAGAATCACTGCAGTTCTGTCCCCCAGGGAGCTCCCAAGCTGTTCTGTCCCTTTCAAACCAGGAACTATGTTCTCAAGGAGTCTCTGGTTTCATTCTTTGGGACTGTATGTTTTTGTAAAATTTGATTTGCAGCAAATAATGAGCATTCTGTCCACCGCATGTGCAAAAGCTTGAATCCCGAAAGGCTCCCTGCATTTGGCTTTCAATTAGCAAAGGCAATTTTATCTTCTCGAACCAACAGCCTCATTTGATTATGACGATAATGATTCAGAAGCAAAAGTGCACTGAATCATAGATTTAATTCTTCCGTCTAGGGAAAATTAGGTATCTGACAATATTTGAATATACTGCTTTGTGTAGAGGACACTTCAATTTTGTAGATTTTAAGAACACTAAATACTTTTTTAGTGTTCTTAAAGCTTAAAACTCACTAAAATACTAGTTTTACTTATCTAAAAAAGCATTAGCAGTGCATCTGTGAAAATGCTGTCGCAGATGAGAAGCATTTGAATATATTTAATGATATTTTTTTGTTTACACAGGCTCCTTATTTAAAATTAATTATTTTAAATATGAATTAAATAGTTTTCATCTTCCAAGTTACCAATAGAAAATGTAAGCAGAGATTAGAAATGAATACATTTCCAAAGATTAAAACATGCATTGCTGATTCGTTATTTAATTTAAACTGTTAGTGATTTTGTTAAAGGCAAATCTCAGTCCAGTAGCTTTATAATGTTTTTAAACGAATCCTATATTTCCTTCACTACTTTTGGTTCAACTCACTCTTTGGTGCAATAAATCTTTTTCTTTTTATGAAACTACTAGAGATTGTGTTTTCGAGTTTCAGATAACTTTATTTTGCTTAACCATTTTGTTTCCGAGCCTCAGAATGAAATATGTATTTTAGACAAAAACAATCTTTTTTATTTAAAGGTTTGCATTACACAACCCTACAGAATAAAAAATATTTGAAGAGTAACCTGTAAGGCATGGTGTATTTCTTTATGAGTGAAATACTAGCACTTAATGAATGACAAATTACATCTGTGTATAGGCTACCTACAGAAGGTTCATATCAGCTCATGACATGAATAAGTGCCTACATATTTAAAAATAAGGCATCTATTATGCATGTTTTAGTCACATACCTGTATTACAGCTCAATGAGCCACGCTTCACTAAAAGATTCTGAATATTAATACTAGTACTAATGAAGAATTCATAAAATATTAACATTTTACTTACAGGTTACCCTTATAGTTGCTTACCTTTCTAACCTAAAATGTTCTAAAACAACAATTTTCTGAAATATGGTTTAAAAATAAGATGTAAAAATGACACTTTTTATAGTTATCGACATATTACAATAATATAAATTTTACTAATATTAAACTATGACTTTGAAACATATTTTAACATGACTGTAAATAGACAAATAATAATAAAATATTAAATCATTCGATCTCACATAGCCAGAGACTCAGGAGAAACATCAAACTTTAAGACTGCTCTGGAATGTCCGCTGTAACAAACTGCTTTATTACGTTTTACAGTTTATTTCTAATCTAGCAGAAAAGCTGTAATACAAATCCAATCAGGCACAAAGACAATTTTTTACTAATTCTTTAATTACCCATTATAAAGGAAAATGAGCCAACTAACAGCACAGTGCTGCTGTTGAATAAGTGGATTAGGTCCATGAACCTGAATTTAAATCTCATAAACCATGAACAGTTTAGTAAGTGGCAGACATTAATGTGTAGTGTAGCATCTTATCACCTCTGCTGGTGTTAGTGTTGAAGACTGGGATGTAAAGAACTAAGTATAGGACATATGATGCCAATTACTGCAAAACCACTGAAATGCAAAAAAAACAGTTATAATGCCAAGACTGAGATTTGATTTAAGATCTTTCACTAAGTTTTCAAATCACTTGGATTTTAAACCTAAAGTCACAAAAAGGTTTTTGAAATTTCTTGGTAGCAGTTCCTGCATAAAGAAGCACATTGAAATTCATGGAAATTATGAATTTGAAAATAATGTGATTTGCACCAGTAATGCTAATGCTTATTTTAAAAAATGTGATAACTACAACATGATATGTAGCAACTACAACAAAGAAAAAAGGTATGCATACAGTTTATCCATATGCAGATAGACATTTTTAAAACAAAAAAAATATTCAGGAACAGAAGCAGTGTCTAACTATGGCTTTTCTCACTTCCTAATGTGTCATTGTGACAACTAAAATTAATCTTGACCATTACACACCATATAGTATGAACCAAGGTGGCCAATACAAACAGTCATTTGACTTGAATGTCCAATATATACTATGATACTTGCATACTCACAAGCTCTGTGCTTAGTGCAAATAATGTTTTGCTTTGCACTTTTAGCAAATAACTTAAGCAACTAATTGTTCTGAGCATCCCATGCAGGTGTTTATTGAAAGAAGAAATGATACCAAGGTTTGACAATATGGCTTGGTAGCTGAGTAAATGAGGTGAATAATAATTGGGGAATATGGTATTCAATTAGTAGTATGGTATGCATTTTAAAATGCACACATGCATACAATATAATATAATGCATATATATATAGATATAATATAATATATAATATATGATTCAGCTCAAAGATATGTATGAAATTATTGTAATGTTTATAGATTAATAATGCCTCTAGAACACTGTTGTACCAATTGCACAGGATTAATTGAGGTGAATAATTTGGAATATGGTATACATTATATATACTGTGCTCTGATACTGCATTAATGGTGAGCCTTTCAGGAGCAATGCTTCATAAAAATACCTTCATGCATTCCCTTGTTTCTTACTTAAAACCTTTCCCTTTTTTGCAAAAAAAAAAGCTTCTTGTGTGAAATGAGTCCCTTGACATTCCCCACAGTGTGTGATTAAACTCTGTTTGCATTGCAATGCAATTTCATTCTATGAGCCTGACAATACAATTCAACTGTATTCATATATAGCGCTTTTCATACCTAGGCAACCCAGAGTACCTGAAGAGAAATAAAAAACAAGGAGTGCAACCATAAGCACAAAGCAACCCAGTTACAATTAATTGCAAAATACATTAGATGTGTAGTCAATAACGGTGCTGAGATCGTTGGAATTTCCTTTTTCAACTGAAATGACAGCAATCCCATTAGTGTTAGTGTTATAATAGTCATGCATCACTTTGCACTCAGAACTAAATGCTATAAAATTGAACAGAGCTACCTTTGGCAATTTTAGGATAGGTTACACAACTGAACAACATTGTACTTAACTTTTTCAAAAAACAGTTTAAAGCTGTGGCCGAAAGGCTAGAGGTAGCACTCAGCGTTTTGATAAAACACACTTTACTTTACAACTTTAACTAGTATTAAAATGTTAAAAATAAACTTCTGATAGAGTGTGTCCTTACCGGTACCTACTGACACATCTTTTTTTTTGTCATTTCATACAACAGAAATACTTTTTTTATTTCTAAACATTTTAAAAGTATGCCATCAATTAAATTTTAGAAATTGGATTTGGCATGCACTGCACTGAGCTTACTGCGGGCTTTCAACTGTCTAGATCTTTGTCCCCACCTGCAGCGATACTGGGGCAGAATTACATTGTCTTCATCAGTAACATCCTGTCTCAAGCAGGGGGACCTACTGTATAGGGCTTTCCCCCTAAAAATACGTCATTACTAATAAATTCCTTGGCTGATGATTTTTATCGAAGCAACTTACATTTGCAACCGTACAGCTTGGCATTTCACTGGTGATTTGGGAGAAGGATCTTCCTCAAGGGTACAGTTTCAGTCTTCTACGCAAGATCTAAACCCACAACCTTTCAACTTTGACCCTAAAGCCCTTACGACCCCTTCGCTTGCTGCTTTCTGTTTGCCACTTTATATACCTGTTTCATTTATAAAGCAATAGGCAGATCTGGAATGTACAAGAATGTATAGGGTACAAAAAATGTTGTTAGGCCTTTATAATATTATTTTCAGGGCTACCAACACATGCTGTACATACTGTATGCTTAACCTTTCCACATCCAGTTCTTGACCTGGGCTCCAACTGATTGAACATTATTAATAATAATTCCTTACACTTTTGCAGTGCTTTCATGGACACTCCACTCCAAGCACTTTACAGGTCATGGGGACTCTCCTCCACCACCAGCAATGTGCAGCCCCACCTGGATGATGTGACGGCAGCCATAGTGCGCCAGTACACTCAAAACACACCAGCTCTCAGTGGGGAGGAGAACAGAGTGATGAAGCCAGTTCATAGATGGGGATTATTAGGAGGCAAAGGCCAAGGGGGAAATTGTCAGTTACCAAATATTAGTTGCGTTATATCTAACTACTCAACCCCTGGTCTGCAACTATTCCCTTTGAGTCATATGTTCACAGCCTTTCACCCAGAGCTATGCATTTCTGACATTTATGTTGCACGAAGCAGCTCATCGGTGTGCAACAACATTTTCGGCAACACAAATAGTTTCTCCTGCTGATGATCTGTATGCTCTGGATTTAGTGCAGCAATTGGCCTCACTGTGCCAATACCAGTGTCTGTGCCAGTGCCTGGCCTGTATGTAAGCCTAGGTTCCTCTATCCAGCTTTTATCTGCTCAGCCCTGGTGGCTTGCTGCCAGCTCAGTTTCGCCACTGGGAACTTTCAGCGGGAACTGCAACTCAAACACGCTGGTTTCCAACCATCTCTGTACTTCAGAACACATGCTGCAGGCAAAGGAGTTTATTACATGAGCTGCTTCTGAGTCACAGAATTTGAATTTAAGTGATGGCAGTATAAAAAGAAAAATCCATGCATATAGCTTACAGAGAACTATTGTAACAGTATATATAAATAAATTAAAAATATCCACCCATCCATTGTCAGATAACCACCCATTTCTGACAAAAGAAATCCCTGAGTTTGTCCCAGTCCATTTACAGGCAAACACACAGGACCAACCATGCCAACATAAAACCCAGGACCCGAAAGCTATAAGGCAGCAGCAGTACTCATCACACAACTATGCTGTCTAGAAAGCAACCAACAAAAAAACAAGTAAACAGCTATTTTAGTACAAAACGTGGCTCTTATATGAATTGAAAGATTTTGACATTGCTCCTGTTTGATTTAATTGACCACTCATGCCTTTATAGCCATAGGTTATTAAAGTGGAGCTTAAATTCTTGAGCAGAATTCACTGTGTATAATAGTTTTGGCTACAATCTCATCCAGTTGTGAAATAGTCCTTTGATGTTCATATGCATGACGAGGTAGGACAAACAAAAATATTCAGGGTTTTCACGTCATCGTCACATCGCTCCGCTTTCAATAAATGCTCATCCAATTCAGGGTCACAGTGTTGTGGAACCTTAGCCCTGGGTGCAAGGTGGGGTACACTCTGGATGGGACCCCAGACCATTCACAGAGCAGACACAGACACACACATTCACACCGGGGCCAGTTTTCCCAGAACCCAATTAACCTACCAGTATGGCTTTGGACTGTGGGAGGAAATCAGAGCACCTGGACGAAACCAACGTGAACACAGGGAGAGTGTACAATGCTTACCACTGTACCACTGTGCCGCCCATTCAAAGTTTCCATCGCTGAAGTTAAAAAATAAATCCTGGAAATAATTAAATGAAACAATTTTTTTTTTCAATTTGTATTAACAGTTTCTGTCCATAAAAACTGAGCTTCCCAAACCCGATAAGTAAAACTTTCTGTTTAATATGTTTTTGTGTCTATGCGTGTTTTTTTCATTTACATGTATGCCATTTCCAGCTTTCTTGCCTTCACCCCTATAACCTGACTGGGTCTGTAAGTCAGGCTTTCCCTCAGAAAATAATCAGGACTCTTCATTTGAATGAGCTTAGTACTATGATTATTTATTCCTTGCTTAAAACTACTGATTAGTTTGAAGCCCTGGAAAAGCTGCAGTTTCTCTATGAATTCATATTTGTACAGGTGAGACCTTTTGTATTTCATCTGAATTATATGTTTGAACCAACCGCAACAAAAATCGTTTTGCAGTCCTACTAGCTTGAATTTTTATAAGACAACCTCAATGTCTCTTGCCATTACCAACAGCATGGAAAGTCCCTTCCCTTGAGGTTTTCTCCTTTATTGCCAAGAAAAAACAGACAGATGTCATTTGCGTCAGAGAGTATTCAATCTAGATTTATTCCATCCATGAATCTCAGCTGTGCACACACTAGAATAGAAAGAGGCTCATCACGCCGACCATATATTTATAACCTCTGCTTCTTTACTTCTGATTAAAAAGAAATATTCTGATCTAAACATCTTAGGAAGAAAAGTTGTCAATGATTAATGTATGGAAACTCTCTTTGCCCAGAGGCAAAAAAAATCCATAGTAATCAATATGAACGGTGAGTCCCGTTTTTGATTCACTGGAAATCGTGAATGAGTAATTGAAGAGCAATGTACTGTATTTGCAACAGGTGAGGATGACTTTAATGCCCCAATGATTTTTGTGTTTGATTCTGTAAACATTCTGTACTGTAATGATAGCATAACCTTCAATTAGTTTTGTGAGCTGCTGTCTTACCGAAAGATGTATCTGTAGATATATTGAGCCACTTTTTCCTAATAGAATGTATGCTAGACACAAAAAAGCAGTGATTTTTAATATACAGTGTAGGGGCTTCGTGCATTCACAGGGACAATTATTAATTGCAGCAGTAAATCACAAAATGATGCTTCGATGGCTATTAGAAAATCCACCTCGTGGAACAACTCATCAATGCACACACATGGTTACTAATACACGTGAATGCATTTATTAATACATAAAATGTGCATATAAACATAACAGATCTTATAGTGAGGGTTAGCAGAATACCAAAGGTATATATTCAATCACAAAGATTTACAAATACCATGAGATACATACATTCAGTATACCATTCATTTACACCGTTTCGTTAATGAGCTTTTTGATTACAACTTCTGCACTAGATGCTCAAAAGCAAGTACGTCACTCATATTAATTAAATTGACATCAACTGGGATGGAGGTAACAATTGAATTCCCGAGCTGCAATGCAGAATGTTGAATACTCATCCAATCTATGTGGATTCAGATCTCCCGCGGACACAAAGGAACAGTGACGGGCTGCCGCTGCGTCCAATCAGCGTCCTCTGGCTTGCTACCAGCCTGTCCTGGTGTGGCTGGAGGTGTGGGAGAAGGAGGGAGAGATTCCCGCTGGGGCGCGCTGGCAGTGACTCTCTGGAGACCGGCTAGTTAGTCCTGGCTGAACTAGCAGGGTTTGTGCACATGAAAAATGACTGTGGGTCCGAGCAAGTCACACTCTTTAGACAGGAAGAAGACCGGTTCGTTCCCGATGTAGGTCTAGTCTTGAATACTGAGATTCAGTTGTCGACAGTTCCAGCCGTAGTTTTCTTGTTGATCAGGCGAGCACTCACTGTGGGTTACCGGCGGTTCACCAGGCTTGCTGCTGGGCTAACCCTATCATACAGAAAAACACCGGAAATCTGAACCACATGGAATGGCCTCTCTGTGTCCAGCACCACAGAGATGAGGGAGAGAGAGACTGGCGGGGGGGAAGCAAACAATTCCTGTATTATCAGTATGCATTGCCACTACAACAGGTACTAACTTTAAGACCTAAAGTTTCTTGCAAACATATTCAGCCCTTCCAATGATGTCCCATTTTAGCAAATTCAAAATTATACATACTCTAATGCTTAAACTGAACACCTTTAAGGGTGAAAGAGGATACTGTAAGTGACAGCACACATTGCACTGGAATGCACTGGAAGAGGGTGAATACTTTTGCGAACTACTGTACAGTATATTGTGATATTTCACCCTGGTGGTCCTCTTACAGACTGTCTGAACATGAGGTTAGGTTTTGCCTGTACTGTACTGTGCAACCGCTTCACTGAAAAGCAATAAAACACCAAAAGCCAGTGTCAAATCATGTCTGTGGGCTCTTTTTGAAGGAATAGAGAGTGGATGTTATGTAACTCAAATATAAAAATAGATTGCTTAATATTCACATATCTTCTCTTATAAAACTTTAGTGTACTTTTCATTTTCTTTTATTGCACAATATTTTAATACGTACATTTATTTGCACTTCTCATCCATTACACATAGACCGGTCATTTACTTTTTCTGTGATGTCCTTGCTTTGAAAAATCTGATTTGAGGAGAGATTTCGAAAGAGATTAGAGACCCTTTCCCCATTACAAGTCCCATTTCATAAAAACTATACCACACACAATCTTATTGGCCTATAACTTCACGTTATGTTTCCCTATATACAGTTTTTACAATTTTATGCCATCACCCTGTGGTCTCTAAGGTACGGTTTGGTTATTAGTTCCTGAATTCATTTTTTTTCTGAGGAAGTCAACTGCCTATGTTAGAGTAAACGTTTCATTGCTATTCTACAATCCAGATTTTTAAACCCCTAAATATTCATTCCTTTGCTTAACATTTCTTCCACATTTAATATTTTATTACTGCTTGCTCATACTGTACCATAAATCAGCTCTGTCATCTGTCACATCCTAGGCCAAAATCAATGGATATGAGCATTTTATTTTTTAAGACCTGAATCTAAATGGAACATGAAGCACTTCACCATTTACCAAGAACAGTTTGGTACACTTTGTCAAATTAGACAAAAAAATGTTTTAATGAGTTATGACTAGGCAGCATGGTGGAGCAATGGTTAGGGTTTTTAGACATATAACTGGAACAATTTTCAAATTTCAGTTCTAATGCTGCTTTTGTTCAGTCGAGCAAGGGAATTCAGCTGTTCCATTACACTACTCAGCTACATTAATGTCATATATCTTATATACAAATATAAGATGTTTTAGGTAACAGCATCAGCTAAATGCCTTACATCCATCCATTTTATAACCGTTCCAATTCAGGCTCAAGCAAAAGGCACAAGGTGGGATACACCTTGGATGGGATGTCAGTTCACGGCAGGGCACACACAGATACAAACACAAGCACACTCACACCAGGGCCAGTTGTCCCAGAAGCCTACCAGCATGTCTCTGGGCTGTGGAAACTAGAGCATCTGGCAGAAACCCAGATGAGCACTGGGAAATCATGCAAACTCCACACAGAGAATCCAGGACTCCAGTGCTGCGAGGCAGCAATGCTGACAATGGTGCTACTTTGCTTAGCTAAACGTTCTCAATTTCAGCATTAATGAGAAGGTTTTGGGAGCACTATATTAAACTCCATATTGGGAGCCTTTTTCCGAAACCATTTTGTAAACGTCATCCAAATGGCTTTCAGTAGATTTGGACTACACTAGAAATGAATGCCTGAGAAAGTGAACATGTTGAAATCTAGTTATAGAAGTAGGTGGCTGCGTCAGCATGCATAGGCTGCAAAGGAACAAGTAATAGGTTTATTCCATGCTGAAAACAGAAGAAAATAAACTTTTTGGCTGTGGAGCCCGTGACACAACCTATGTTCACCTCTTCATCAGTGCATCAAAAACCAGAGAGTTGAGCACAAGTGGAAACTACAAGAAAGTGCATTTATAGGAGAAATTGTTTACACACAAAGTCGTGGGAGAATGGAACAAGCTACCCAACCATGTTGTGAAGACTATAGCCTGGCTTCTTTCAAGAAATGACTGGATTGGAGCCCCAGGATATACTACCTACTAACAAACAAATACTGATACAAATTTTGTTCGTATCACAGGTATGTATATAAAGAGCTGTTACCTTCTAGGATTTCATATTTGACAGAATCTGAAAATCTTTACAAAGTCTATGGGTGGTTACACTGTCAGCTTGTAACTATCCTTCTCACTTAATTTTAGCACCAGTTTCTCTTGTCATAATGATTTACTGTGTAACCATTTTAACGTATGAATAGAGGTAAAAAAGAATGGATTATTCTGCCGGTATAATTCTGAGAGACTAAGTATCTAGTTGGTGATAAAGGGTAAATGGAGATGCTGATACTTGCTAATTTGAACTAGGAGTCTGTGATTGTTTGCTTTGGGCAAAGCCAAAAGCTACGACTTCAAGGCCATGATCAGTGAGTGCTTCATGTTATGCAAACTACTACATTATTTCCTTCCACTAAGACTTTATAACTCATTTAATCCTATTGACAGCAAATGAGATACAGTATGACGCAGGGATCTATGTTTGCTATAAAGCTGATCACATTTAGTTTCCTCACAACCGAGAAGGCACTGCAGGAATACAGAAAGCAAAGCTGAAGCAATATGCAGGAAACACTCTAGAGGTTTCCAGGCTGTTTTTTTTTTCTTTTTCCCCTGCCTAGTGAGCTCTTTCGGGCTTTAACCTTGCATTGTTCTCGACTGAATTTGCCCACAAATCTTCCACGATAAAAACAAGTTACTCTTTATCATTACTGATTCCAGTCTGCCCACAAATAAGTTCACACAAGAGACAGAATGATTGATACTCCTCATTGCCTCTGCTTCTCTCTCCTCCCACTAATTAAATTCCAAACAACTGCCAGACTGTGTCACCCATACCAAAAATTCAGCCTATAACACAGTATTAGCAACAGAAGGTGAAGATTTTTATAGTGATTTTATGGACTTTATTAATTCATAGGTGCAGTATACAGTTTATTGAGATGACATACCACATGCATAATAAATGTCGCTGCAATTTTTAAGTGGTGTTATCCTGCAATAAAAAAAAAGATTTATATTAAAATCTTCCCACTGTAGAATAAACATATTAGTATTTTACACATTCTACATGTACACGTTAAGTTTAATAATCCAATATTCGTTTGAATTTTTTTTATCATGTGTCCCTTGGGGTGTTTAATTAACAATGCATGCTATTTACAACATTCCTGCCTTACTTTATGAGTCCTCTTGCTAGGTTACTCAGTCAGCATCCCAGTTTGTTCCTGTGGTAGTCATCATTTTCTTATCCACTGTGGTTTACTTGGAACAGATGAAGATGCTTCGGACCCTGAACTAAGCAATTTTGCATGAGAAAGCCCAACAGCAAAATCTCATTCGTCTTTTTTTCTTGCTGTACTGGTCTTGATCACTCTTCCCCCTGCAGTCTGTATACTTTTCAGCAGGGCTTCATATTTACCACATCAAAGACACAGCAAATTGCTCCGTAATTCAGTTTACAAATTCTGCAAAGCCTGCACAAAAAAAACAAGCTTAATTTCCCAAGAAAGTCAGGCATTTATCTTGAAATATTATTAACGCCCTCGTTTGTATTTTGTTCATGGAACAAAGTTTTTGCTGAGGCCGTTAAAACTGCTTATAGTAAATTGTGCTCCCTCTGTGAGGAACACCTGATTTCATCTACTGCTCAGTGAGAGATGTCAACTCCCATGATGCTCTGCAAGAATCACTTGGCTCAGCAGAAAACCAAAGAAATCCAGTCATTTTACTACCTAACATCTGGCTTAGTATTTATTTGTTCTATTGCACTTTTAAATGAATGTGAAATATCAGAAGCTCCCTTTAAATTGGGTTTTAGGCACTGATGCCTAGAGCCGGTTTAATAATGTGTTCAGTATATTACAGGCATATTACAATACAATTTTATAACCTATAACAACAAAATGAGGAGATTCTGAAAAATGATTCTCTGTAATTGTTTTAAAATCTGCCAGAAGGTTCCTCCCAAATTGACACTGCCTTGCTCATTCAAGAATAGAATGGATAGGCAGACAGGTGATTTTATTTAAAGGTTAGTCCTTATTTTTCCTCTTTCTCTCATAAAGATGTTAATATTAAAACCTGTATAATCAAGCAAACCGAGGAGCCAGTTCCTTTCTGCCAGGAAGCTA
Source organism: Lepisosteus platostomus (assembly GCF_059453375.1). Classification (NCBI taxonomy): domain Eukaryota; kingdom Metazoa; phylum Chordata; class Actinopteri; order Semionotiformes; family Lepisosteidae; genus Lepisosteus; species Lepisosteus platostomus. The sequence continues at coordinate 6,326,223 of NC_142618.1, read as the reverse complement.
AATGGTGTTTTCAGTAACCGTAAATGAAGAGAAATAAATGCTGCGTTAGAGCTGTCAAGAGCACCACAGAGCTTATATTACATTTGAAATGAATTACTTGTTTCCTCGGGTTTTTTCTCCTGCCAAAACAGTTAAGCAGAATTACCGTGAACCTCACGACTGTATTACAATGGCTGCACATCTATTTCAGGACCTCGCTACACTTAAATGGAAATGGTTATTTAATGATTTGGGAAGTCAGAAAGACTTGCATGTTATGCACTAAGAACATTGAAAAACCATTAGGGATATGAAGTCAGCTTAGACCTATAGTGGTGATTCAGAGTTTAGTGCAACAGCCAACAGCGTGTTCTGATACAAAATTACCATAAGCTAATTCCGAGATCTCCCCTGCGTAAAGTTCTTTGAAAGACATCTACCCACACAAGTGGCGATCCTGCATTGAAGAGGCAAGTGCCCTTTAACACTTCTTAGCCACACTGTTTAGCATTCAGATTAAAACTATGGCTGGTGAAGAAGACCTCTCTCCACTTCCTTTAAGTGTTATTATTTTCCCCTTTCGGCCTCACAGCCAAGGAAGGGCTGTCCCTCCTGTGACTGGCGAGGCAGCTGCACGGTTCCCCTCCAGTCGAAAGCACAGCTCTGAGTGCCGTGTTAATATTCATGAAAGCCCTTCGCTTTCCTTTCCCCTGCCGATTTCGGAACTTCACAGGAAGTGGAAAGGGTTATGCCTTGAGGAAGAACGGATTGCTGCTTTATAGTGGTGCACCAATCCAGCAGTTGCCTTTTTCCTCTCTTCTCCTGCCTGTGTGCCGGATATTATTTCTCGAATGCTGGACTCTCCCATCGTTTCTAAGCATGCTGCTCCACAAAGTGATTAATCTCAGCCAGCACACTGTGCTAAACTTGCACTGAGAAGGGCTGATTTGGTTCCAAGCGCACCCCTGACACCCACAACACAATTTCATTTTGACAGCTCACTTTTCAAATCGGAGCTGATTTCTGAAATCCAGACATATGAAAAAAGTTTAAACGAGTCTCTTCAAGACCCTCACACCAATATTGTTTTTTACAAGTTGTTTTTGTTTTGTTTGTTGCAAAGCAATCGGTAAGGCTGAAACTTTCCCAGTTAGCACCTTGAACAATTTTGGAAATTCAGAAAGGACGTCAGGAGCAAAATCTGCAGTGCCAAATTTGACAAGTTGGTGAAGCAGACAAAGACAAATACATTGTTTTTTTTACTTTTCTACTTATTGGTTGTTTTTCTAATCTTAATAATTAACCTAGTTTTTCCACCCTTAACTCTAACATCATTAATGAACCTTCAAGGCCTTGAGTTTTGAATTTTAAGTTGTAATCTGTTTTGTAATTACACAAAAACAGATTTGGATATGCATGATAATTTTTTTCTAACTTGACCTTTTTAATAAAAAAGGAAACAGGCTGTGACATACAATTATAATTCCGAGTGCAGCAGAATAAGTGATTTTGCAATGGACTTTCTGAATCTTGTCCTTTGGGATTTAGAGACCTTGCCGAGATGGTCTATGATCCTCTGATGGTTGCAGACTCTGATCCATTAGCTTTGGTAGTTTGTTTGCATGCAGGTGCAGCTTTTTGATACTGGTGATCCTATATTCCTCTGGTTCATGTGAAGAACTATACAGCTGTGTCTGGCACTGTACTTTATTATACAACACAGCTGAGGGAAAAACCTGTGTTTACAAGACTCAATGGGGTGTGACTGAGAAAGCCAAGAGACATGGTGGCATGGAGACACATGGGTTATTGAATCACAGCTTTTCTTATAAAAAAAGCTTATAGATAAGTGATAAATCCAAATGTTCCTCAGCTCTCTTATAGCTCACAGTAGCAAAGTGTTCTCCAGTAAGACTTTTCTTTAAGTCTGTTTCTCTGTTACATCCCAGTGTATGGTTCATGTGTGATTTTGTTGCCATGTTCCACACTTCCTGACCTTGATTGTTCTCCCTCCCTCATTGGTCCATCATTACACCATTGTTTCCGTATGACATCATCATCAATCAGCTTCACAGCCAATCAGAGTAAAGCTTATTCAATATATAACTTGGAGGTTTTCAGAAGGAAGGGGCCTTTTGTTTGACTTTGGTCCCACTCGGCTTAGCTTTGGTTTCATTTCGGTTTTGGTTTTGCTTCAGCTTCATTTCGCTGCGTGTGCGTGTGCGTGTTTTCGTATACCTTTGGCTTTGTTGGTTTATATTCGTCTTCTTGTACTTTCATTTGTTTGTATTTTCCTTTATTTCGCCATTACCTTGCCCAAACTTGTTATATGATATATGTTCAATCTCTGTGTTCTTTTGTACCCTATTCCTTGTGTCTACTATCGTTTTCCTTATTGGTATTCATAGTTCACTTGTGTAATTGTGTGAACTTTTGTGTATAGGGTTAGTTTAGGTTATCAGGTACATTCTGCACACAGAGTTGGTCTCTGTATTAGTAACGCTAGTTTAGGACAGGTGAGTGCCTTTTGTCTTGTATGGTTTTTGGATAGTTAGGTTAGCTAGAGCGCTAGAAGACGCCGAAGACCGAAGACCGAGTGTTTCGGGTTTTGTTTTGGTAGATAGGTCAGCTTTCCCTCACTTTGTTAGCCAGCTCCATTTATTTTGTTTGTTATTTTCTTTTCTTTGGCACTGCTTTAATTCCCTTTCCCTGCGTGTTATTGTGTCCTATTTACGTTCCGGTCACTTATTCACTTTAAAATAGATCCCTTTTGCACTTAAACTTGTTGTCATGCTTCCCAAGTCCCTCACCAGAAACCCACCTGCATCAAACTCATCCTAAATGTTACACCCCTTTACCCAAAAAGGGTTTTTCAGTCACACCTCTTGATTGGCCTCTCTTTCTGTCCCCTGCTCCCGCCTCTCACTCCTCCTCCCTCCCAACCTTTGTTCTCCCGCTACTTTACCTTTGCCTACTGCCCTGTCTCTCTCACACCTGAAGAAGGCTCCACGGCAGAAACGTTGTGTTCTCTTTCTTCTTTTTTTCAGCATGGAATAAACCTATTACTTTTTCCTTTGTTTCCTACTTTTTGTCCCTCTGCCCAGATCTAATGGACTGTAGCTTTTATTCTCTTCTGGCTGAGTCATGTGACAGCCATGTGCTCAGCTGACAGGGCTCCTGTGAGTCTTTCCAGGATGGGACAGGTTTACATAAACTGCACAATATTAACTCCAATACATAACACCCTTCTATTTAGGAAGGCTGGTGTATAATCATGTCTAGACTGATCAGACATGCAACAGTTCAGGACATACAGTAACTGAAAGTAAGTCACTTGGTAAAGATGGAATTTCTCCTGAATTTTATCTGATGTTTTGGATGACAATTAGATTTTCTTTTGCTTGACATGACACATACTTTCCTGCTCTCCCCATGATCATTTCAGGGTTTTACTGGGTGTTTCAGGTTCCTCTAACAAAGCTTGACTAAGCCATCCTTACAGGGTTAAATCTCAGGTAGAAGACAGTAGGTCTCCCAACCTCACTACCCAACCACAAGCTCAGTGACTCTCTCCCCTAAACTGTTATGCTGGAGACCAGCTAGTTGGAAAGTGATGGACCCTATGTGGGTGACAAGATCACAAGGAAGCCATTATCAGGATGATCAATTCGAGGTCTAAAGACTAGCAAAAAGGTCAAAAGCCAGAAGAGAGACAAGTCATACAATACCAAGACAAGATCCAGAAATCGGGGTCAAAAGACAATCCAAAAGCCCATAAACCAAGAAGCAGTCAAAGGACAATTGCAAGGAAGACCAAATGTGTCACTCACCAGGTAAAACCCAATACTGAGCTGAGATGGAACAGAGGGCAGGGTTTAAGTAGGCTGGAGAGGGGAGGTGTGGTGATGAAGGAGTACTGGGATTGGTTAATGAAGTCTGGTAGACCTACGCCTCCCCTGAGGATGTGAGGTAGGCCGTAATGGTATAGGTGCCCTCTGGTGGCTGGATGCTGGTACTGTAACATAAACCCTGTTCACAGGACATGGAGATAGACAGGCAGACTACAACAATATTAGGAACAAGTAAGGTGTGACACCTGAAGAAGGCTCCACGGCCAAAATGTTGTGTTTTCTTTCTTTTGTTTTCAGCATGGAATAAACCTTTTACTTGTTCCTTTGCAGCCTACGCATGCTGACGCAGCTACCCACATGAACTACTACAACAATATTAGGTACACTGATTTGTTTTTCCAGACCAATAAACATTACACAAATTATTAATAAATTAGAACAGAAATACTGTATGAGTATTACTCTATAAATTGGGACTATGCTGGTCACAATGAAGTTATAGCATTTTTGTCAGTTATGATGGCAAACTAAAATTAGTATTCCTACTAACAACAGAGAAACTGCTGCTAGATCTTTTTTTTTAAAATCAAAACTCTCATTGCTGTAATCAGCCAAACGTGCATCTGTATTTTAAACACAAGATATTGAATATTTAAGAAAACAATTATTTTATTGTTGGAAATTAAAAGAAAAAGCCATGCGATCCTTCAAAACAATTTCCAAAGACATTTTAATATTGCAAATTTGAATATTCTATTGCAAACCTGGACCTTTGAATGGTCTGTCCATGACTCCTGACTGCAGGAGCTTCGTAATGTAAAGAGGCATCTTATGTCAAACCTGTCTAATTACGCTTCGTTGCCTCTGATTTGAAAAATGTAATGCTTTTTTTCCATCTTTTTTTTTCAATTATCCACTTTAAAATATTTTAGTTAAATGCATTTAACAGACACATTTGAGTTCAGTCTGGGATGAAAAGAGGATGAGGGGGACTCGATTGTGCTTTTGCTCCTCCTCAAAAGTGCAAACTAAGAATGTAAAGTGTCTGAGTCATCTAGTACCACGATATCTGAATGAAAAGCTTCTTAATCAAAGCTTTCACTCAATGACTTAAGAAAGGTGAAGACATTTGAAGAATAAAAAGGTGACATTTCAGAGTGTTGAAATATTTTTGACCTTTGGGGTGATGGTCTGGTTACATTGTCCTTTGACAACATGTTATAAAAAATAGAAGACAGCAATCTATAAATATATTTTACATTTTAAACATCAGATGTAAAACTAAAAAGTGACCTCGATATCTGCTCTTTTTCCAGCATTTCAAAGCCATAGAGAAGGCTGGGAGGGAATGAATTTGTCTAAATTTTGTTTCAGAAGGAGTAGGCAGTTGTAAGAGGGTTTTTTATCATTGTTTCATTCACAAAAATAGTTTTTGGTGCCTTTTTTGGCTTTGCTACCCGTTATTTACCCTCTATTACCCTTAAGTGTGTTAAAATACAGAGAATATACCCATGGTAGGAGTCAGAATAAACACAAATTGTATAGATTAGTGCAGACTAAACAATTTCACGCAGACAATGTAAAAAAGGCATTTGCCATCTGCTTGCTCTCAGGCCAGGCAAGTCATTAACCAGTTGCTGCATGGAACTAAGGAAACAGGAAACTTAAACACAGCCCTTGTGGCTGTGCAAAGGGAGTCCCTCTGGTGTGTCTCTGTCCCTGATATACTTTAATGATATGTTGGCATCCAGTCTTCAATATACTGACAGCCAACACAACTGGTCATGGTGGCGAACTGTCAGCAGCATCAGGGAAAATAACACAGCCAGGTCCAGCAGACACAGGTTTGACCTTTCAAAGATCCAAATCTCCTTTGCAGAAAGAAAAACAATATTGTGCTACATGGGAACTCAGTAGGGTTAATCCAGAGCCACTAGTCTAAAGATAGGATGCCTGTAGCAGTTAGAAGTAAGACCAGCAGACTCAATCCCATGTAACAGAGCAACAATACTAGAGAAGGTTGTGGCACAGAAGTCAGGGATTTGGAACTGGAAAGGTGTGGTTCAATTTCCATGAAAGACACTGCTTTTGTACCCTTGACAAAGGTAGTTTACCTCAATTGTTCTAGTAAAATAACTATCTGTGTAAATAGGTGCAAATATATGTTACTTTGGATAAAAACATCTGCAAAATAAATAAATAAGTAAAAGAGCTCTAAAGCAGCAATGCAATTAACCAAAATGTTTTCTTAGACCTGCAGTGAACTTCAGGGTTCAGGTCACAACAGCTTAATTACAGATAAAAATAATTTCACAACAACAAGCCCAGCTCCCCTCAGAGATCTACTGTAGCAGACTTCTTTGGTTCCTCACTAACTTCAACTGGTCTCTTATGCTGCCTATTTCACTGTTATCAGATGCTCTACCTTTTCTGAAATCCCAGTTGAACTCGTAACCCACATAATTTTGCTTGTCTAGTCACAGAGCACTGTTCTCCAGACAGCAGATACAGAGCATTAGAAGCCTGTATTTCTTGGTTTTTAAATCATTGCCTGACCAATCCTCCTTCTCTCATTGGTCAGATGACAAATTGTAGCAGGTCATTTCCCATGGCATTCTGGGAAATGTGGGTGAGGCAAGAATCTCCATCTTGCCTCCTCCTACCATTCTGCCACTATATTTTTCTAAAAGGTCTTTTACAGTTGATTGCTCAAAGCACGCGCTTCATTAAAAGCAAAATTATCTGTACAAGACCCAAAACACCTTGAAGACTGGTATTATAATTAAGCAGTTAATTAAATAATTATGAAAAATGTAACTGAGAGCCAGGGTGGAAAAAAATCGAGAATACAGCAGGTTCTCCTGGAAGTGAGTCATAGATATAAAAACAACAAAGGAAAAGGCAATTTGCTGCTTCCACTGGATCAGGGCTTTTGTAGCCTGAACCTGAACTGGAGTTCCAAGGACATCATTATACCTGAGCTCTGCCACTTAATTAAACTCCTAATTGAGCTAATTGTTTAAGAAGAGATCGATAATTCATTTAGACTACCAAGATGGGATGAATTACCTAGTAAAAAGTGAAGTTAGCTTGAAATCTGCAGAATTTTTGAAAAATTTGAAAACGTCTGATTCACTATTAGTATTAGCTCAAATAAGGATACAGATACTGTAGATAACTGGGGACAAAGCCAGAACTAAATCCAAAAGACCATTAGGATCCAAAAGCTGGTGTAAGTTAAACTCAGCAGATTCATACACAGTAAACAGATGTCAGCATTATTCTATTATCCCATGTTACTCAAATATAACCTCTGCAAGCTAAAACCACAGCATCTCTTTACCTGTCTGATTAGTTGTTAATTATTTGCGTTATGCTGTATAATTAGGAAGTTGGTTTTACCAGAGAGCTGTCTTGAAATGACAAGCAAGCTCCATTATTTGAGCAAACCTCCTCTGACATAGTGGTAAAAAAGAATGTCACAAAAATATATAATTTGAGCAACACAGAGCATCCTCTGACATGTTAATATTGGCATATATTTTTAAATACTTCTGACATATATATAGATGCTTCTTGACTACCAGTATAAAAACATTATTTAGTAGTTCTACACTTTCAGTGGTTTCTGCAATCCTCTCCTTGTTTTATTTTCAGCTGAAGAAGTAACCTTTGTGCTTTTTATAACATGACAGTAGAGTTCATCTCTACTTATACTTATAGATGCAGAGATCATGATCCATGTCTCTGAGTCGGTCGATACACTGTTAAGGTGTGCTTTTTCTTCTCCTCTCAAAGTGCAAGCTTCATCTTACAAAGTGAATTCACTTCAAAAGAGAAAAGAAGAACATCTAAGATCGTCTTGCAAAGTCGGATAATATTATTTTAATTAATTAACAGGGCTGTCAACTTTCTCTTGCATCTGTAACATCTTGTCACGAGATTAGACTGTTAAGGTGACAATACTTCCCATGTTTCTCACAGGCTTCATACTCCCTGTGCCTTTCTGTGCAGCAGGTCTGGCACATCTCTGGGCTGTGTGAATTGGGTGCTCGTGGGCATGCATGTGACAGTGGTTCAGAGCCAGAGTTCAGCAGACCATGTCCACCGTTTTCTCTAATGGAGGCCCAGGAACTACAAACAATGGCATGACTGGGTATTTGTTTGAACGCCAGCTTGGATAATTCCCAGACTTTAAAGTGTTACCTTGCTTCACTGAGGGAACAGAAGGCTGGCCATTGGAAAGAAGCTATCTTAACTTGCCCAGGGTGTGCTCCAGCTGTCCGTATCTGAGGATTCAGTTTCTGAGATGAGATAGGTTGTACAATCATGTTTAACTATTTTGTTATTACCCATTTGCTAAGCAGGCCTTATCCAGAGCAACTTAAAACATAAACAATAATACATAAAGTAAATTAAAAAATGCAATAAGAAGGAAAAATAGAAATGTCAAGTAACACAATACAACCAGAAGGGCACAATACCTGTGCAGACTTAAGTGAAACCAATGAGCTTCAAGTGGCAAACAACTCTGTCATAGATCCCAACCTAAGTAAGGTGGCTCAAGGGGCCTTAACACATTAAAAACTCACAAGGTCTTTACTGTGAATTACAGTGAATGATGGTCTCCTTCATCCATCGCAGCTCAAACTTTAACTTCTAAGAAGTCAGTGACACATCTTTATATACACCAGTAACTAACTGAACCGCTAACTGATGTGAGAGTGTGTATTACAATTAACCAATTTGTAATCACTGCAAGAGAATGATCAAATCTTGAGGCTGTAAATAGTGTCCTCTAGTGGCAGGTCAGCTGTTACCAAGTGGACTGGCCAGCCACACACATGGAGATAAGTGACAGTGAAGAAATAAAGACTCTTCTTTTTGGGGAGGCTGACCAAGAGTCTGATTGTTGGGGACACGACTATGGTTCTTGTTGAGTATTGAAATACCCTGGTAGCTGCTTTTCAGATGCTGGATTTCTGAAATGAAAAGTTTAGTTAGGTCAAATGAAACGTTTAGTTAGGTAAACCTTAGCTACAGTAGGTCAGCTATGTTATAGAAGTGACTGAGAATATGGGTAGCATGGGCTACGCAATGATTGGAAAAGAGAGCTACAGCTGCCATGCAACGATGTGCAATCACATGTTTTGACTGACGACATGTCGTTTAGGAACCAGCATCTGTGTGAAGGTGGTATATTTATAGCTATGGTTCACAATAGGCTAGAACAGTATACTGAAATATACTGGAGTGGAGGTGGAAGCAATAAGGTCATAGATCCTGATCAACAAGAACTCCTGCCAGTGGTCAGTCATCTGTAAGCTTGAGGTACTTTTTCACACAGAAATGCTGGTCCCGAACCATTTCAGAGATGTACAAAAGTTCTTAGAGAAAAGCCATTCACACAGCACACTCAGGCAATTACTGGGCCATCACAACCCTTTCACACAAACAGAGGCGTTGCGAAAGACCCCACCAATCAACAGGTCATTATCATGGCAATGTGAGCAACAAAGTACTCCTATCATTCACTGGCAAGCTGAGTGTGGCAGCAATTTCCCCTTTTCTGTTCAATTATTTCCCACAGTGCAATAACATCATCAGTGTCAGTTTACAGCAGCTACAGGGGAGATACATAATTGTGAAAAAAGAAAATATCCAGTCATTTAAAGAAAAAGGCACATACTGCTCAGGCAGCAGTGGAGAAAGCAAATAGAGCGATTTTACAGTGTGGATCTTTAAATGCTCCTTGAGGACAATAGAATGTTGGCATCCTGATATTCTTTTCCAACTTGTTATGCCGTGGCTGCATGCTGGGCACAGCCGCAGGTGTAAGGGGTCTCAATCCAAGTGCAGAAGAGATAAAAAAACTCCGGAGAAGCCTGAGAAAAAAAGACTGTAAAAGGGTCGAGCATTCCGTAATTCCGCATTCCACATTCCGAGGGAAAGTGATGGGGGGAAAATACATGCTCATTAAATAATGAGATGCTGGCTGGCAGACGAAGGAAAGAGCCCATCGGACGAAAAAAAGGGAAACAAAGGAAAGCAAAGGTGCAACGGAAGACAGAAGAAGAAAGTCAGCCTGTTGCAACTCAGGCAACAAAGCCTGGCTTGGCATAATGCCGGTCTTCAGCTCACTGTCACAAAGGTCCGCCAGTTGGGAACTGGGAGCCACGGACCCTGGGAGGCGCTCTCTTTGCACCAGGTTTCCCTGGTGCCTGATGGGTCAGGCTGATGGGGACGTCTGCTCTAGACGGGTCCTTGACCTGGGCCCATCCCCTGGTCTCCTCGCTGCTGCTGAAGATTCCCCAGGCAGCAGAGCTGGGACACGGAAAGGTGGCTCAGGAGAGGAGACAAAACAGCAAGGAACTCAAATGGGCGGGCCGCTTAGATCCGAAACGGATCTCTGTCTGGTAGGGATGAGAGAGCGGAGAGGTCTGACCTAATGGGCCAGGCAGGAAACTCCCGTCAGGCGATCAGGTCAGAGGGCACTGGGAGCCGGCCGAATCAAGGCCCCGAGGCCCTCTTCTGAGACCGGCCAGGCATGAGCCTCCGATGACGGATCCAGGATCATACAAAACCAGATTCCTTGGTGCCAGATGGACCAGCTGACCAACTGAAGACAGATTCTCTACCTTGACCCATCCCCCGGTCCTCTTAATCCCAGAAGCCCCCGAACAGAACAGTCCTGGCCACAGCTCCCAGATGGAGCATGGGGAACAGCACAGAATCCCAGAATAAGGAGGCTCTGCTGGGATCCCAGAAGGTGGCCTGGAAAGGAAGGAGAGAGAAAAAGCAAAGGGGGAGATTAAATGCAGGGTGAAGAATGAGCCTGGAGCAGTGGGGCCAGGCAAAGGCTGGAGCTGCAGGACTGGAGATCAGGGCTCGGGACTGGAGTGAGGCTGCTTCGGCACAGATTCAGCAGGGATTCAGAAAAACTGTGGGGCCTGGAGGACCGGGCGAAGGAGACTCCCCCACAGTAAAGCTGGGTAACAGCAGCCGATGGGGACTTGTAAATGAAGTCAAGGAATTCCAGGGCAGACAAGGCCACGAACAGGCAGGTCGCTGAAGAATCAGCTTGCAGAAGCTGGATGGAAAGGAGGGGAGGGGAGGAAGAGCAGTGTTGCCGGAGGGAGAGAGGTGAGTGATGAATCGCTGCCGGAGAGGTGCCTCTGGAATATAAAAGGAAATAGGTAACCGAATAATTGGAGGTCTAAAAAGTGATAAAGGAGCTCAGACTGAAAGAGGATCTGATCTCTGTGGTAAGCTATGGGAAACCGCGAGCCCTCATGGGAATGTTTTGGTTTCCCAGGGCAACTGTGGGCTGAGACATGCCACAGGACGGAGGATGTAACAGAATTAAGCTCATCTGACATTTCTCATTGCCGAACGGAGACAGTTGTATAACCTTGTGTGTCACCTCCTGCTTTACCCTGGTGGGGCTACTTGCTGGATAAAGTTGAGGTCTCGTCCTGTATGTAAACCATTGTTTGGGAAAAGTGCTTGATAAATGCATAATAAAAATAATAATAATACATAAATAAATAAATACATTTAATAATAATATAAATTCGGAAACAATTTAGGACTGTTCAGAGGAATGTACATTAGTATTTGTCACGTGAAGTTAATAAAAACACAACTTGAACCTGTTTCCTCGCAGCTTTTTATAGACAGTCATGTCAAGTGTTGCTGTTCAACCACACCTACTGTACGGCTTCAGGACAGGCTTATATATAAATTAACAAACGAGATTTCCCAAAAGAGTACGCAACTGGTCATGTGCCTTATTATGTTTGCAGTTCTTTCATGCTCCAGAAGGTTTACGTCACCATAACAGGCACACATCATGTGATGAACCCAGTTAGATTCCTTGTCCAGACTTTCACAAAAGCCGTGATCACTGAGAGGCATCTGTTTTACTAATGTGTGGGTTTTCCCATCAACTCAAAGTCACAGAGGACATAAACAGGGGATCAAATCCATTGAGCCCAAAAGACCGATTGTGTGACCCATCCATATCCTGCCAGACGCAGGATGTTACATACTGTAAACTGTGATTATGCCAAATGAGCTCTGTTAGATGGACACAGGGTTTGTAGCTATGATTCAAACAGACACCTGACTATTAAAACTGAAAATATATAATGATCATAAATGAACCTTCTCACTTTCCAATAGTACACCCAGCACAGTCTGGCCAATGAATGAATATTATGAACAGCCTTTCCTGTAACTTAATTTTAGTTTTGATTGGCAACGGACAGAGAAACCCAAATGTCTCACACAAAGTTTTAACACAGTGAAGCCCAAAGTTTTATTATAAACAATATTATTAAGAATAATAGTAATGGAAGTAATGCAAAAAATGAAGAAGAAATTATTTGTGACTGAGTATGTCCATATCATGTGATGATTGAGAAAGTGTTAAGCCCCGACGAGCTCCAGCACCTCCACGTTAGCTCCACCAATTACCAATGTGCATTCCACACATGCTGGAGACTCATTGGGGCCATCCTCTATGACATCAGGCTGGGCCTATCAGGCCAATTAAGGAACCTCGCACAGTATTTAAGCCCTGATTCCTCAGGGCTCAGACATTGAGTCACTAATCCTGCTTTGAGTTTGTCTCAGTCTCAGTCTCAGTCTCAGTCTCAGTCTCAGTCTCAGTCTCAGTCTCAGTCTCAGTCTCAGTCTCTCAGAAGTATTTCTTAATCCTCTGTTTCCAGTTCCTCAGTCATCATTGCCACTAATCACCTCTGTCTCAGCTCTGTTTGTCCTCTTCAGTGCTGTCATTGAATACATTATCTCGATTGCCGCATATCTTGGCTCATTGGCTCATTGATTTTCGCCGAGCCCGTTTCAACAGAAAGGAGATATTTTACCAGAGCAATTACATTAAATATTTCAGAAAATATTGCAGTGATAGAGAGCGAAGTCAACAACTGGAATCAATTACTTTTAAATTCTTCAGGGATGTTAAAGCCCTGCTTTGTTTGGATACATTTTCAATGTATCTGTATATCCTTGACTCAGGATGTTTATTAAATAAAAATGTAATCATTTTAATTCTTAAACAGCCGTGTAAATATGCCATCAACATAATTATCTTTTCAAATCTGCTGAGTAGAACATTCACACAATTGTGTTTTGGGCACCACAGAGAAATCCGTGCAAATTTTGATGTGTACCAAATTTGAGAAAATTAATGTGTATAAAATGAGGCCATAGACCAGATTGCAAAATCTAAATATTTTAATCACTTCTTGATCTGGAAGTGCTGTATCTAAAAAATGAGCAATTACTTTTCATCCCCTAGGATTCAGCTCTAATTATAAGGCAGGGAGTTGGTGCTAAACATGAATACATGTAAATATCAAGCACCGGGCCCTTGAATGAATGATTGATTTGTAAGTTTAAATGAATTTAGAATCTGCTCTAATTATATTTTCAACTCGCACCTATCAAAACTGTAGCTCAGACAGCAGAGATGGTGGTCCCAGAGGTTTCTTTTTTTGTTAACAACAGGAAGAGTATATACATTTAAATATACAGTATGTAGAAGAATAATATAATTTTTCTACTGTAGTACTAAAACACAATAATCAAGTTCAATGCAGTTTTGTCAGGTTTTAAGAATCATTCCTGTAAGAACACCCATAATTAAAACTGGATTATGCTGGTGAGGTTTCAAAAATACTGAAACTACATGTATTATACTGTAGGTGCTAGCAACTATCACATGAAGGCGTCAGATTTTTCAAGATGTAAGGAGACCTCACACATTTTTGAAGGGACGGTAGTGTGGAGTAATGGTCTGGACTCTGGGCTCCTGACAGGAGGGAAAAGGACACAGACTCCAAGGGGGAACACTGCTGTTGTACCTCTGAGTTATCTAGATTGCTCCAGTATACCTGGCTCAAAAAATACTTTTATCATGTTTATTTTATATACTGCCTTTTGAAGTTGCATCTCAAAAAGCTTTGCTACAGATTTAAAAGAAAAACAGCATATAGGGAATATAAGTGAGGAGTGCAACAGAATATACTATACATGATTGTTAGAAAATGGAGCAGACACAGACACTAATTAAATAAAACCCTTTCTGCAAAGGTTTTGTGTTCAGATTTAAATGTACTTGAAGAAAAGAAATGTTTAGCGTCCACATGTAAATGTACTCAGGGTAGGAGCAACAGCTAAACACACCAGCGTTCCTCCTTGGCAGGATCTTTGGTATGCCAAAAAAAAATGATGCACTGCAAAAACAATTAAAAACGGATGGAGTGTCCCATCCTGGTCCAGGAGGGGTGGTGCATATGTGGGTTTTCATTGCAACTGAGCTCTAAATAGCTTTGGCTGACTTGTTATTGGCTTAACTGGATTAATTGTATATCTTCTCCTTTCTGCTTTGAAAAGGCCTTGAAAATATGCAGAGACAGCGCCACCTCAGGGACCAGGACTGGATACACATGATAGATCATATGTCCATATCGCAAGAATTTATAGATTTATTATCAGGTTAAGACTGGAGGTCTTGTTGTACTGGCATTTTAAAATTGATAGAATAATGGTTATGTGCATTGTGGTAAATGCTTGAGAAATTCAAATCAACATGTCAAAATGGCAAATAAAGACAGAATTCTCTACTCAAGAACTTTATGTGACTCCTGTAACCTTCAAGTACTCTATGTGCAGCAATTATCCTGCTTGTATTGTTTCTAGTAGTGGAAACACACACTGCTAGTTTGTGTCAGCAGATGCCCTGTTAATCACCCCATTAATGATAACCGTTCATCAGAATAAATTAAGTTAGCTATGCCATGTTTATTTGGCATTTTCCAGATTGTAAACACTTAATAAATCTGTTGCAGTTATGATGCATTTCTCATAATAATGATAGGTATATTAGAAAGCATACTGTTTGGACCTGCAAACCTGGAAATTAACAGAATTCTATTTTTAAAAACCTTTTTAGTGAAGGGCAACAATTTCTTTTTCTACAGGTGTTCAGATGTTACTAACCTGGTCCCACCTTATCAGCTAAATTAGAGACACTTTAGCCTGAAAACTAGTTACGAAGGACCTTGTTTGTGCACAAAAATGTGCAGCTTCAGTATTCTGCGATTTTAAAACACCTAATTCACTGACAAATCATTTTTCTTCCTCTTACCTGTCTTGTTACTCTCCCCTGTGTGTACCTTTCTCTAGACTGATTTGTTTCTCTGCGACTTTTAGGATGATTAGTTTTGAATCTACAACTGATAAAAAAGAACAATATGAAGGGCAAGAATCAGGAAAGGTCATCAGCTCTTCAAGATTCATTTTCTTGTGCGCCAGCGTGTCGGATTTGTTAGTTTAATAGAAGGGGGAGGTGATTGAGACGTCACGCTTTTCGTTTTGAAGAATCAAACCTTTGTGATTCAGTAAATACTTCTGTGCTGTTTCTTCCCCTCAATGAAAGGAAGGAGACATTTCAAGTGCTGCAGCCCCGAGTGTGAACCCTCTCCAGTAATTTAGCTTGTCCCGTTTCTTTCTGAAACATACTTCTCTATCGAATCTATTATTTACTATGCAACCTTTGTAACCATCACTACTGACACAAGACTACTTCCCAGGGCTCATCACACACAGACCAATAGATCTGTCAAAAAAGTAGCAGACAACCAAACTAGCATACTGTATAGATCCAGCACTGGGGATACAAATACAGAGCAATGCAATATCTCAGCTACACCAGCATACTGCCACATCATTAAATACATTAAATGCCATCCTTTTGTTGTACTCAGTATTGAAACCCTAAAACCATTCAATCTGGTTAATCATGAAGTATTTTCTTACTAGTTGGACATCCACTATCACATTATTCAGAATGTCCTTAATACCAGACCAGTGTCCCCAAAACAGACAAGAAGAATCAGCTGGCATATGAAATAAAACTGAAGGGTTAAATAAAACTGTCCTTTAAAGATGTACTGCAACAGGAGTGAGTTAAAGCAGACATTTGATCCCATGGAATTCAAAAATAAAAAAATAGAGTGAAACTCATGAAAGATAGAATCAAGCAAGTGATGTTTGTTTCTTGTCTAATTAAGCCATTATTCATGATTATTTCAGTATTTAAAAGACTGACTAATTGTAATAACTTGGAACTTTTAAATGACAACGATTGTTTTGTTGATCCTGGTTTTTGACTTTTCTGTTTTTGAATTTGGGATGTACTGTATTTGTTCAGGAAGACCAAAACACAGAGAGGCAGAAAAACTCCTTGGAGGAAAAAAGGAATTCAATAAAATCTCTGCTGCATTCACAAAGACTAAGGGTCTCTGTCAGGGCTGGGGTGGCTGTTGCGAGAAATGCTAATAACAAAAGAGAAGAGAAATACTTCTGTTCTGATTTCAAACTGCTGAGTACTGTGAAACACGAAACAGACAATACCAGCTGAAGTGAGATTTAAGCATGTCCTAATGGTCAAAGGAAGCTCAAGAGTGGCTAAGGATCTGTGCCTCTGGCTGGAAAGTTGCCGGTTCAAATCCTGCGGCCAGCAGAGGAATCCTACTCTGATGGGCCCCTGAGCAAGGCCCTTAACCCCAACTGCTCCAGGGGGTGCTGTATAAATGGCTGACCCTGTGCTCTGACTCCAGGCATCTCTCTTCCTGTCTATGTGCCTGTGTGTCTCATGGAGAGCAAGCTGGGGTATGTGAAAAGACAAATTCTTAATGCAAGAAATTGTATGTGGCTAATAAAGTGATCTTAGATCTGATCTCAACAAAATGATGTGCATCCTTAAGTGTGAAAGCCTATCCTTCAAATATTCCTTCAGATACGTGACGTGTCAGAGTAAACTTAATCCCTGTGTTGAAAAATGGTCTAGTTAATTAAGGTCACGTAAAAACATTGTACTTTTTTAAAATCCAGTCATGTTTTTAAATTTCCTTTTAAAAAGTTGCAGTAGTTGCATTTTAGTTGTTTTAATGGAAGACAGAGGCATTCCCAGCTTCAATGAGGAGCCCTGCAAAGATGGCAGAGCGGGATTTTTAGTTTAATTTGTGTACTGCAGCGTTGAGGTTAAGATGACACCATGTGAGAAAAGAGCGTACAGAAAGTTAAATAAAGTTCTAGTTTCCAACCCTTCATGAAACCGCTCTAACATCTCAGTGGTGTTGTCACGGACGTCCAAAGGGACTAACCGTGGGGAGCAGGAGAGCGGAAAAAGACCCATATGTGTAGCGGCGAGACGGGAAAAAGGCCCGGGCTCATTAGTACAAAGAGTTCAGGAATGCCGTATAGAAACCTATGCCCTCAGGGAGCGGACGTGGGGCGCCCTGGTGCTAGGCGGGTCTCAGGACATTTGAACGTCAATGCTGAGCCAGGACAGAGTGCAAGACCCGGAAATATATAGCCCAAGGGAAAGAGAGGGACAGGAAGGACAGCAGACCGGAAACTAGGGACAAGACAGAGAAGGAGCGCCCTCTGGCTGCAGAGGGCGTGACAGGTGTGGTGAAACACATCTCATTTCGAAGTGTTTTTTTTTTGCGTCTCCACATTTTATTACAGTATGTAATATGTAACAGGATTGTTGTGTTGAGTGCAACGCAGACTGGAAAATGAAAGAGTATTTTAATTAATCGTAACACCTTGGGGGGTTTGCTGATCACAAAAGCCAGGCATGTCTATGAACTGCTTTGTTTTAGAAACATTTTTTTCCCTTATCCCACCAACCTGATAATGAAAACATACATCATGTATCTTGGTTCTCCAAAACATATCCCAAGACCAAGAAACTGCTTTTTTCTTATCACCTTTTAATGTGCACAAAAAAAACTAGTTTCCAACACAAATACCTGGGACTCGTCAATATCCTGTGCGCAGGATTTCAAGTGACAACAGCTGTGCTTAATTAACTCAGGACAGTTCTAATTAACTCTGATTGGCATGTTTTCAACATATAATAGGGAAAAGCTACAGGAGTTTGAGACTATGTCATATCCTAGGCCCGTAGTAGATTATCCCTATAACTTTAACCCCAAAGTCTGTCACAGACTCTTTTTAGCATTCTATAATGACACAAAAAACTCACTTTTTACCTCTGAATTCCTAAGCCAGTTAATCACTAGCTCCATTGTACCTTATACACTGTACACACAGATAAGGTATAATGCTTTATTGTTGATGATACCTTACTGCTTTATGTTGCCATAGCGACTATTTTCATCTCATCCATTGCTCTTATATTTCTTATATAAACCGTGAGTGCAGGAGTCTCATAGACCTGTACACTCACAGTTTTCGCTACTTAATTAATGGAATATCTACCATCCTTCATCAGAATTCCGTGAATATTTTTCCTGACAGGCTATTCAGGACAAAATCATTTTATTCAAAACTACAACCAATGACCACATCAAAATAAAAAGAGACATATTCTCATATGACACCTTGCTTCAAACTGTAATTCTTCAACTGCTTGACATGCTCAAAACAAATGTTGAATCGAGAAGCTTTATGAAACCTACCTGAATTACAATATTTGTTACACACGTCAAAGTCACACATTCTGTCTGTTCGTATCTGTTAATTGGGAGTTATCCAATCCAACATCCCATTAGTTTTCAATGAATAGGGGCCCTAAGAAGGTAATTTTCATAATAGACACTGTTCATAAACCTTCCTGATCAATTAAATGACTCTCAAAGTACAGATATCTGAATTTAGGTAATAAAATTTACAGTAAGAACCAATTCCCAGGTAATGTAAATCACAAAATATAGTGCATTTTAATTATCATACCACTTTCAACTTTTACGAGTGTGCTTAATGGGCTTTGGTTGCCCATTTGCAATGGGAGGTTATTAACCTTTTACACAATAGCTTTTTCTTCCTGTTTTGCTGTTAGCATGGATTATTTTCTCATTAGAGAAAAGGTTCTCTCTCATCTTAAAAGTCAAAAACATCACCCAGGCTTCGAGATGAGAAAAACAGGTGGTAAGAAACTACATTTTAGAGCACCTGGAGTAGGCTTATACATTTTTTCTGATTAAAATATCTCCGACACTCACATTAAATTCTAATTTGACATTATTTGTGCAGTTCCTTTCATCCAAAAACTTTTGCTCTGGATGAAATGCAGATATGAAAGAATATCTTTGTGCATCTCACTGCCTTTTGAAATCAACACTATACTACCTGCTTCAACTCACTACAGCTCCAGTTATTTGAAGGCTTGGGCAGTGACTGATGCATCAATCTATGATTATGGAGGACAGTCAGATTGGTTTCCATCAGCTCACAACATTTAAATTTGTTTAATATTTTGCAATTCAATCCTCGCACTTGGACAGATGCGAGATTCCCCTACTCACGAGTCTCATTGATTGCATTAGGCACTGAATAAGACTCTTTTATTACAGATCACCTTGCACTACATTCCCAACTTTGACATGTTTCTGAGTGCAGTACTGACAATACCTTATTCATTTATTTACCAAAACCTTCTGAACTCTCTGTATAATTTGTTAGTCTGTGCTTATGCTTGGGAGAGAAAAGTCTCTTTGCACAGTGTTCATTGAATGTGTGAGCAATTGCCCAATCTAAATTAAATATAACCATGTGCTTATAACACATGAATGTACCAAACTCTTGTTTCTCTTACAATTTAATAGTCTTCTGAGGAGCTGCAGACATGCCTTCTCAATTTCTGTGTTCTAAATTAGTAAATCCAGTAGAAATATTGACTTAGCTCTTTGAAAGATTAATATGTACTCTATTTGAAAGTGACAGTACATGTCTGCAACTATATATATGTGTACAGTATATATACAGTCTTTATTTTTAGGTATCTTGTTGAATTAAGCATTTCATCTTGCTGAAGGTTAGTTTAGAGAATCTCTACAGTTACAGTACATGCAATCCATCTAATCAACAAAAAAGTCAATATTTAGTACTGCACCAACAATTAAAGTGTTACAGGAGATGAGACTACCATGTGTGCTATGAATGTTTACAGTAAACCAAGAGGACATTACCTCCGGATTTCAGTTTCTGAGATGATACAGACATTGTGGAAATCAAATTTTGTAAAAACTGCAATACTTTCAAGAAACAATATCTTCTAGAATTGAACTAGAATCAAATAGAAAATGTCAGGATCACATACGACTTTTTTTTTCCCCAGTACTTCTTCATCTAAGAATTACTTGTTACATAAAATGCCGAGCAGCATATTTCAAGGGATTAAATGCCATCAATGTGACTGTCCATCATAATCGTGTTTATTGTGCTGATCGGCTTGTCACTAACATTTGCCTGTGATGTCCCCTGATTGAAAAAATATGTGATTTCAAAAATGTACTTAACCCCTCACTGCAAACAAGGTACAATATTGGAAAGGTTACTGGAAGGAAGAAAGACAAGATTGTATAAATGAAAAAGGAATTATATTCATCCTGCCGATGATAAAAATTGACAACCCAGTGGATCTCCAGAATGAAAATGTAAACATGAACCATAATGCAGAAGTGGAAACTACATGGAAGTACAATTAAAACTGGTAGGGGGAGGCACGTCTTTACAAAAATGTTTGTGGGGGTCTGGAAGAAGCTACCCAGCATGTTGTCAAATTCAGCATGCGTTTCTTAAATCTGCTTTGGTAAAAATCAAATAATTGAATCAAGGGATTTAAAATTGTATAATACACTAGTAAGACCTCATTTAGAAGGGGAGAAGATGGTGGGGAGGTACTGTATAATTCAAGAATTCAGATTCCTGTGACATTGACAAATTTATCCTAACCAATGTCTTCAGAATCAGCACTGATTACACAAGTGAAAACTTCAGGAACGTGCATTTAAACCGAGAATGGAGGTCTCTTTATTATACAAAGGGTTGTGAAACTAGCAGCCCAGCCCAGCTCAATCTCACATGCTGCTATGTAGAAATGGCTGGATCAGATACTGTACCTGGGTTATTTACTTTAGCCATTACCAAGCAAGCTAGATGGGCTGAATGACTTTCTTCTCATTTGTGCTGCACATGGTCATATGTTCTTGTGTTTTAAAGTAATATGAAGGAAATTAGGACTGCGGAGTCCAGAAGACTGTATGTCTGTGAATTAATCACAAGACGATACTGGAATAGCTCCTAGCTACCGCACAGTTGTTAATTAAAGGCCAGTGTTCTGGTGATTTTAGCTCTTCAAAAGTGCTCTAGCTTCACTTGTAATGATTATACTATCTACGCTCTCTTTTTGCAAGTTACTTGAAATAAGCCGCTGTTCCATCCACAAAATACCATTCGTGTTTTGTTTTAGGCATAACCCCTAATCTGCTGAACACAACTGAATCTTTACAGTGAACAGAAAGTCATTTGCTGGTGAAAAAAGTGAAACTTTACTCCTGCTGAGACATGATCATTTCTTGACTCAACAAAATTGATTGACAAGAGATCCCCATGCAACTGTTTGTAAAATAAAAGAAAATTAAGTTAAAAGTGAAGACTAATAAGAGAGAATAATGCTAGCTATAGCACTATTTCTAAGTGAGAGTAATAAGATAATATTGAGAACTAACCAAAACGATCATGGTATTAGAGATAAAATGCCAAATTATCAGCAGCTAAAGTTACAAAAAAAGAGGTCCTGTCAGTTCAAGCCACCACACAGAGAAGGTAACGAGAATAAATCGGTTAAACTATCTCTCTGCCCCTACTGGGATTCAATTATGGCTCTTCAGACCCATGATACTCTCACAAGACCACAGAAATAAGGAATTGTAATGAGTGAAGTAGCTGTAGCAATTCTATTTTTGTTTACACAAGTCTGTATAAGTTACTATATATCTTTTTGAGACGACTTTTATTTCTTTCAGTTCGAAGAGCATTTTTAAAATAATGACTGGACAGCTCCTGAATCTTAATTATTTAACCTTAATCGGTGTCAGGAGTGTCTCTGTCTGTGAAGGTCCCTGAGCCTGAGAAGCCTGAGAAACCAAAACATTCAAGGCAGGGATCTTCAGTACAAACTGTCTTCATTTTTGGAAATAGCAAGTCTCTCAATAAGTTGTGTCAATTCCAACATGGTTTAAAAATCTATGTTTATTGAGACTATTAAGACCAACATACTAAAAACCTTTTTATTCAGAAGATTGAAAGATACTGCTCACATTGTCAACATTTGTTACTGTTAAGAGCTCTTAAGATCCAAACTTCAAGAAATATATTAGAATCTGAATTCTTTATCATGTGACAAATAATTTATACAGTGAAGCAGAATGCAGAAGTTATATGTTTATGCCATATTTGTTATTCAAACAAACACTTAAGCTTTACTTTCAGTGTTTTCATTATCAGAGGCCTATTAAGTTCCTGTGACCTTTACATTTCTGATTTATCTTCTTTGAAACCCCATGCCATCTGTCACTACCCCAAAAAAGAAATTTGTTTTTGCAGAAGCAGCATGTGCATTAAAAAAAATTGCTGTAAAATAAAGAATGATGGCTTTAGACAACACTGTGAGCATGTTCAAACACCCAGCCTGGTTGAATTTAAACATGAAGTGAATTGAGGACTCAAGATCCTATTCTAGGAGGGCTTCATCGGAGTGTGGATCAAGAATAAAACCGACATTCTAAACCAGAGAAAGACCTAGAAGACACAACTGAGGATTGGGCTTGCATTAAGATTGACAGCACATATGAAATTCACAGCATGTTATATTATCGAGACTATAAATTGTCTGGAATTAAAGTATAATTACATTTATTAAAGAAAGTAATGTTGTAATACATAGATAGTTGGTGACAGCCACTGCTATAAATGTCATAAGGAAGTTGCTTCAAGTGAGGGTGTTAATGAAAATTATTGGCAGTATCCATGTATAACATGTATATACATCTGTATGCAACTAGTTTTAAAAATGTAGCATAGCATTTACTGTATGACATTTACCAAATTTTGCTAGCAAATAGGTTTTTACATTTGGAAGATTTGATTCCAGAGGTCAGGATTCCAGACTCCTAAAGAAGTATTTTTTCCCAGTTTAAC
Organism: Lepisosteus platostomus; assembly: GCF_059453375.1. Lineage (NCBI taxonomy): Eukaryota > Metazoa > Chordata > Actinopteri > Semionotiformes > Lepisosteidae > Lepisosteus > Lepisosteus platostomus. Next base: position 6,303,352 of record NC_142618.1, on the reverse strand, counting down.
CAAATCACCAATCTCACCAAAGGAGGAGAGAAGAAGTGATTCTAATAGATGGTGAAAGCAATCATGAAGACCCACAATATCCATATCAGCTCTTGAGAGATTATGACACTTGACTGAGCCATAGGGAGAAAGAATATCTGGTAAAGAGCCCAGCTCTTTGAGACACAAAAGTGCCAGAATGAGGAAGAAAAGTGAGAACATCGAAGAGAAGTCACTATGACCAGATTGAGAAGAACACAAGCAGATACCTGGATCTTGGAGCCTAATTTCTGTTCTTATCTTGTCAATTGTGACAGCCACAATGACCAGGCAGGTTTAGAAACATCTAACAATGACCAGGTAATCCTTATGAGGTCATTAAGTTAACATTTTTAGTGAGAGTGAAGCAAAGTGTTTGAGTTCTTTTGTTTCAAAAGGTGTGGAATCAAGAAACAAACAAAAAAATTCAATATGAACAATATCGAGCACATATGTCCCTCACTTAAATCAAGCATGAATGAATGCGCAATTTAAATGAATTAATCTGTATGATTTCTGTTGTCATATCAACCTTTCTTGGTGTGAACACAGCCCCTGGAATGGATGAAACATTCAGCAAAAAACAAGGACTGAGAAATATTTCTGATGGAAGGATTTTGAAGCTCTAACATGAACAATTATCCCATCATTTCTTAGAATGAGATAAAGGTTCCTTCCATGCTGAAATGTAAGGAAAAGAACTACAACATTTTGGCTGTAGAGATCTCTTGAGGTGGGAAGTCCTGAAGACACTGAAGAATGTTGCGTTGATGAAAGGTTGTGTTTCTTTTCCTTACCTTTCAGCAGGGAATAAAGCTTAACCTGTTCCCTTGCAGTCTATGCATATTTTACACAGCAAGTTACTCAAACCCACATTGCCTACATTTCTTACTAGAATGATAAATCTGAAGATAGGATTGTTTATAGTTAAAGAAACTATATGATATCTAGTCTTCAGTGATCAGAAGTTTACATTATTTTGTCCGTAATGTGCCCTTGCATTGTTGTGTATACACAAAACTACTACGGTAACTTGGAAACCCTTTTAATTAACAAAAAATTGATATTTGTTTTCACTATATATTGCTTATGAATGAGATTAGCTTGTCCAGGTGTGTTTTAGACATGTAGATACCATTTTTACTCATATCCTGACAAAAACACATACTGTATCAAGAGAGCACAAGTAATTTCCAAAGCACACAAATGCTGTATACCATGACACTACTTTTCCCATAAAATCTTATTCTCCAATTAGCTCAGTGACAACCAACTACTGTGCTCTGCTGGTGTATTGATTGTATGTATTAAATATATCATTAGTGTTAGCAGGAAGATGAATTCAACTCAATTAGAAACACATTGATCAGGCATACTATTAGGATTATAAAACTAAGACAAAGACAAGTGTTACATTTACGGCTGCAGGCTGAAAAACTACAGCTTTGTGAATCTCAAATAAATCACATCCCTCCAGATGTTCTTTCCTAGAGAATGATATTGTTCTTTTTAGTGTAACATCACTATGCAAATCATATTGTATGTAAATGTTTATTCTGACATTTCATCTTCTTACCCTGAAACCTATCTCAGCTGTGTTGGGGATGGTATTGTAGCAGAGATACCCCAGGTATAAGGGGCATAAGGAAGGGGGCATATAAGAATAGTTACAAACACAAGGAGGGCATTTAAGCTGTGGCTTGGATAGTGAAAGCGTCTAATATTTAGTTGTTATTCGTGTCTTCTAATCCTTTGTGCAGATGCTTTGGTTTGACAGTTGCTTTTGTGAAAGTTTAACTTTTTGTTTCTTGCAGTGATGTCCCTGAAGTTCACGTCAGAGGCAGAAAAAGCAGTCAAAACGTACACATACTTGCTAAGTGCGTTTTAAAACACAATTACCGCAATGCCCTTATCGTGTAGCGCTATTCTTTTTAATTAGGAGCGTTTGGTAGAACAGAGATATCTTCAAATTTGACATGTTTAAAAGTGTTTAAGACATAGCCAGCTTCCAATTCACTTAGGGTTAAATACAGGAATTACTCCTAATTAGCCCTAAATAGATTTTTGTTTTATTTCAGAGCTGAAGTCTTCTAATGGTCGAATTGATCATTTCCCCCAATGCCAGTAACTTGCTGAGTTCAATTTCAGGAAAATGTGCTTTCTCTCAGCATCAGGGTTCATGTGAGCTGTGCTTCTGAATTAAATGTGGAAAGGAGAACAATGTTTTGAAGCTCTCAGCAGGGACCTACACTTGTCTGAGGGAGTTTGCGCCTTTCCCACAGCACCTTGACGTGGACTGAAATATTGGTATTCGAATTAGAGCCTAATAAGGAGCAGAAGCTTAAGCACTGCACCTTGGCTCTGTCTTTCATGTGCCCAATTACTGACAGATCCCTGCATTCATGTCCTCTTTTTATTCTCTTTAATTAGCTCTTTATTATCTTGGATTCAGAATGTCAGATCTGGGAGAAAAAAAAAACCTTTTCCTGAAACTGACAAATGGTCATGATATGGAGGTGATTAAAACAGAAACCAGGGCTGACGGCAGTATCAGCACGCACTGGGGGATATCAGTGAGCTTCCAGAGACATGTTTCTAATAAAACAATCCAAGAAGACACATCAGGCTGTAAGCTGTACATTTCCCCCTCCCCTAAAGAGTACTGTAGAATGTATTATTTCTTAGTGGTTTAAAGACACTTAAAGACCTGACACAGATGTCATCAGCACAAGGAATGTTTTACATCAAAACACTGCGTGAGGTATACCTTAGAGCAATTCTAGCTGTAAAATCCCAAGGTACAGGATGTGGGTGTTGCTTTGTTTGCTTTATGTGAAAGGTCAAACATTTTCTGCCACTCTGCGGCAGATTAAACACATACTATACAGTATAAACAACAATGGATAACAATAGGATGTCCCACTGAAAATTGCAGCCGGATCTTCTGCCTTTTTTTAAATAAGAGGAATTTATCCTTGTAATTTGGAATCGCCAAATGTTGACAATGCTGGTGCTTGCCACGTGTCATTTGTCACCTAAGACTCAACAGAACCTTGCTGTACGATGCATAGTTTAGGACCCTGTGCAGATAATATATCTTTATTATCTTGTATAATCTACAGTATCTGTATATATTATAGATCCCTATAATCTGGAAGTGACTGGAAAACATCATCAGGAAAGGAAGGGATGGCGAACAGGGGCGGTGCCGTCAGTGAATCCAGGTGCAAGGGGGGAACACAGGTAAACAAGTCCAAGGAAGTCCTAAAGGGAAACCACGGCGCACTCCATAATCCAAAGCCGCGAGGTCCATCCAAGACGAAAACAAGAACCAGGAGCAAGGAAGTTAAAAACAGAGTGACAAGGCCAGGCGCTCCGAGCCCCAGGCTCAGCTGGGTCAGGACGCCGTCAGGGCACCTATGCCCTCAAGCCGCGGACCTAGGGCGACTTGATGTAGGCGGGCCTCCGGGCGTCCGTCTTCCAATGCAGAGCCCGAGTAGTGAGAGCGCCCGGCTTAAATAAGGACGGACAAACAGAGGGCAGGTGCACATAATCGACTAAAATACAAAAGGGCCGGAGCGCCCTTAAGAGGAGGGATTCCGATCGTTACACTTGCAGGGGCATCAGTCCTCTTCCTGATGCCATTGCAATCTCACAGTTGCCCAGCAGATCCCAGGTATTGTAGACATGCAAACCCAGGGCAATAGGGATGGTGGCTCAATTATTCATTCTACAGGAAACCCCACAAAAATCACGAGAACAGTGAAGCAAAGCATTTTAAAATATCCAGTGATGAATAAAAATAAAATTTTAAATGGTCTGTACTCCAATCTATTGATTCGTTAATTTATGTTTTATAAAAACTTCAGTTCTGTACTCTCTCCAATACAATTACATTTTTGATTCACAACTAGTATTTAAATCTCTATTATATCATATGTTGTAACTGACAAATAAGTTCTGGATCCCGAAATGAAGTTAAACAGATGAGTTTTATTGCATACAAGGAACAATAAAACCGACGTATTGTTCAAAGTACCGGGACAAAACTTCCAGTTTATATAGCCCTTTTCTGCCGCTTCTGACGTAGCTCAATTACTATGGTAATGGGGGGAGGTCACGGTGTTCGGACAGTTCACAGACTTTGGCCAAATGGTCAGTGTTAGGTTTCCTTCCTTGAGAAGGGGGGTTTCTAGCTGGCATCTGGAATCCTTATCAGTTATCCCCCTATCCTGCCATAAGTCTAAGCCTGGAATGTCTTGTGTCACAAGAAGTCCAGTCCTTGTGCAGAAAGGAATCAGTTAACCATTTCTTCATATCTTATATCTTTCTTCACATATATTGTCCTGGTCTCAGGACACATTGACTCTGACTTTCTAATACACTGTGGTGTGTTAATAGTATGTAATAACTATGACAAATAATATTTTGGATTTAGGAATAAAACCCATGAATGAGAAAGCAGCTGAACGTCCATAGCGCAACTCTTGTACAGGAGGTCATTAATATTCATAAAAGATCTCAGTTCATTTAATCTTAACCTGTTATCACCTTAACAGCGGCACCCGAATATCCATAAAATAACTTTACATCCATTTTATAGGTGCTTCCAAGACTTGTTTATGCAATATTACCTATATGTGCATGAGTTTCTATAGAGTCCAGTTAAAGGGTATTTTTAACTTATACCATGTAAAAATACTTTGGGTATACTTCAGACATTTATCAAGTTAGAAATATAAAGTTAAGTACTACCTTTCCATTCAATAAATTAGAAACAACAAAAACAGGAAGAATCAAATTTGAAAATAAAAATACAAATAGTAACTCAGCAGAAAAGAGGTCAGACCTCCGCTGAAATGGCAGTGCATTTGATGGAACATGCAGTAACAGGAACCCCTGGGTGACTGCAGTCCATCTGTGATCCATTCTGACAGGCAACATGACACATGCCAATAACTTCTACACGCATTACCTGAGAATACCAATGATATCTGGTGGAAAAGCTGGTTTTAATCTTCAAACTGAATCAGATACAAAATAATAAAGGCCATGGAGCACGAATATACTATGTCAGGCTTAACAGAAACTACTGAAATAAAACATCTGTGCTAAAGAACTGTTAGTAATACAACACTGAACTGAGAGTTCATTGATGTGTCCCTTTGCCATGAGCACAACCATGGGTTGGTACAGTAGGTAGCATAAATAGTAGTATTCTCCTTACATCCAGGGTATAACATTATTTTGCAATGTGTGAAGTGGTACTGTATATCTCCATGCAACCTCATAAAAAATGTCATTTTTGCCAGACAGGAAAAATTGTTGTGTTTTTAAAACTACCACCACCTGTTGCTGTTGATGCATATGCAATTCAGGGTTGTAAGTTATGAATTTGTAGCGTACACATGTTATAAAACTGATGTCGGCAGCATCAGCTGGACAAATGCTGAAACATGGAATCATCATGAAAAGAATAACTGCATAGTTGTATATTTAAAATATATTGATGTATTTAAAGATGGAGGCAGTTAGAGGTCTTGTTGGGACCACATTCCCCAGAATGCTATGGGGAATTACAGTACATGACTTTCCCCATCACCTGACCAATTTTGTGATCAGACGATTGGTCGAGTGACATTTAAAAACCAGGAACCAGAGCCTCCCAGTTGGCTGTCAACCTCTGCTCTCTAGACAGAGTGGTGTGTCTGTTATGTGCTGCACTGTAGGGAGAAGGGAGTGAGGAGGTGTCTGAAAGATCACAGTCCCTGTCACTATACTGGGGTATAAGGACCCACACAGACTGCAGGGTGAGCGCCGCCTATAGGACCCACCAACAGCTCTTCCAGCAGCAGCCTTAGTTTTCCCAGGAGATCTCCCATCCAGGTATCAGCCAGGCTCACACCTGCTGAGCTTTAGTGGGTTGCAACTTGTAAGTTGCAGGGTTTTTATGGCTGCTGGCCAAATCACAACCAAGTTGCCCCCCTAAAAAAAACGTACAGCATCATAGTCCAAGCATGATCTAAAACTACATAACCCCGAAAGCCACGCAATTAAGTCAGAGATTGATTTGAGGTGAAAGCTGACACATGGATCAGAAACCAGAAGAGTACTTTTTTGTTTTGCCTTGGATCACAGAACACCGAGGAGGTAACCTGTAATCTTGCAATCGTTTTGTTTTTTGGAGAGTCACTGTAGAAAGAAAATACTCATAAAAGCAAGTAGAATTTTCAAATATCTTATATTCTTCTTATTGTTTTCCCCCAAAGGCTTTCAATTTGAAATGGCTTTTGTGCTGGTGCTCAGGTACAAATGTCATCGGCACCAACAAAGCTGTTTTTTTTTCAATTATGTTTGTAAACAATTTCTCTTATTAAGCCATAATCATCATCAATGTAATGAGAGGAGTTGTCAGGTGGCATATTATTTATAATCCAAGACCCCCCCTATTAAAATGTCCACTCTCCCTAGAGTAATTCAACAACTATATATGACTGTATTTTCTGAAAATGAAGCTCACATCGTTCTCTTTGTCATAAGTTCAGTGACATAGTTCTATCAATTATTGACCTTGCTGGAAAAGGAATAATATGAGCTTTTACTGTACGTAAACCTTTTTTGCAGCTTTTTTGTACACCAGATGTGAAGCACTGATTTCCAGTTTAGACACCAAATTCTGATTTCAATGATTCGTGCGAATCATGTATTGCTAGTTTCAATCCCGGTAGCTGTCAAGTTCTGTCTCTGGTCCAAGACAAAACCATGGCTTTTAGAATGGGTGTGTTTTTCACTATAGCTATGACAGTAGCACACGGTTGATGCAGGGAGAGAAAGAGGATCCCAGTTAATGCATGTCTTATGTCACTGAGCTCTTCAACCCTGTCTGGTGCAGATGGATCAGGGTATCTAATCCTGGTTCTGGAAAGCCCCTGTGTCTGCCGGATGTCATTCCATCTCAGCTCTTAACGAGCTCAGTTGGCTGAATGGCACCAATTTAAGGGCTTCTCACAGCTCTACAGTTGTTGCTGCTTTGAAGAGTCCTAGGAAACCTGCAGATACTGCGCCCTCTCAGGACACCCGTGAGCTAGACTCCTGTCCGGTCCTGTGCTGAACCCCTGTCAACCAGGATCCAGATCTAGAGTTTTGATCCAGTTTAAGGGAAAGCCAGTCCAGTGGATTTAAATGGTCTTGTTTCCATACGCCAATGCAGGATGACAGAAACTGGGCCTTGTGCAGTTGATGTTGTATAATATTAATCGAAACTCATCTGCAATGTGCTCTGATGATTTGTTGAGCAGTAACAGTGGCTAACAGAGATTAGAGTGGGCAAAAGATCTAGCTGCTCTGACTTTGTATCTATGAATTGGCTTCATTACTGTGTTCTGTTCTCCACTGGTGTGGAGAACAGCTGGTGTGTGGGGAGTGTACTGGCGCATTATGACTTCTGCTGCATTATCCAGGTGGGGCTACACACTGGTGGTGGTGGAGGGGAGTCCACATGACCTGTAAAGCACTCTGGCAGGGATCCTCATAGAACAGCTCTCATTTTCATGAGCCTGCCACTAGAGGACACCAGTAGAGTCTCAAATTGCCTTTTAATTAGTTCCTTTGGGTGTTATGCTGTAAACTCAGTACCTGTTTCTTAATTATTTGAAAGATGCATTTTCACAGGGGTTCAGTATGGGGGGGGGGGGTCTGTGTATAAGGGTGTAGAATATTGGGGATGCAGCTGAGTTGTAGTCTGTATCAGTAAAATAGTTTAGCTTGTAATACTGGAGCGGTAAGACATGAGGGGGAGTAAACACCACTCACTTCTATACAATTCTATTACTTTTTGTAGAAGTCTGTTACTTCTGAGAAGTCTTTTGTTTTCTTTAAATAAAGCCCCAAAGCCCCCTGGACATTACAATACAAAGCAATGTAGGAATGTTTAATGTGAGAAGGCTTGGCTCTTCTACAACTGTTTTTTTTTGTTTGCTGCATTGTTTTGTTTTTGATGGCAAAGAATGTGTCCAAAAGGTTACGTTAACCGCTGCAGGGCGATGCTGCAATCAGTAATGCAATAAGACGGGATTTATTTACCTTACAATCATAAGCACACTGTATGATGTCCATGGAACCTTAAATATTCCTTTCTCTGAATGTGGATATTGATGTACCAATGTTCTAAACATTACATGACTGAATACTGTATATTATGTAGAATATAATGTAAATTGGGTGGTTGAGTGGTGCAGTTGTTGCCTTGTAGTGCTGAGCTCAATTCTGGATCTGGGATGCTATCTGTGTGAGGTTTGTGCACTGTCTCTGTGTGCCTGTAGATTTTTGCAAGGTATTGTAGTTTCCTTCCACAGTCCAAGGACATACTGGTAGGTTAATCAGTTTCCAGAAAAACTGGTCCCGGTGCGGTGAGTGTGCACGTGTTCGCACTGTGTGTCTTCCCTGCGAAGGACGAGGGTCATGTCAGGGGTGTATCCTGCCTTGTTCCCGTTGCTTCCTGGGATAGGCTCGAGCTCCATCTCCGGTATGACCCTGCATTGGATAAAGCAGCAAGAAAATGGGTGGGTGGATGGATATCTTAATCCCACTATCATGTATATCGTAGTCTTAAAACATTGGGTATTATACATATATGCAGAATGTCATTGCTTAGTACACTTTTGCATCCATTGCCCATACAGTAGCTGCTTCATCCTACTGAGTGTCTCTGCCAGCAGAAGCCTAACCCAGTAGACACAGGGGGCTGACATATAATAGTGAAATGTATTTTATATAACACCTTTAATACAAATATCTTCTCAAAGCCCATTACAGAAAAAAAAACACTAACAACATAGGAAATAGCAAAATTTGTACGAAGAAACACAAAGGATTAGAAACGTAGTAGAAGATGCTAGGAATAGACACGGACACCAATTAAATAAAGGTCTTTCTGAAGAAGAAGGTTTTAAGTCTGCATTTCAATACAGACTTTGAATTGCACAAAGGAAAGGATAATTTAGACACCCCAATTAACGAAGCCAGAATGTCGTTGGTAGGTAGGAGGAAACTCATGCAACAACAGGGAGAACACAGAGAGTTTCCAGCAAAGAGCTGAGCTCAGGGCCAAGATCTGTCATGCAGAAACACTATCTATGCTCTTTAGTGTTGTAAAGTAAAATCACAAGGCACAGTTAAGAGTACTCAGTGTATATTGTGCATTTGCAGAGGTAAACAGTTTAGATAACTGACAAGCTTTACTTTTGATCCATTGACTAATTATTCCCTTATACTACATTTCCTATACCAGAAATAATTATTTTTCAAACTGGGGTCTGTAAAATTATGCACATTAAAAATGAGAATCAATAGTTTATAGATAAGTGAAAGTATAATTTCCCTAGTTTTATATTTCTCATTGAATTCCATCAAATGTATTATATTAAAGATCAAAATGAAGAACAATTCAAGGAGTTCTTTATGATAGAAGATTAAGTTTTCACAAAGTATGTAAAATGTAAAATATTTTTCAAGTGCTGTCCAAAAATTGTTTATGAAGTCCAGATTTAATACATTGCTTCAAAACTAAAAAGAGAGTCGAACATTCCAGGATAAAATCAATTTACTAATTCAAATCAGGAAAGCAAATTATTTCTCTCATTTCTAACCTCCTTGCAGAGGCAGTACTAGGACATAAGAAAAACATTTATTGGCACCAGAATCGATGGCTGAGAAGGATAATATATTCCACACATTTGGCATAATCCTGAGATCTCATGTTTCCCAGACAAAGCTTCCTTGTGTATACAGTAGCCATCCTACATTCATATCTAGTCCCTTTGTGGGCAGTCATAACCAATTCTTTGTGAACTTGAACAAACAAAAATATATGCTGCTTACAGTAAGTCAGCAAACAGATAGTGTAGGGTGCCAGTAATACTGTCTGTGTTGTTTTCTGACCTGCTCCCTCCACAGGAACATCTTCTTTCTCTGTCTCTAATACATTGCCTGCAGCTTCTCTACTAATTCTCCTTTATCTCTGCAGCTTTTATCACCTTTGACCATAGCATTCCTCCCATCCTCGCTACCTGAGTGCCGCATTTCAACTGCTCAACTGTTCTTGACTGGTTCTCTGCTTACATCTACTATTTTTAGGTAGCATTTCTCTCTTTCTTCATTTCAACCTCTCTTCTACAGGTGTTACCCATGGAGCAGTACTTGGAGCCCTTCTTTTCTATTTCCATACCATCTCTCTGGGTTCTTCTGTTTCCTCCTATGGCTTCATGTACCACTTTCATGTCAAAGATACCCAGACCTTGAAATTTATTAAGGGACAGCCTATCAGCAAACAGGCTAGATGCACTACCTTTGCCTCCATCTTAATCTTTCTTCTTCAATGGACCTTCAGTAGAATGAACAGTGAAACATGAACCAGGGGACACAAGTGGAAACTACAGTACATAGAAGTGCATTTAAACCAAGAACAGGAGTCACATCTTTAAATGGTCGTAAGAGCATGGAACAGTCTACCCAGATGTGATGTTGAAGATGATACCCTGACTTCCTTCAAGAAATGGTTGGACAAGATTCCCGGGTCAATAAGTTAATAACTAACTAACAAAACGGCACAGATTGGTCAAATGGCGTCCTCTTATTTGTAACTTTCAATATATTCTTATTTTCTTTAAAAATTTGACTTGTGTCTCGTGTCCCATTCCACTATTAAGATCTCCCTGTTTCCCTTCCAGCTATCACCCTCTCTCCCTCCATTGCCAAGGGCATTGATATTATCCTTCAATCTTCCCTTTCCTTCTCTCCAACGAGCTAGGCAGTTTGATGACCAAGTTCGCAGGCAAATGTGTAACAAGCATCAACATCTGAATGAGATGGGCCTCATCTGGGCTGAAAGGGAACCATCCATAATAGAAATTTTAAAGCATCCAAGCTAGAAGGTAAGAGGGTAGAATATGAAAGAAATATCAAAGGGGGATCCACAGGAAAAGTGGAAAAAGCACTGTATACTAAAATGCTTATACCTTAGTGCTAGGAATGATAGGAACACAATTCAAGACAAAAAAAAATACACCTCTTTATTATCATTCAATTATGATTAAATCGGAATAGCTCACACAGTAACATGGTTAATAAGGAGTTGTGGTGAAAAACACAACATTAAATGGTGTACAGCATATTTAATGACAGGGAATATTTAATGGAAGAGAAGGAAGACTTTATTATGACGACCAGTATGTCAAAACCAGCATTCAGGCACAAGAACGTCTAATCTTATATGGTGAAAATATTCAAGATACAAAGCGTTAGGAAAGTGCTACAGACAAAAGTCAGGCAGGAAGTCAGTCTTGTAATATGATATACAATAAGGGTTCTATGTATAATATCAATCAATCAATCCTCACTTTACATAATAATATATAAACAGTTTAAATTTGTTTACAGAGAAGAGGAATGCAAGAACTCCCAGTATAAGATAAACACCTGGCCTGATGGTTGTTTTATTATAATAGTTCAGGTGGGTAGCTGCGTCAGCATGCGTAGGCTGCAATGGAACAATAGGTTTATTCCATGCTGAAAAAAAGAGAAGAAAGAAAATACAACGTTTTGGCCATGGAGCCTTCTTCAGGTGTGGTCTTACTATAATGTATTATAGTGGATCATGAGCATCTCCAGTCCTGATATTCTTCCTACAAGGGTCTGTTGTTAGGGTTAAGTGAGAAAAAAAAGTGGTTCTCTGGAGAGATTTTAACTTTCCTCACCATAGATTGGGGAAAATCAATAGGAATTTCATGAGCTGAAATTGAAATGATTTATATGGCTAATGGTTGCTTTCTCACTCAGTGTGTCATGACACCTACTAGAGGAAACGCCCGTATTGATCTAATGTTTTCAAACAAGAAAGATTGAGGACAACAGAGGTGAGTACCATTAGGGAACAGCGATCAAGATATGGAATGCATTGAAAGAGCTTGAGAGATGCGGTATTGGACAGGATAGATAGTCAAGAAAGCAGTGGCTCAAACGCTGATGTAAATTCATCCGCTTTCTCACCTCTTTATCCCAAACAGGGTTGCGGGGGAGGCGGAGCCTATCCCAGCAGGCAACAGGTGTAAGGCAGGTGCAGGCAGGCAGGATACACTCTAGAAGGGATACCTTTCCATCTCAGGGCACACACAAACACAATGCTTACAGGATGTCTACACACCCCTTTCAATGTAACACATTTGTATGGCCTAGTAGCATGAAATCAAGACATAAATCAGAATTTATTTGACCTTTATTTACACATTGTAACACACAACCTCCAAGTGAAAAACAAATGCTCAAACATTCTGAAAAGTAATTGCCTTCCAAATTACTCAACGAGCTAATTAGCCTCCACCTGTTCAGCTGGGGTGATTCTGATTATTTCTAGTTGTTCCTAGAATTTAAACCAAGGTTTTTTGTAAAAACTGACGTTGGATCAATCAGACCATTGTACACACATTGCATCACTCCACTAATTACATCAATTTTAACATTCAAGTCTTTTCTCTATAAGCCATTGTTCAATCCAAACACAGGTTTCTAAGAATATCTACTTCCTGTAATTTAAGAATGAATATTTTGTGAAGGCCTTTATTAAAAAACCTTCTGAATTTTATGTTTTTATATTCACCATGTCTAACCACTTTCAAAAGAACAATGAATGAGTCCTAGCTGTTGTCCTTGACTATTCCCTATAATCTTATGTCCATGTAGGTACTCTTCTACTTTATTTTTAATAATTGTTTCCATAACCTTAGATATAAAATAAATCAGACTAATTTGTGCAGAATTAATTGGTTCTGTTGATGGACACTTCCCCAGTCCCTCTGTATGATCCCTGTCTTCTGGGACTGTTGGGAAAGTTGTGTCAAAGGTTTATGAACTAAATCTTGTTTTCTTAATTACATTTGGTAAACTACCACCAGGTAATCAAGATTTAGTAATCCTGTATGTTTCTAGTACCTGAATCACTTCTTCCTCTCCTGAAAAAGGTTTTTGTCCCTTCAGCCTGTCAATATAGGACATTGCAAAAGTCCAAAAATGTTCCTCATTACTATTCTCTGGACTGATTCTAGAGCAGTAATATTTTTTTCTAGACCATGATTACCAAAATTGTACAAAATGTTCTAATTGAGGTCTTGCTGGTACATTATACTGTTTTAACATAACATTAAATTCAGTGCATTATCTTTACATTTTGTTTGCCTTTTTATTGCTACTTATTAATACCCTAGATTCTTTAAAAAAAATGGATGAATGAGATCTTTGGATCAATTAAATCCAAATTCCTGAAAAGGAATATAAATGAGCTAGCTGGACCAAATTATCTTCTCTTGCACACATTCTTATGTTGTTATATTCTTAGGCAGGTCTGACAGAGTGTCACTTCAAGCAGATGTAAAGCTGCTTGTTTTCTTGTCACCAAAATGCTGACTTCACTACATTAGTGTGCAAGGAGACATTATAAAAAAGTTCCGCAAAACATCCACTTCCAATTGCGCAGGTGGCATCTGTGCACACTGACATTCGTGGAGGTACTGTATGTTATTCAATTAAGAGCAAAGAGAAGCTGACAGAGAAGAGCTGACCCTATGTTTTCAAGGTGGATAAATTACAGCTGCCTATTACCAAACAGATCTGTTCTTCAGGATTGGAAGACTTACAACTAGGGCTTGGAGGTTTAAGACCACTGTCTCCATTATTGAACAGGAGGCTCAGAGATGGGTCTCTGCATCCTGATGAGTGCTTCCCAGTAGTGATCCTGGTGACCCACTCACCTGCTGGTTTCATTCCTTCATTAGATAATAGAAGGCCTTAATTGTTCTAAGAAGTTGCTTCATTGAAATATTAACATTTCGTTTCCAGACTCAAGCTAGGAATTTTATTCCACTTACAACACACAACTGCTAAAGCCCCAGCACGTTTAAGAGCTGGGAAGAAGCAGTTAAAATTAATGTTATTATTGTGTCAATGAAGGGTTAAATTGTTAGTTGATGTCTCAACTGGAACAAAAACCAACAAGTGTGTCCGTCACCAGGAGCAAGATTAGGAACCACTGCCCTAAAACTTCAGACCATGCCAACGCCAATAAAGAGCAGACAGGTGGTGGGTGTTGGAGACACCACATTGGTGGTGGTGGAGGGGAGTCCCCATTACCTGTAAAGCGCTTTGAGTGGAATGGTTAGAAAAGCGCTATATAAGTGTAAGCAATTATTAATTATTATTATAACACTGGGCTGAGAACACAGTGTGCTGATGCCATCTGGAAGCCACTCTATGGCAAAGGCCATCTGTCCAGATGTGATGAGTCACACCTGATTGAGACAGGCATCTGTCAAGGCAAGGATGTCTGCACAGAACGTCAAACCATGGACCCATTAAACAAACTCAAAAGCATCCCTCTTTACTCCCCTTCTTAATTGTCTTAAATCGTTTTCTTCTCGAATGGTTTAAAACATGAAAGAGCTTCCAGGACCCACAAACAAAGTACTTCAGTTTTCTTGAGTGTCTGTTACCAAAGAGGTTACTATGACACTTTGGGGTGCATGGTGTTCACCAATAAAATAAAAAAAAAATAAGTTTGTATTTTTATTTGTTTAACACATTAAATGCTCCTTACAAAGTTATGTAACACATACGGCCATCAGGGTGTGTAAGAGCCGGCTTACCAGAGCGGTGACGTCGCCGCCCTTCCCTGTGATAGCAGGACCACAGCTACTGGGCTGTGGAGAGATCTCTCTTTGGCTCACTGGGCTGGGTCCCTGTTGAGTGACACGGGAGTCCCGGGTTCCAGCCCCTGACAGTGGGGGGCTGACCTAATGCAGCGAGGGCGCCTGCCTGAACCCCCGTTGCGTTACAGTTATTAATTTGCTTTTAATAAATTTACGATAAAAATGATAAAACACACACAAAACAGAACAATACAATACATATGTGGTCCAATTACAGCGATTGTCCTGTCTATCCCATAATAGGGAGATTAAATGGCTCCTGCAACCTATCATCCCAATGAATTATTACTAGAATAATTTTGAGTGTGGTTTTGTTAAAATTGTTTGTTTTTGTTAAGTGTATTGTTTACTTACCGTATACCTATGCTTAATAACTTAGAATTCTGAAGTGCAGTTTTAAATCCATGTTTTTTTTAACATAATGATTCTCAAAATGTGATGTATTAGATCTAATCAGCTCTGCACCTTTAGAGGCAGGAATTAATTATATGAACATTCGGAGTCTTAATGACGATTAGTTCCTTCACAATAAAGAATGTATGCAATTGCTCATTGGTGCTGTCTGTTTTCTTTGTGCTAAAGATCTGATCAAGTTTTCACTTTGTGAATTCTGTGTTTCATTTTTAGGACAAAGGAGTGTAACTAAATAGCCTCATTTTGTCCCCACTGATGTGTAGTTCAACAAGCAAATTTTATTTCTTGTGTATTTTTTTCCAGTCTGTGGGAACAGTTGTTTATTACCTATCCTCCGCACATAATGTGCATATATTTCAAAATAATTTTCTCATAGAAAAATGATTAGCACACCTCCCGGTGAAACTTAACAGAAAGAAGCTGCTGACTTTAGAGCAATTATCATCCCTCTTCTTTATCAAATTACAAAAAATTATGTGATTAATGATGTAATAATAAGGGAGATTATTCTTTTTTGTTATCCACCATTGCATTTACACGCAGATGTAAGCCGCATTAAGAAACACAATAGGCTTCCTTTTGAGAGGATTAGAACCCTGCTTTGTCTTATTAGAAAATCATAGTTTCCATAAAACATTCAAGTGACATAATAAGGTCTACTCAGGAAGGGTTTATACTGTAATTGTGTTGTTTCCATAACTCTTGTGAATGGCTGTGGCAAAGATGCAATTGACTGTTAGAAAGAAACACAGCAGCTTCATGTTCTCATGTTGCTGTAATACCAGGGAAAATCTGGATTTATCTATTGTTTTCCAGGTCAGTTTATATAACAGTTAAATGCATTTCAGTGTATATTACATTATTAAGACAAAGACAACATACCAAGAGGAAATACGTTTTTATTTTAGGTACAAACTATTGGTTTTATGTCAATCCTTTTAATCTTTGCTCTCTTTAATCTCAGATAAAATATAATATCTTATACTGAACGGTGTAATTATCTGGAATAATACATTTTACTGTGAAAAAAAATACCTAACTTCTTGTGTGTATGCTATTTTTGAGATGGACAAAAATCCATCTCACATAACAGCGTAAGTAAATACAGCTTTCAGCATGAAACCGGTGGTATTTGGGTGAATGCTGAATGTGCTCCAGGTTGGCCTGAGACAAGGAACTGCAGTGAGCAGAAATGCAGTAATTTGTTAATCAAATCAGAAGAAACATACTGTATGTATCTGTGAATAACAAACTGGTTATAACCAGGACAGAGCCCAATTTGAGGGACCATAGCTGATAAATTCCTGGGCAATGTGTCTTTTGGCTCCAGGCTTATTTGGACAATTAGTCTCCTCCAGGGTATTGTCTGGATTAAGTGGTCTAATGCCAGTGTCATCTCAGAAAGCCCATAATCAGACATACAACATGCTGTTAGACTGTGTAGTTAAAAATGTTTCTGCACATAATCTGTGACATGAGCTGTTAACATTTGCAAGATACAGGATCAAGGTATAAGATTTGGACCCTCATGATAGTGCCATTGTTTTCCAGCAAGTATCTTTTCAACCTTCAGAGAAAGGAGGATAAGGTTATATGAAGAGCTGAGACACTAAGTAGCTTCCTTCCAAACAAAGCAGACAAGACATGAAAGAGTTGTTGGATACGATGGCTGTTTTCATGACAAGCATCCTTGACCGTGAATACACCCTGAATTCTCCAGTTGTGGTCCTTCAATGCCACCAGTTCATGTGGTTTTGTTCTACATCACCTTTATAGTACCTAATTCCAACAGAGCCAGCATGTAAATGTAGTTTTTCGCATTTTAAGTGGGATGTACTAAGTCGTTTGGAGTCCCTCAGGTATCCAAGCTCTTTCTTCTTGCTCTGCTCCTCACTTGGTTCTCCTCAAGCTCACTAGATCTTCTCATTACCTTTTCTCTCTTCATTTTCATTAAAAATCAGGCACTGGAATATTCAACTCAATAACTTCAATATCACCCCATTCTTAATCTTCACCAATCACCGTTCATTTTAACAAAACCATCTTCACTAAACTCCAGTCGTCCAGTCTCAGTTTTCACTAAAATGATCACTTCAACTCCATGCTTTCACTTCTACTCTTCACCAAGCACCCAGTCTTCATTAACAGCCACTTATACAGTATTTTCTGTCTGATCCTGTTGGTCAGGGAAGCTTCTGTATAACACTTGCGTTCCTGACAAAGCACTAGCGGGTATTTCAGTTTTCTCTTTCCTGTCTCTCAGAGATGCCGATGGAAAAGCCAAAGAAGTGCCCCTGTTCCATGTAGACACCTCGGGAGAAGATACACTGCTGCCTTGCCAGGAGATACCCCTCTTCTCCTGGTGCCAGTGCCTCCAGTCACCCCTGAATCAAACCTGTTCCACAACAGCTCACTTCAAACCCACAGAGCCTCCGCAAGCCTACAGCTGTGCAGCCCAGGTCAGCCCAACTCATGACAACCAAATCTTTCTCACGTACTGTATCTCTAGCTTGTTGACTGTCCTTTCCTTTCACTCCCTCTGAGGAAATTACTCATTCAGACCTGGTCTGCCTTGGCCTGCAGTAAGTGGTGTGGTCCAATCACAGAACAGGAATACACAATTACAAAAAAACGTATCCAGGTTCAGTGACCACAGCCTGGCTATAGAAACTGAGAGACACAGCTGCAGTCCACTATGTGATCTGCTGTAGTAATAGTAAAAAACAACAACAACAACAATTAATTATTTTTATTATTATTTTTATTGGTTTGGTAACACTAATCCATCAGCAGCTTTCTCTCTAAATCAGCTCTCACTAGTATAGTAGCATGTTGCACTGTAATGTGTTTGGCTTTCTTTTAACTCCAAAAAAGCTTTGAGCTGGTGATGTTTTAAAGAAACTTATAAACCCAGTTGAATCAGAATCACACTCCTTAAGGGTGGGAGTTGACAGCTCATTTTCCAACCTTCCCAAGGAAGATCTTTAGTTTGCTTCTAATAGCAACAGCTTCGTTCTTCAACTGTCAAGATAGGCTCAGAAAGACAAGGAGGGGCTCTGTGCTGAGCCAAGAAGTCGCAATTTTCTGATGCACAGCAGATTAATAATGTACTGAAAATACAGTCATTACCACAGGAAAGTTTTGGTTGCTAAGAATTCTTAAATCTGATTGATACTAATTTCAAGCTTAAATATAGGATTTCTGGAGGGATACAAATGAAAAGCTTCAGACCAGTCTTGGTATCATTTGATTTTAACAGGCTTAACTGATCAGCAGTTTTCTTAAGTTCAAAATTGCAAACATCACGTATTGACTCAACTATGATTAAAAATTGATTGGCACTTTAAAAGTACACTGGATGTCACTCTGCTTGCTTACTCATATCCTGTGTTTTCACCTTGAAGCATTAGCTTCAATAAAACTAGATTTCTGGAAAATCACGAAAGACCAAAGGTCTTGAAATCAGATGCCCATCACATAAAAAACGGCTTTTCCTCTTTAGTAGGAGCTAGATGACACAGAGAAAGACCAAACGCTTACAGGAAAGCATTAACATTTCTAATATCTATGAAGCTACATTAACAGTCTTTACATAAATATGGGAATCCTAAAGCAAAGTGTCAATAGTGGCTGAAGTTGACAAATATAAGTGGTGGGAGCATAAGCCTACTGTACAAGGCTGAGTGCAGTATATAGGAGACTGAATTTGCATTGACAGCTTGCTTGTTTTTTTTGCATGAGACATACAATTACTGTCAATTAATGACTGTGCAAGTGTACTTTTAATCAAATCATCTTCTTGATAATACACCGTGAGTCTATTGTAAGTGATTGCAATAACAGTTTGGCAATCTCAATCTAGTTTATACGCAAGCTTATTAGTGGCATGGAGAAAACACATGTTTAAACCAGATAATATTGTGTTTAAATGCACTGCAAACTACTGTGCAAGAAGGCACTAGGGTCAGAAAAGATGTCAGTTCTTGTCTGAGATACATTCCTCAGGAATCAGTGGGGAGTGACCTGCTGTCCTACATCACCTGACCAACCAAAAGAAGACAAATTTGTTAGGTGGTTCAGCGATAGTAGTCTGAATAAGGGAAAGGAAGCATCCTATTGTGCTTGGAATCCATGGAGCTCAAGACTCTTTCTACGATCTCTGTAAGGTTTTCTGGAAGAGCTTATGGAATTGACCAAGAAGAGTTCATTAGTGAGTACAGTGCAGTAGTGAGTACTGTGAAGTACTACCAAGTACAGTGCAGGACACAAACCCAAATCTCTATGGAACATTACATCACAGAATTCGAATTTGACATAGCAAAAAGAAAATGCGGAAATTCCCTGGTTTCTTTGGATCTCACTGGAAAGTTTTCTTAGCTACTAACAACACAGGTTACCATTAAAAATCTGTGGAGCTTGTATAGACAAGGGTTAAATGGAGATTAATGGCTCTGTGGCTTACTTGGTTAAAATGCCAGTGTAGTAAAGGGATTCTGGGTCTGGACCCCACCACCATCTTTAGCCATCATGTGGCACAATGGTTAGGATTGTGGACTTCATATCCTAGGTGAGAGGAACTTCACCTAAATTGTTCTAGTGAAATACCCAGCTGTACAAAATGGGTGCAAATGTACTGTAAATGACTTTGGAGAAAAACATCAACCTTATAAATTAGTAAGTAAGGAGATCGTGGGAATTACCTAATAACGAGTAGTGTTGGGCATTTATGGAACCTATCACCTATTATTTACTTTGTATTATTTATTTTTGCATTGTTTTAATCATTATTTCAAACATTGTACTGTATGTACAGTATTGGCCAGTCATTTCTTGTTTTATACTGTATAACGCATGATATTCAGTCTGGGACTATAGGACAGTAACCTTAAATTTTACAGTTTTCATGTTGAGCTTAAACACCACGTTGTCCAAAACATCCAGAAATGTGAAACTGCCTGTGCAGCCAATATTTGGATTTTAAGTACAACTACCTCAGAAGCACAGACACCTGTCAAAGAACATGGGCAGAAGTAGCTTCATAAATGGGGCATTTCTCTCAATGTCGTGCTGTATGTCATGCATGTCATGTATTGGGATTTCAGTCCATACCAAATTAGTGTCAGTAGAAAAGTCACATGGGATCACAGTCTAGTCAAAATTCCTCATTAAAACTGCCCTTTTCAACACTGGCAAAATCTTGAAATGACCTTTAAAATTTCATCAGGATCAGTGTGTTTTTCAGGAATTTTAAAAAATGCTTTGTATGTGGTCTTAAGTGTCTAGGGTTGGAGACCCTTCTACGAATTATACCAATTAATTGATTAATTGGTTAAACATGCATTCCAAGTAATAAATAACAGGTGATTTAGGGCGCCCTAGAAAAATATCAGGATCAGGGCTAGAGACCTCTGACTGAAGAGCAACAACTCTCAGGGTCAGGAGATTGAGGGACAAGTGAAGAGGAGAGCAGGAGAACAGGTTCAATCGTAAAAGAACATCGGTTTTTATTTATAGTGCAGGGACACAGTCCAAAACACAAAACCCACGAGAAAACAACAGTCTAACACTGTCTGAGCTCTACAGTAGCTCATGTCTTCATTACCTTTCAAAAGCATAGTCTGGCAACTAATCTGCTTACTAGTTTTGAAACACAGTCGTTTTCTGAGACTATTCCCTCCCCCAAAAATATCCTCTCCCAAAAGCATGTTTTCTCCAAAACTGTTTAAAAAAATCACACTTTTTGTCACTATCTTCTGCTCCCTTCCCCTCGGGTGACATACCATAACAGAGGACTTACCTGCTGTCCAGCTAGTGGAGGTCTATCTTGAACAATTCAGCTTCCTGGTTCTAAATCTCAGCCAATTAATTGTCTTCCTCCATTTGGTCAGGTGACTAAGGAAGCAGGTCATTCCCTAGTGCTCTCCGGGGAATGTGGTTCAGATGAGTCTTATAAAAATGTATGTTCCCAATTCTGAGAGCACTAGTCCAGTAGTGCTTTTATATAAAGTGTTGGGATCTAAGAACTCTCTTCAATTCTAAAGTTTCTGTTTTCTGTCTTGTACGCTTTTAGGTACCTTTTTTAGGTTATTACTGTACATCTTGAATATTCTTTACACTGGAATATTTACCAATAAATTATAAAGAAGTACTATGCGATGATTCATAATAATGAATATATTTTTTTATAAAGGGCTTGCTCACATATATAGAAATACCGTGCAATTAAAGAAACTTATATAAGATTTTTGTCCGGCTAAACATGCATGTCAGAAGTTAATAAATACAGTAAATTATTTGGAGTACTATTTATTTACAGTACTATTATTTATAGTAAAACCTATATAAGACATGAGGTCTGGGATTGGGAGCTCAGAGGATATATCATAGGATTGGCAGCTATTACTGTAAGTAGGTAGGTCTAAAAACACAGACACATCGAGACAGAAAATATTCTGAAATGGTGTCTTTATAAGTGCAGAAAACAAACCTAGCTCTCAAGCCACAGTAACACAGCTCTTCTCCAGTACCTCAGTAATCACAAAACCAGCCAGCTCCACTGCTTACCACCTTTTCTGAACGCAACTTGTATCAAAGCTCGCTTGGTTGGACTCTCACTCTCAGAAGGAAAGCTGCCCTCTATCAAAGATGATGAGGGGCACTAGATATTAAATCACAAAACAACTGTCTTCCTCCAGGTGGCAAAGGGAAGCAGGTCATGAGCGCCTTTGAAAACGCACTCATTCCAAACAATTCAAATTACACCTAGTACCTTTGTTCCACCCCAGTGAACTATTTATGCTTTTCGATGTTTTAATGGCAGGTCTATATGCCACTAGAACACTTTTCATGGGAATATACTGTACACTGTACAGTATGCAATATATTATTACAATATAAACAAGTGAAAGTTGATTCCAATAGAAACAAGGAATATTGTTTGCCAGAATATTTTTTTCTCTTTCTACTTTTCAGTGTGGAATTAACCTTTGCTTGTTCCTTTGCAGCCAATGCAGACACTCCACACTCATATTTTACATATGTCATTTATTGGAACAGGCAAAGGGTTATTCCATGCAGAAAGGAAAAGAAAAAGAGATACAACATTTTGACATCTTTTCCTTTCAGCAGGGAATAAACGCTTACCTGTTCCTTTGCAGCCTACGCATGCTGATGCAGCTCCCCACCTGAAATTATGTCCTTTATTATTGACTTGATGATTGTAGGGAAAACACTGTCACTTTCTGGTTCTGTTTCCTTAGGTCAGCTCAAGCTCCAGGTTACATTTACATCTTGTTAAGTGCTGTAATACTCATTCTTAGGACCTATGTGTTCACAAGTACAGAATCTCAAACTTGTCTCTGTGTCGGTGTTGGTCTCTTTTTTAGCAGACAATATACTGGCATTCACCAGGTTATTTAACACTGGGCTTACACAAATCCAGCTTTATGTAAAATCACTGATATTTATTTCTGCAGAGGTTATTTATGTCAAAATTCAGTAGAACATCACAGTTCTGAATTCTGAATGCTAACACTCCATTTTGCAAGAAAATTGTAATAAACCTGTTCCCATCACCTGGGAGGATTAATGATTAATGATAAAGGATTAATGCATTGAACTTATGTATATTTGCTACCCAGGGTCAAACCATCATAAAATATTCAATATGCAAAGAATCATATTCTCTGTACAGTGGCTTTGCTTGTACCAAATCTGTCCTGCAAGAGTCAATATGTAAATTATAGTTTTTAAAGGTTTATTATTTTCAGGAGTTCCTATTGGGGACTACATTGGGGTTAAATATATTTTGTTGTTTTTTTCTAGAAACCCAAGGTGACATTTGCTCCAAACTAAAAAACAAAACTGACCTTGTTTAAAGAATAAAATACAGTAGGTTGTAGATGGCACATACTGTATAGTAAATGACTAAAGGAAAATCTGTGTTTAGATGGGAAGTAGGTCTTGCAGACCTGAATGTAATGAGCATTTGAGATGTCTCAAAGATGCCAACATGTGTCACTGTATCAGGATTGTTGGGCATCAATTTTACATGATCAAAAATAAAAAATGCAATGGGACTCATACATAACCCTGTTTCTCCACATGCATTTTTTTCAGTGGAAACTGCACATGTACAGCACATGTGTGCAGTAATCTCTGGCTATATAAGAAACTGCTATACAACTTTTCATTTACACATTCATTTGAAGAGAACATTTTTTACTCTTACAAAGTGGGCTCTTGTAAAGCAGTACCAAGACTCTTCTTTTCTCACTTCGTCTTGTATGTTGTTGATGCTACACCTCTGTGTGAAACATTGTAACATTTCTGCATGCACTGTGTGTCAGTGTTTCTCATTGCCTTCATAGCATTGCATCAAGGTGGTGTTATCTTAGTGATTTTTATCTCTTTGCATGTGTATTAATTCTGATCACCTTTGGTAGATCATGGCCCCTAAATGTATCCCTGGTCATGGTGGTAAAGTGAAGGTGAGAAGGCCATTAAGTGTAGCACTGGATATTATTAACAGATCGGATAAAGGTGAATGCTTGAAGGACATTCTTGCCTCTATGAACTTGTCTTCATCACCAGTGATGGACAGTCCTCTATCGTGAGGACTATGTATCTACAAAAGGACAACCCTAAAGACGTTACTCAATCTGCTGTTGGTGGTACTAAGCTGAAATGTATAGCAAGATCACAGGAGGCGACATTAGAACATACGGAGAAATGTGATGGATATGTCACCATACTTGTAAGCCCATGACAAGCCTTTCAATGTTATTAAGGAGAAAGCTCTCTGTTCAAAGATTTAAAAGAAGGCTCAAGATGAAAGATCTACAGTTTGAGACATGAATTTTAAAGTAAGTCATGGATCGTTTGAATGATTCAAGAAACATGAAAATTTGCACTGCATATATCACCGGCAGAAACATGAGTGCGGATATTGTAGCAGCCATGCCT